>NC_140299.1:722420-924125 GCF_964211825.1 Aythya ferina | reverse complement strand
CCGGTGTGTGCAGGACAGGGCCTGAGGGAGCAGCCTGGGCTGTACGGGAGCTGGAAGGGGCCGTGGCATGGGGACATGGCCACCACCCAGCCAGGGGGAGAAGGAGGCCGGGGGGAGAAGGGGAGAGCACGGCCGGGCTCGGGGTTGAGCGTGAGGACACGGCTGCGTCCCCTGGAAGGAGCAGAGGCGGTTGCCTTGCCATGTATTAATAGAAGTTTTCTGTTTTAAATAACAAAGGCGGTAATCCACTTAGGTAACCTCCCTGATTCTGGTTTGTTTTTCGAATGCCCTGGAAATTGGATCGAAAGCAAAGATCCAGCAAGGAAGATGAATCATCTGGTCAAGGAGCAGAGCTCAATCCCACCCCGGGCTGGTGCTCGCCGCAGCCCTGGCCCCACGAAGCCACCGCGGTGCCACCCGCCCTGGCCATGCTCACTCCTGTCCCCCTTCCCTTCCCACTCAGATGGGAATGGGCCATGGCACAGGGAAACTGAGCCCAGGGCTTCTTCCATTTTTCTGAGCTTGGGGCTGGGAGGAATTTAGATTTTTTTTATTATTTTATTATTTTTTTTTAATTTTTGCCAGGAACTGCTCTTAGCAGCATAATGCAGCAGCTCACAACCTAATAATAGCATCATAAATATTTATTAAAATATAAAAAAATAATAAAGCAGGCGAAACCACCGGGCCTTACAACAAAAGCGGTGGCACCCAGCCTCCCCAGAAAGCCACCGCACCCGGAGGCTGTGCTCACCCCATGGCCACGTCCCTTCTCCCTTGGCCAGGAAACCAGTTTGCTCTTCTGTCCCTTCGCTTTGGCAAGGAAGGCAGCATGTGCTGTGGAAAGGGAGACACCATTTCTCCTTCCTACGGCTTGATTTTTGGCAGGACTTACAAAGTGGCAGGGCAGAAGCCTCCGCTGCTGCCCCTCTGCCCTGTGGACGCGAGCAGCACTACTGACACGGGTGAGAGAAGGGAGCTCGCTCCCAGCGCACAGACACATCCATTTTTAAAACCAGGCCTTCTGTGCTCTTTTTTTTTTTTTCCTTTTTTTTTTTTTTTCAGCTGTGCCTCTCCAAACCAAGCAAAAGATGTTCTCAGCTTAGTGGGATTAAAAAAAAAAAAAAAAAAAAAAAAAAAACAAAGTACGGCAGAAGTATTCTGGCAGGCAAGGCGGCGTTTAACTGAAATGGGCTGCCACAGGCACATCTGAAATTAAGTTAGGCTTTAACGGCAAACAAAACCGGGAAATGGCTCTGAGAGAGAAAAAGCCAACCACCCCAAAACCCAGCACTTTCCTGGTGCTGCGAATGGCCTGAGGAGAGGCAGGTCCCCACGGCCACATGGCCGCGAGCTGTGCAGCCACGTGGGGAAGGCAGATGCAGAGGAGGATGAGGATGGAGCTCTTCATCCCCGCATGAGGATGGGCAGCCTGGCCAGGGGCAGGAGGAGGGGGCGATGCACAGCTCCGAGGCTGCTGCTCGGCTGTCCCCGTGCCAGTGCTGCCCGCTCGCTCAGTTATTGGTGGCTTTTCCTGATGCTCATACACAAAGCATTCCCAGTCGCTGTTCCAGAATTGAGAATTGGGAGCAGAGAAACAGAAAGGGGATGAAAATGACCTGAGAAAAAAAAACACAGCAATGGTGCTTTGGAAGCCTGTTCAAGCCTATAATCTCCGGTGATGGCTGTACCGAGAGAACAAATTGATGCTGTGCTCCGGGCGTGGGGCAGGAGGGGGCAATGCCACCGGCCGGGCTGGGTGGCACAGGGTGTCCGCAGCCGCAGCACCGCAGGCTGGGACCCTGCCCTGTCCCTGCCAGCTCCCCGGGGAAAGCAAACTCCAGTCTGGCAGAAAATGCTCTGTAGGATGCTGATGTCCACCACCTGGAGGCTGCTCCTGCGCAGGGAGCTAGGTGTGGCCTGGAAACTGCCTTTTAATAATTGTCAGAGAAAGAAAAAAGACATTTTTTTTTAATATCCATTTTGAAACAAGAATTCACTTGAATTCTTAAGTGCCGCGAGGAGCCGCAGCACGGCATTTCCCAGCTCCTGCTCAGGGGCCGGGTGAGCAGAGGCCGTGCTCAGCGCTCCGAGCTATGCTGGGGAAGGGCCAGGGGTGATGCTCCGCCGCGTCAAGATGAAACTGCAGAGGAAGAGCCCTGTCGGTACACAGGAAAGCCGTGTCTTCTGAGACAGGCATCCCCGAGCGCCAAGGAAGTGTTCAGCCAGTGATCGTGGTATCTGCGGAGCGCTGTAATGCTTCCGCCGAGGGAACAACACGAATTCCTGTTGTGTTTTGTTTTGTTCCTTTCCCGAGCGATGTTGTTTTTACGTGGTGGCTCAGGAACTTCTTTTGGACATCTGCAACATTGCACTTTCCGGGTTACCAGCCAAAGCGCTTTTTTTTTTCTTTTTTTTTTTTTTTTTTAAGCACAGCAAGAAAATACTTCATCAGGCACATGCTGACAGACAGATTTGCTTTATCTTCGTTGGGAAAACCCAGTGGAAGCAGCACTCCCGGCGACGGAGGGGATTTGGAGAGGGGACGGAAACGGAGCGGGAGGAGGCTCGGTCCCGGGCTGATGCTAACAATGCTCTTTCAGAGGTTCATAATGAACCTATTGAGAACACCGAGTTATTTGGAAAAATCCTGAACTGTGAGAAATATGCGCATGTTGCAGTTGAGTCACAAGTTGGCACAAGTGACACCAGAACATATTTTTTTTAAGTGTACTTTTCTTTTACAGATTCGGAGACAAGGAACCATTATCATCATTTAATTTAATCTAAACCCCAGAATAGCTGCATCCAGCACAGTCCTGCTGCCGAGCTTGAGCAGCCGTTTCACAAGGATATCTGTCTTGATTTTAAGACAGGAAGGGACAGACTTTCCATTATGTTTCTTGCTAGATGCTTCCAATGGCTACATTTTCATCCCTGTTGAAAATTTGTACCCAAACCTGCTTATCTCTAGCCTGAAAGTATTTGGCTGTGACTTCTGCCACGGATCTCGGTAGCTTTCTGCCTGCAGGATGAAGAGACCCGCTCAAATCTCTTCTCTGGCAGATATGTCAAAGCCTCTGGTTTCTTGTACCCTTCCCTGTCCTCTTTGTCCAATTAACAGCTTTTCCACACAAAATATAGCTAAGACTATGCAGGATCTGAAGAAGGGGAGGTTTTTGTCAACTGGAAATAGCGATGGGTGTCCCCTGAACCTTACCTGGGCTGTACCGTGTCTGACGCCTTGGACAAATTGCATTTTTACTAGAAAAAGCGGTTTATTTACAAAGCATGTGAAACCATGCTGGTTTTTGAACAGTAGTCATAAAAAGAGGCGAAGGAGAAGGCGTGTGGGTTTGTTTCTTCTTGATGGAATCGTCTCACCCATTATTGCCTCATATTCTTGCTCATATTTTCTCATATTCTCATCTATATGTTCATATATTTTTTCATATTTATTCTCGTATGGATTTTTCTCATAATTTTCTCATGTTTTTTCTCATATTCAACCCTTCTGGCCAGACACAGCCCGGGTGTCCCTGCACAGCACCTTGCTCTCCGTAGGGCCGCGGCGGCTCATGCACAGAAGGACCGCGATCCCAAAGCCAGCAGAGAAGTTCCTTTTTACATTTTACTTCCCCCTAAGGAGATTTGGGTGTGCTGGCACAGCGAATGCCCTCTCGACATGTGGCTGGGTTTTGAGGGGCCGACCCTCCACGTCCCAGCAGCATCCATGGGAGCGCGCTGCATTTCTGGCGGGGAGCGCGCGGTGCGGGCGGCGGTGACCTGCCAATGGGTTGTTGTGGAAGTGCTGATCAGATCAGGCACAGATGGGCGACACAGAGCTGTCATAATCAGCCGGGATTTGAAAATGTTATAATTGGGATGGTAAACAAGTTCACAAGGACCCCATTGAGGCAAGGGATTGCCATGGTAACAGACCAGAAAAGTCTGGGGAGGAGGAAGGTATCGATAAGTGGGGGCAGCGGGAGGGGAGGTGCGGTGGGCACCCCGGGGATGCTCCCGCGGTCCCTCCTGGCACCGTGGTGTGGAGCAGAGCTGGGTGCGGGTCCCTGCTGCTGGGCCACCACCACCCCGCTCTCCGCAGCCGTTCCTCCAGGCACGGAGCTCCCCAGGACCAAGCAGGCGCGCACAGTCCCAGTGTTTGGGGGTGAGAGTTGAGCTTGGAGAAGCGTGAAGGAAATTAAAAAAGTTCCCTAATGCTCCTGAGCTTATCAACTGCGTTGTTATTCCAAAATAATCTATTTTTAAAAACCTTCTTTTATTAATCAGCTATTTATCTTTCCTAGGGTAATATTTTTCATTCCGAGACAAATGCAGCAATTTTCCTCACTACAGTAAAACAATAAAATTAGTTTATAGGCGAAAAGAAATGTTAAGGGCCCAGTGGCACTGAAACCTCATTAACAAATCTTTTTTAAGTGGCAGGCTTGCAGCTTGAGTCAATGGACAGAGAAAGCAGTTGCACACTTGCAGATAATCAGGAGCTGAATCTGGTAATCAATCTATCGAGCTGGAGCGGACTTTTTTGAAGATTTGGTCTTCTTGCTTTTATGGTGAAAATGAATATATACATAGATGGTGTTTGATGCTCTGGGGTTTCAAAAGCAATGGTGAGGTTGGGAAGGAAATCTGTATTTTCAAAATCACATGTAATAAAATAACGAGAAAGGAAAAGATATTCTTTTGGGGTTAAGTGGCCTTAATTTAGTGGTTGTGCCAAACATTTGGGCTGCTAGGCTACTGGCAGATTTGGGGCAGTGCTGGATCTTCCCTGCTCGCAGAGACCGTGGGTGTAAGTTAACAGCCAGGAGCGCCTGGACCAGGGGAAGGAGCCTCCTCAGTGTTCCCATCAAGCAAAATAAATAAGTCAGCAAGGCAGGTATCACACTGACAATAAAGTCCTTTGCTGTAGAGAGTAACAGCGACGAGGAACGCTATAATTTATCAGAATTGCAATATAATATATGGCTACTTAGTGCATTGAGGTCATGGAAATGGAGCTGGAGAGAGAAACAACTTTTTACTAGTACTCCGTATTTAAATGCATCCTTGATGGCACTTCTGCTACCCCCATGGGATATTATTCCATGGTATGACTTCTCCTTCTGAACTTTTTCTTCAGTGAATTTATTACACAAAGAGTTAGATTATAACAAGAACAACAACAAAGAAGTAGGAGGAGGATACGAATCTAAGCATGTTTCCTACCAGAAAAAAAAAAAAAAAAGGCAAAAAAAAAGAAAAAGCATTAGGACTGCTTGACACCTTAAGGAAGAGTCTAAACACTGCTTTTATTTGGGTGGCACCAACTAAAAGGAAAGAGGAGAGTCTGACTCCCAGGCATGTTTTGCCTTTGCTCACTTGCTGGAACAGCCACTAGAGCTAATGAGCACTCCCAGATTTCGTACCCTCTGGGAAAAGATGTCTCCCAGGAGTTACACAGCTTATTTAGGAAGAGGCCCTTGAAATACATCTGCATTCATCCTGGAAATAAATAAATTTGAATTCAGAGCAGTTAGGTTTTTCCAAAAGTGGAGAGCGAACACATGTGGGCACATTGTTATTTAGCAAAAGACTGCGAGCCCAGATTTTTCCATCACTATCATAACCGTACAGCAGCACTATTTATCATTTTTCCAGTTGCTGCATTCTGTTCCAATCACAATGAATTGCTATGAAAGATCTCTGATAATAACTAGCCACTAAGACCTATGAGACTTCATTTATTATGGCATAATATACACATTACCTAACTTGTGTTGGACCATATGGAGAGCTCTCTGTTGAATTTGGCGTAGTTACTGGGGTGAAACAAGGATGAATTTTGTTCCTCATCCTCTTCAATTATGCCATAGATTGGATCATGCAGCAAACTCCAACAGATCATCTGGGCATAGCAATCAGCCCCGAGGACCACATCACTGATTTAGTCTGTGCCAATAAACACAGTGCTGTGTGCGAAAACACTGACGGGAGCGCGAGTGGCACTGAACAGCACCGATCCCTGGAGCAAATCAATAGGGCTTAACACTTACCTAAAGCGAAGGTCTTCTCTGCAAATGGGAACAGCCTTTTCAGTTTGTCACTTGAAGGCGGAAAAAGGCTTTGGGAATATCATGCTTGTCTCGGAGCTTATGGGGAGGATGGGTGATAAGATCGAAACTTACGTAAACCAAGGTCAGTTCAATCACTGCATTTGAAACTGCAGGGAATTTAGCTGCAAAGCCCAGCTCTGCAGGGATAAATCCTTTGATGGCATAATGTGCAGAGTAAATAAGCTGTAAGATTATCCCATCTCTGCCTCTATGCATATACATGCATGCTCTCACCTACATATTCTTTCATTTCCCTATAAGCGTGTGCGCATGTATGAATCACAGAATCATTAAGGTGCACATATCTGATGGGTTGGAGGAAAAAAAAAATGAAGTAAGGCAGATTTGTTTGGGATCTTACTGTCTGCCATTAGCAAACCAGGAAATCAAGGAACCCAGTCCAGTCTGGTGCCTGTAATTACCATGAAACTGATTTTATTTTATTTTTTAAGTGGAGTTGAGATGCCCAGCACCTCTCAGAAGTGCTCAGCAGTCCTCGGGACTGAGCCTTACTGGTACCAGTGCCTGGATATTGCATGCCACATTTACATCAGAATTGCTGTGCCTGTATTCAACTCTACCCCAAATCTCCCTGATAAATAGTCTCTATTTAACTAAAATCTCCTTTTTGGTACATAAGGACTAATAGAACATGACATTTATTATTCAAAAGAGGTGGCAAACGAATCGAGACATTGATTCGATGTGAATAGGCAGAATACGATCCCCCACTCCTGCCTCTGTGCCTCTCTCTCTCTCCGCCATAAATAATAGAACGGTTCCCATTCCCATTCCATTATTGCTAATAATGAGTTATGAGTAAAGCGCACCATGTCCCTCGAAAAAGGCAAGATATAGCTATGCTTATGGTTGATTATTAGAGGATAAAATAAAAAGATTGATGCCCAAAAAAAAGTCTAATTAGTGTTAGTCTATTGGAGAGGAAGCTGAGCATGCTGCTCTAGCACTGCCAAATGAAATTAAGGCCCAATTATTGATAAATGAAGAGTGGTTTGTGCTGGAGTCTGGCCTGGAGTCGAGGAAATACATCTGTCATTTGGCCTGCACAGAAGTCATTCATGTGTGACATAGCATCCTGTGCATTTATCATGCATCTGTAGATTTTTGTTTTAATTCAGTTAGCTGTCTAACTAGATTCGGTGCTGGATGCCGCGCACAGAGTCAGAATTTGGACTGACAGATGCAATTCGAGTCTGAAATGGTGTGTGACACGACTAGCTATCCTGCATATTAATTATTATTGAAACCACTGTGGCCAAAGCTTATGCACTAATGGTCTATTTTGTTATCTGCTTTTGTGGCTTCTGCATTTAACAATTGCCCGGCGGCTCCAGGGCAGGTAAGAGACAAACCAGATCAATGACCCGTTGCTGTCAAGCGCCCTTACTGTTACCACGAAAATTGGAAACGGAGGCGTTTGAAACCATGTAAAGAAAATGCCTGGCTTCACCATTATGTAAACTGCAAACTCTATAAACGAGATAAGTGGGGTCAGGAGCTGAGTGGGGAGATACACTTTTCATTAAACTTAAATTGGCGAAATAGTTTATTAATTCTATTGTCAAATGCAAATGGAAAACAAACGTTTGTGACGGTGATAAAATTGCAGCGCTGGCGCGATTGTTCTGACGCCTCTTCGGTGCAGCCAGCCGCGAGACTTAGTTACCCTGTTGCACTAAAGTTTGATTTAAAGTTCATGTAATTTCGTCGTCATATTGTGGGGAGAATTGAAATTAAATGTCACCTTCAAATGGAGAGAGCTAATGGAGTTCTTCAGAAGTTCTCAGGAAGCCTTGGGCAGGGAAGGTGCTCAGGAGGCGCACACCTCGGCGCCTCCCCACCCGTCCTCCTTGGCCTCTTCTTCCCCTTCCTTTGGCCGTGCTACCAGTGCCTAAAGCCATGGGTACTCTGGGTTCCCCTCCGGAGACCTGGCTTCTGGCTCTGGGTGCAGGGTCTGGGCTGTGCCCAACGCTACTGGCTTCAGAAGTGCCAAAAATCCCTCCAAGGATCCAGGTTTGGGTGCTGCTCTGCTTGGCACTTGAACACATGGGGATCACTCCTTTAAAATTAAACTTTCGAGACAGGCACCTGATACGTCTTCCCAAAGTAGGCTTCTCACTGTCACAGGTTTCCGTGCTTAGCGGCTTTTGAAGGACCTGGTAAGATCTTCGACGCATCTTTTAATACCAAAACATTTTGGGAAATCTGCCCCACTTCTAAGTAGGGCAGAGAATGTCTTCGCATCTCACAGAGCTGTAAACCAATTTTCTAGATGGGGAGCAAAGTTTCCCGAGGCACCGTATGATCCATATTCCTCAGTCCTATTTAACCATTGCTGTGGCCAGTCCCAGCTTCATGGGGGGCTTTCCAAAACCCATGGCACTTGGTCTGGGCCTGACTCTGGAGGTCAGTGCCAAGGGGATGCAGTGCCTAAGTCCTTTCTGCACAGTAGCACACTCAAAATGCCCTCCAACCTCCGAAGGAAACCTGCTCGAGGTCGGAGCCCGGGTGAAAACCCAGTGGCAGGAGCCCCCAGGGTCTGTGTCCATATGGGGTATGGCCGGCAGCACTCCCAGATTTCCCCTATTTGGCACACAAACCCTTCATCTCCCTTCGCAGTAATCCAATTCTTTCTTCACAGTTAAGGCTCTTGCAAACGAGATACTAACAGAATTTTCTACCTCAGATTTACAACATTTTCATCAATATTAGAGCCACTGAAAACTAACCCAAAAAAATAAAAAAATCTTTTCTGGAATGTGTTTCTCCTTGTGACGTTTCCCTGGATTCCTCTGAAGTGGGGACTGTGCCACTAGCTGCTATTTTCTGTGTACTTCACAAGCTGAGCAATGTCGTGCCTCCAATAGAGGCGAAGTTTCAAATATTAAAAATACCAGCGAAGTACAATGCCTCTTACTCATCCGAACTCGCTTTGGGGCCGGCAGCGTGAGCCGCGTGCCATATGGGGATTTGTTAGCCACTTCTGCTCCCTGACGCAGCGCTTCGCAGGGGCGCGGACGGCGCGGAGCCGCCTCCCCCGTCCTCTCCTTCGGCTTTGCGGGGCATTTTTTACCTTTCCCTTTGCAGCACGGCCTCTTCTTACAGCACAGCGCTGCTGCTGGGGCTGCTTGTCCCTGAGCCTTGGTATCAGCTTGTCCCAGAGCATGGGGAAGGAGGAGAGCTGAGAGCAGAGTCCCCAGGCACCTATACCCGCCCAGGGCACCCCAGGGAGTCCCCGCAGGCTGTGGCCCTTGGGGGTTTAGGATCTGTGCCCACATGAAGCACCCCTTTTGCACCAGCCCTGGCGGCCACGCTGCCCGGACACTCGGTGACACCTGCACAAGGCAGGGCCTGGTGGGGGCAGCTCCCTGGCGCTGCAGCTGAGCACGGCCGACCTTGGTTGTCAGCGCCGTGCCGATCCACCTGCGCCGTGACCCTGGAACTTCCCCAGCAAAGCCATTTTTTGCTGCCAACAACAGTTTTGTGTTTACAAAAGAATATGCAAAGCAGTGCTAAGTAGGGAATGACATTTTCTCCCTCACAAAGAGACAGATTTCCTTGCGCTCGCTCTGTGCATCACCATATCCCCACGGCGGCCCGCGTGCTGCTCCCAGCCCCTGGAATGGGTTTCCCGTACGTCAGGAGATGCTGGTTGGGACCAGCACTACGTGGGCTGCCTGCTGAACGCTCCAGGCTCTGGGCACGGTGGCCACAAGCACATCACCACGCCGAGCATCGTCCCTTGGCTCTGTGTGGTTTTACAGCAGGGACACTGCGTGCTTTCACCGGTGCCGAGTTAACGATCTGCATCACACACACCAAATGGGAGAGCTTGGCCTTTCTCCTTTTTGCATTTCTGTGAGAATATTTGTGCTCAGTGGCACCCCAGCATGTCCAAGGGAAGGCCAGAGCTCTCCAGTGCTGGGCTCCTGCTGCCAGGTGACCCCTTCCTCGCCCCCATCCTCGCCCCTGCAGCAGCTGTCCCTGTGCCAGGGTGGATGAGCAGAACTCACTGCTGCCCAGAACCCCTTTTTCCCCTTAAACCCGGCCCCAAAACCTGAATGTCCCCTGCCTGACCCTGTCTGCATCCCTCTTTGGAGCTCTCAGGGAGGAATACAGCTTTCTAGAGCTGCTGAAGGGAGGATTTGCAAGTGCACCTATGGGATGGAGACATCTGAAAAGCAATGGAAGGCGGCCACCAAACTACCCGACACTGCCTTATAAATCCCAGAGTTTATATTTACAGCTCCAGCCTTTAATTTGGCCTATTCTGATGAAAATGCAGCTTTGTGTACTAAGGAACTGGCTGCACAGTACGGCCAAGGTACCATTCAGCCAGACCTGCTACGTAGTATAGAATGAAAAGAGGAAAATATTTTATTTTTTTAAAGAAAATAACATCAATAAAACCCTTATTTAAAAAAAAAAAAAAAGAAAAAAAAAATGAACACAGCAACCCAGTCATGGAAAAGAAACCCAGGAAAGCCAAACTACACAGACACAACAATAGCTGCAGGGCTGAGACCTTGTAAAGAAAGCTCATGCCTGGAGTAAGGTTTTACAGTGAGTTTTAAACCACTTTAAAATGTCAAGTTTGGTTTTTGACGTGGTTACGTTTACCCCATAAAAATAAAGTGATTTGAAGACCCTTTGGGGCCCTGGAACGGCTCCCACTCTTGCTATATAGACTTTGCTTCACATGTTGGCTTCAGCTGCTTATTGCCTTTTGTGATACTCTGGTTATTAGGTTAGATCAGCAGCACTTCCATTAAAAACCTCGATTGATCATATGCAATACCCGAACGGTCGGTCGCTTTTATGTGAAGAGAATAAATGATATATTTGTTTCTAACTGTTAAAGTCTAGGGTTATCGTGGGACCGAATAACTGCCCTTAATATGGCAATTATTTTTGCAGGTACAGTACTTGGTAATGTTGGAGCGTAATTACCTGGTAATCTGGTATTTACTACGTAACTGCAAAGTGTAATATTTGCACCTTGTAAAATAAAACAGGCATTTAAAAATATTTAATACTTTCTGGCTCTCCTTTGTGTCTCAGCCTGCGGTTCCCCCACGGCGCAGCGCCGCTGCCCGTTTCCTTCCCCAGCCCCCTGGCACAGCGGGTCCCCGCCTCGGGGCTGGCCCCCCCAGGACCCCCCCAGCCTGCTAGTGGGGCTGCAGCCCCCAGGCACCCCACAACCTGTGGGGACTCGCCGTGGCCACCCCAAACCCTCAGCAGCAGCCCCGGGAAGGGGCGAGGAGGGCCGCAAGCTGGGGGACACCATTCCTGTGCGGGATGCTGTGCTGCCACTCTGCAGCATCTCCGATCTCCCTCAACCTCCTGGCGTGCAGGAGATGCCCAGAAAGATTTCTGGCGTTTCGTCTCCCAGCCTGGCTGCTCCCCGCGGGCAGCAAGGGGCAGGCTGGAGCTCCCTCCTGCCTGGGGGAGCGCTGCCGCAGGATTGCTAAACCGCCGGGCGCTGTAATGTGTTATGACATAGATCAGCTGTTGTTTTCCAGTCTCAAAGGAAACCTTGTGGAATCTCATTCCTTTGACTGTATTAAATTATCTGCAAATGTTGTCCTTTAAACACAAGCTCAAGGCCCTCGCGCTGAGCATTAAGCACGGATTGCGCGCAGGGTAAAATCTCTTTAAGGCTATTGTTGCTTTGGATATTTGGTTTACCTTTAGTTTTATAACAAAGTAAATTAATAAATGAAGGGGTAGGAGAATTGTTACTATAGAAATCCCCATGGTAACATAAAAAATGCCACAAACACTCATCTTCAGGCTCCAGCTCCTGCGAGAGCACGGCTCTGGGTAAAGAGCAGGGCCGGCTCTTCCGCGCCGTGATGCTGTGCTGAGCCAAATTCCAGTTGTCTCTCAGACTGCTCTCGAGAGAAGTTCCTGCTCTCAAACAAAAAGGAGCATCTTGAAGCTCTGTGAACCTCTCAGGAAAAAAGAAAAAAAAAAGAAAAAGAAGAAAAAAAAAGAAAAAGAAAAAAAAAAAAAAAGAAAAAAAAAAAAAAAAGGATTGTTTTCTTAAATAAACCCTGGGGAGCTCATGGCTTTAGAAAATATTTCTGACCTGAAATCAGCTTTGCAATGGGAACGGCTCCTTTCCTGCTGAGGAACCAGAGCTGTCTTCAGGCTCTTTGGGCTTCCTAATAACTTTCTACTGGGTTTGCATAACTCGGCTGTTGTGAAAGAGCTTAGCAAACATCAGCACAAGGTATTGCATTCAGATTGGCACGGCGCGCGCATTTTTCCTCCATCTCCTCATGTCTCTGCAGAATGGGGTGACACTGGAGCCACTCAACTCTTAGCAGAGGTCACAGTGCCACCGCCCCGAGTGGCAGAGGAGTTGGTGAAAACGGGCTGAGATTTGGCCACAGAAGGAAAATTAAAGACACCTGCTGAAATAGCACTTGGCCTAAAAAATTAATCAACAGAGTTATTCTGGGCTAAATCCTGATTTTTTGCTCTAATGTCCTTGTTTTAGGAGAACTGTCCCCAAAATGCAACACCGGCAGCCGGAGTGCAGGTGGGTGGGTGGCCGAGCCCCCCAGCCAGCCTCCTGCTGCCTTAAACCAGCCCAGCAGCTAAACCCTTACAGCTCCACGGGGCACTTTTAAGCTAAATTCTGTAAATTAGTGCAGTGCCTGCGTTACCCGGTGCTGAAGGCCAAATGTGCTGCTGCTTTTGGGGTGCTCGTAAACAAGGTCTCGGGGAGACACCCGCTTGTGTGGTGCCGTGGGCACTGGGGCTCTTCTGAAAGGCCACGAGTGAGGTTTGCAAACCCGGCTCGGTTTGCTTGCACTTCCCTAGTGCCAGCCGGGCAGTACTGAGTGGAGAGCAATTCCTCATTATTTTTGTGTTCTTCTAGCCCTCTGCGATAAATAGCAGGGCCCTGGGAATGTTTTCAGAAGCGGGGTTGTGCCGTTTTTCTGCCTGTAAACTTCAGCAGAGCCCTTCCAGTTTTACTAAACATTTACAGAACAGCATTTGTAAACTGGGTGTTTGCGAAAACAATGAGCCAAAGCCCAGCAGGTCCAAGCAGAGGCATTTCCACGTGCAGATTGCCGGGCAGGATCCAGCCCGGGAGCTGAGCATTGCTGCCTGGTGCGAGCGGTGCCTCACAGCACTGCGCCCTGGGGCCCTGCGCACAGCTCCAGCAGCAGCTCCTTCCCCCCAGGAGAGGCCAGGGGAGGCTCCCTCTGACTCTCCAAAATTGTTGGAAGAAAAAAAAAACACCAGTGTTAGTCCCAGCAGCAGGTGGCACGCTGGCGTTGCTCCCCAACGGTGAGGCTCCCCGCAAAAAGCACCCCAAAGTGCCTCTCCCGCAGCACCTCCTCGTCCTCCCTGTGGAGAGGCTGCTGCCTGCCCGCGGGGATCTGAACCTTCAAGGTGAAGCCACCAAAACGCAGCTTCGTGGCTCCACACACACGGGGCTGCCACTTGTCTTCATGTGGACAGATTGGTAAAGGGACGCGCTGCTGGAGCGCTGCCGCTGCGCCCCAAATGAAACGGCGCGGAGGTGAAACGCTGCTGGTAATACTTCATTACAACAGGGTGTAAGTGGCAAATTAAAGGAATAAAATGAGCGCCGGTGGCTCCGGCAGGGCTGTGCACGCAGAAACAAAGAGAAATGTAATGAGGTTGAGGGTGAAGGCTTTCTTCTCAGCTCTGCAATTGAAGTGTTCAAAGAGCAAACTGTAGAGCAAGCTGCAAGGGTCAGATCTGGAGAACAGCCACGTTCCCTGTCTCAGCATCCGTTCGGGGATAAATCTGGCTCTTAATCAGGGCTGACAATTAGGCCGTACAGTTAATATTTTTACAGCTGTTTTATTAATAACACATACAGAGCATCCAGCCAGGATTTGTTGGAGACACCTCAGGAAAATGAATGATGTAAATAACAGATGGATGCGGAATATTCTTACAAACAGGCACAAAGATATTCCCATCTTGTTTAGAAGGAATTTAAATAGACAGATTGCAGATAAACAGGCAAACCGAAAAGAGGAGAGAGGGGGAATGGGAGTGGAGAGCTCGCAGTGCGTGGCCTTCGTTGTGCAGTCCTTGCCCGTGCGTTTGGTGCCTGCATCCCCTGGTGCTCGTAGGTCTCACCACTCCCTAGCCACAGCACGGTTTTCCTGTGGGTAATTTCGACCTCCCTCCAGCGATCGTACCTTTGAGTCTTCGCTCCGCTAATTACACGGCCTCACATCCACGAATCTCTTTGAATTTTTGTACACGCCGATACCAAGAGAGAAGGGAGTGGCGGCTGTGATGCGGGGGAGCTTTTGAAGTGTTGGAAACGAGCCTCGCTAGAGGCTGTCACAGGTGATGCACAGCTGCAGGGCAGTGGATGCGGTCAGTTAGAGGGGCCACCAAGAAAGCACAGGTGGGAGGAAGCGTGGGGGCACATCTGGGACAGGGGTGAGCCAGGAAAGCACTGCCCGGCCCTGTCCCTCTGACGGAATTGGGGTCTCCGAAGGGGCCAAGCAGGTCAGGAGGACACGGCCCTAAAGCATGCAGGGCTGCCAGCACCAGATCCAACAGCACCACCCCGATTCTGCTGGCGGAGCTTTCCTTCAGGAAGCAAACTCCACTGGCCCAAAAGGAGCATTTTTTCCAGGTCTACGTTAAGCAAAAGGTGACTTTCTCTCCTGCAAGGTGAGGATTTAGGTGCGCGCCCGGAGTTCAGCACACGTGTAAGTGCTCTGCTGAGCCGTGGCTTTGATTAGTGCCTTCCTCGGGGCCAAGAGCTGCCAAAGATTGTGTGCACAGTACGAGATGATAAACATCACTAGTGTGTGATACACTGATGCTTTGTGCATACATGGTAAAACAAAATCCTTTGGCACCAGTGGCCAGTGAATCATGCGGATTTGCAGTTGGATTTGTACGTTGGGAGTTTCTCTGGAGCTCTGCGAGCAGATCCAATGGCTAACAGCTGTAATTGCCTGCAGTTGCTGAAGCCTGAGTTACCCGGTGCTTAGCAGGGGCCGAAGAGCACAACATATCAGTGATGGCAAGAGGTGGGCACCAGTGCCAGGCGAGGGCAGATGCACATCCCTCGTGCCATCCCCTGTGCCCGGCAGCCGTCCCGAATGCTCGCACGCTCTGCACACACCACGTCCAGGCTGACAGAGAGCAGGACGAAGCCCTCTGCAGCTGCAAGGGCTGAGGGCTGTCGAGAAGATAGGGTCAGCCTTCGATGCAGGAATCAGGAACAGAAAACGCTGCAAAAATATTCGAGAAACAAAGTGAATGGAACTAGAAGCAGCTCCCAGACCTGTCAAGCCCAGTCCCCAGTAATTATGTCAGCACAGAGCCCTTTATCATGCTTATCCAGCCATCTTAGACTTTCCCTGGTGTCTTCAAACAGCTTTTGCAGAGACACTGCTGGTGGAAAGGTTAAGATTTTTTTTTCTTCTAGTTTTCAGGCTAAACTTCATCAGCACCAGCTTCAGAGAGGCATCACGTGTGTTCTCTGAAGGCTACCACAGCACCAGGCCCCACGCTGATGCTACGGTGCTGGTGGTGCCGTGCCTCCAAACAGATTTGCAGCTGAATAATGCCATGGGCGTGAGGTGGGGCACAGGGTGCTCAGCACCAGGGCCACACCATCGCATCCCGGCTGCGGCTGGGCAGCACAGGTGGCTCAGGTCTCACACCCCCGTGCTGCGGGGACTGTGCCAATTTGAGGCTGGCGGTGAGATTTGCAGGTAAGCACATATGATATTCTCACCCGAGCGTGCATTCAGCGGAGAAACATCGCTCTAAATAGCAGTGAAGTCATCAGAGTATGGAAAAATACGGAAAGCAAACATATTCAGGAGTTCTAAAAATCAAACTGTGATAAATATCAGCATAACAAGCCTCATTTGGGAACACACCGTTCTCCCAGAGGAGGCTGTCTGACTATCAGTGCCTTTAGAAACACACTTTCTCCAGGGCTGTGTACTGAGCACGGGGTAAGATAAACACGAGTGCCTTTTCCCAGCCTGCTCATCTACAGGCATCTAAATTAAGAGATTGTGTTATCAGTGATAAAAGTTCATTGAGGGTTCATTTCAGTTGGTTTGAAGGTTTTTGAGGAGAAGAATAAACAAACAGCAATTAGCACCATATTTAACATCGCTGACATTTTGTGGAGCCTATTTCTATCGCGGGTAGGGGAGGCTGTGCTCCGGAGATGGCTGTGTCTCCGCACGGCGTTACGCTTCTGCCACCAGGACCTCGCCGGGCAGCGGCAGGGCTCGCACGCCCGTGGGCAGTGCTGGCACCAAACGGCTCCAGGGTGTGCAGCAGCCGTGGCCAGGCTGCCTGCGAGCTGTGAGCACACCAGTGGGACCCTAAACCCGGCACCCCGGGGTGGGCTGGCCGAGGGCACACTCCCAGCTGGTCCCTACAGAGCTTGGTGGCACTTTGGGGGGGTCTGGTTGATGGGCACAGAGGTCTTCCTCCTGGAAATGGCTCCTCAGGGCTGCCACGAGCACGGATCCAACCCGTTCCCCGTGTCAAGCTGCAGGATTTCATCCACTTACTGAACCACCACGCTACCTGTGGGCTGTGTAATTGCACTTTGTTAGTTTTAACCCTGCTCTGAGCTTCGCCAGAGCCCCTCGCCAGGTAGAGCAGGGAGCAAGATGTGCAAGGGAGCGCACGCCAGGCACCCCTCTGCCAGGCATCGGGATCCTCGGGGGCTCGGGTGAGCAGATAGAGGATACGAAGAGGAAGCAGCCAGTCTATTGTGCTTACCTACTGATGTGCAGAGCTCTACAGTACAGACGTCTTAACACATAAATTTAACAATTATTATTGTGTTGCCCTTTTCCAAGAAAGGGTAAAGGAGATTTGTAGGAGCACTTAACACATGTAAATCCCCACCTCTTTAAACCAAAGCAGTGTGTTAAATGGGTCCATAAATATCATAAGTATTCTGTCCTTTTAGAAATCATACCTTTTTTTTTTTCCTCTCCTTTCAATGCAATTAAACCCGTGCCTTATTATAACACAACTCTTGGGAACCAGACATTTAAAAAAACTCCAAACAGGTGTTTATTGAGAAAGACAATGATCTTCGTTGGGTTAAGCGTAAGTAGAAGTCAAAGACAAAAGGCAGTCTGCCTAACACCCGGTCCTGAATCACAACTTGGCAGTTTTCTGCCAAAACGAAGTTAAAATCTCATGCAGCCACGTCTCTCACCTACATGTGAGAGCTGAAATGTTCAGCTGGGGCTTCTCTCCCTTCTTGCACAGCCCCCGGGAGCGCAGGAGGGATCTCCCCGGCTGTCTGGTGTCCGTCCCGCACCCTCACCAGCATCGTCCTGCTGTATTTGGGAACACTCCTTCACCCCACAGCAGGGTCCCAAGCCCCTGCTGCAGACAGGCACAGGCTCGGACAGGATTCACCCGATGTTTGGTGAGATTGTGCACACATGCAAACCAGGTTTCCCAGGTGTTTCTCTTAAAGTTTGTGCTTCCTAATCTTCTGACACACCAACGGGCACCACCACCACTTCCCTGGTAGGAAAAGAGGCCGCCACCAACCATCCTGCCCAAGGCAGGCTCCTGGTCTCCCGGCCACCCTTCCTGGGGTTGGTGAGCCCCCGGCGAGCCCCCAGCCCATGGGCAGCAGGCGAAGCCCTCGTGGGCCATTTCCACGCGGGGACCACAGCTTGCTGCTCGAGCTGCTCCGTGCAGAATACCTTCAACACATTCATTGTGATTGAAAAGGGCCTAATGTATAATTTATATGTTATGATTGCTGCACAAAGCCCCAGTTGTAAATTAATGAGGTTGGACGGTGCTTAAATCCCGTATTCTCGAGTTAAAATTCACTCGCTGGCCTGCTCCTTTTATGATTCCTGTCATAACTCTGTGGTGTTGCATCACTGCCAATTTCACTACACTTTTACCAGTACGATGAATAAGGAAAAATGAAAATCGCATTTGGCACTTTTAATCAGATAATTATTTTTAAGAAACTAGCAGGAATGTTAAATACATTTTCCCGTTTTTTTTTTTTTCCATCTGTTCCGGCCGACGTGCAAGACTGGTGCTCTAATAACAAGGCAGATCTCACGAGCACGCCTCCTAATGAGTATTTCAGGATTATTCGCCTACAAAGATATATACGTGGTATCTGTTTGCAGGACATCTGGCCGCAACATGTGCCTCGTTAAGTTACACCTGTAAATCTGAGGTCAATGCCTAAACCTGCAAGGGTACGAGTAACGAGCCCCATGAATGGGGCTATTAACGGTGCCAGGTGCTGGTGAAATGGCCCCGGCCTCGCGGGCTGCAGTGTGTCAGGAAGCAGGAGCAGGGCTAAGCACGGCTGAAGCCGTCCCCATGCTCTCTGCAGCCCAGAGAACGCTTTCTCCAGCCACACCTCGGTAAAACACCGAGCTCGGTGTCGTTCTGCACTATGTAACTTTGTTCAGCTAAGCTGCGCGCTGTATAAACCGCCGTGAATGTTTGGTTAAGGTTCAAAGGCAGCCCAAATGCTTTCTATTCCGTAAGAAAAATTCACTTGCTTTTTTTCTTTTTTTTCTCCTTGGCGTGTTCCACACTTGGACAAACTGAGTAAATACATAACGCAATCGAGCAAAGAGCAAGTGTCGGTGTGGGAGCCTTCCCAGGCCTCGAGCAGCAGAGCGGAGGGGAATTTTCCTCTCTTTGAGGGACGTTCTCACAGCTTTTCCAATACGAGCTGCAAAGCAGAGCAGGACAGACAGCCAGGCAAAAAGTCGAGGAAAAAGGTCACGCGCACCAGCAGGCAAGGGGTTCCGGCCCCAGTCCAAAGGGAGAGCGTACCTATGGTGTAAGGACAAACACAACAGGGGAAATGGGTTGGAGAAACAGTTGTAGGCATTTTTGGAAGCGTTATCTATAGGCTAGGGGCTTGGGGGTATTAAGGGGCTTGGGGGTATCTAAACACGCAGTCCTCTCCCCTGGACTTTGCAGCTCCCTCTGCAGCGAGAGAGCTATTTCCCCTATTTTCCCTAGCTGGGAATTACAACACATAGATGCAGGTTTGTTGTTTTTGCTGAATATTTGTTGTTGTCGTTTGCTTGAGAAAACTGTTTCTGGAAAATGACTTTCTTTGTTAATTTTACCCTTTCTCCGATGTTCGTACCCAAAATGAGCCATTTTGCCCCCTCCGGTGCTCCTGCGAGCAGTTCTCAGCCATCACACCTGAACTGGGACGCGGAGAATTACAGGCTGCAGAAACCTCACCCTCACCCCAGCCACATGAAACTAAACATGAACAAACAGAGGAACATCCCCTAATTACCAGGAGGGGATTCTGAGGTTGTCGGGTGCTGGGGACATCGGGTGAGGGTGGCAGAGTGGCTGCAGGCAGGTCCCAGCCTCTGTGACCTGCCTTCCTCATGGGATGTGCTCAGGAGCCTTGGGCGAGCTGCTGAGACAGCTGGGCTTCAGAAACTTTTAAAGTTTGCTTTTCCACCAGTGAGAGGAGCAAGTACAGCAAAGTGGACTTGGAAGGGGGAGCGTCTCCTATTTAATTTTGCAGTTGCTATAGTGATTGATTAAATTAAAAAAAAAAAAAAAAAAAAAAAAGTAGCGACTTGTAAATTCAAAATCCTAATTGTACTGACAACAATCTAAATGTGGTTAGAACAGTGAGTCACACTCCAGATTATGTGTCTCAAATAAGGTTTTAATTTAAATTTAACAAGGCAATTATTGTACAGTATGTTAATTCAGTATCATTTGATTAACAAAAATGTGTTGTTCGAGCTTTAACACCTATGGTATTTAGTTAGATCTATATCTATTACATAGTTAAACCTCTCTGGCATACGTGGTGCTAATAATTAGCATACAATAAGCGTGCCCAGAAATGCACCTTTCTAGATTTGTCGGGTATTCGTGATGCTGGTTATTAGGTAGCAGTCTGTATATGGGGGCCCAACAAGAGGGGGCTGGAAAATTAGCTTTGATGAGCAAGGATCCAAAGATTGGGATAAATGCACAAGGTGAGAAGAGGTCTGTATAACCAGGAGATCTACCCGGGGTGCTGCCTGTCACCAGTTCTGGTGTGGAAGGAGAGAAAGGGAGATTTCCTTCTGCTGGGAAAGCCACCCCAGCCCGGCTGGGCTCGGTGAACACCAAGGATTTCCCAGGTGCCATGGCACAAGACATTCCCCCACCCACACACCCACCTCGTCATCCTTTTCGTTAAAAAATCTTTGAACGCCGAATTTTGCACTGAGCTGAAAACTGAAAGAAAAAAATAACAATAATGGTGAGGCATAATGAAAATATTGAATCTAGCATTGAGTTCAGTCCCGCAAAGATGACTGCACAGCATTGTTTTATTCATTTTCACATCTAATCCCAGAAAAGCTTCTGTTTCTTAGTATTGGAAGTTGCCAAGGAATTCAAGGCCCTCTTCCAGGAGTTAGGTCAATACACAGAGTCTTGATAATGAGTTGTTGGTGACTCAGCTCTGAGACTTGGCAAGGGCGGGAGGAAGTTTTCGGAGCTGGCTCCGATCCTTCCTCCCCACGAGATCCCAGAGGGTCATCACGACCAGCTGCACCGCTGTCTCGACCCAAAACTCGCGGGTTATCTGCAAGTCTCTGTCTTCTCCCACAAACTGCTTAACGCGTATGGAAAAATGCATGAGAAGATCGGGAGCTGTGTGCCATGGGGACACGGATGACATCCACATCTCCGTCCTCCTGGCAAACGCAGACAGCACCACCTCAAAGCTGCCTCCGGGGCTACTCGAGGCAGAGACCTGGATGGAAAATTGGGCCATTCCCTCATAAAACCTCCCCAGATATTTTGGCGATTTCCTGGCAAACAGAGGGCTGTGCAGAACGAAGCAGCACCATCACACGATACTGGGCCACATATCCCCTTTTGGGGCAGCACCGACTCCTTTAGGTGCACAACTGACCCCAAAGTCCCCGGGCATCCCCCTGGGAGATGCCTCCCGCAGGCTGCGGTGCCTCCAGCTGCAAGCAGAGCCCAGAGCCACCCCTGCCCTGCCAAACCCAGCCTGCAGCATGAGCCACTTTTACACTACTAATTGATTTCGAGCCATTTCTGATGGATATTTATCTACAGATAAAATGCCCTTCCTTTGAAATCCACATTCTCAAGCCTCTCTCTCTTTGTCTTATCCCTAAATCACAGGCTTTTATCCTCAAATTTCCCAACTGGTGGACTTTGGGGTTTTGCACTGGACTGCCCTCTTTCTAGAAAAAGGAAAGATAGCTAAAAACGTGTTAGTGGTAATGGCTTAGAGCACCACCGTTGAGTGCTAAAGTTGTTTTCCTATGAATATAGATTACATTTTTTTACATAGCAAGTAAACAGATGCATAAAGATGCATTATTTCATAAGCATAAAAAAACCTGCTGCAAGTATAGTGCTTTTAATTTGTTTTTATGATTACTTGTAATTAATTAGCATCAAAAGTAAATTATCAACATAGCTAAAAATTGAAATTGTACCAGCAAATGCAGGAATGATTTCGCTGGTTTATCTTTATACTAAGGTGGAAAAAAGAAATTATCCTTTTTTTTTTTTTTAACTATGCTTAAATTAAAGTGTCAAATGCTAGTGGCAGTACAGCCTAAAAATGTACAAAAAGAGAAATAATATTCTATAATTACAAGCTGTGCAGAGAGCATGCCATGCACATAAATATTTAAGGCAGTTCTAACAAGTTTGGCTTATTATTAAAGTTGTGTTTCAAAAAGAATTTTTAGAAATCATGTTTACACTTTATAGAGCAATTTATGAGGTCACTGTTCATGCACCTCATCAAAAACTTCAACCTTCAACCGAAAGCCATAAAACGGAGGCATTTTGACAGGATCTGGAGACTTTTAACAAGTTCTTGCTGCTGGGCTCGGCGGCCCTCCCCTCCCCGGGATAAATGACGGGGCTGCTTGCGCTTTGGTCAGCCTAAACCAAATCAGCAGGCTCCAAAGCAGCGCTCTGCCTGACCCCCATCCATTTCCCGTGACATTTACTCCCACGGCCCGCCCTGCTGTCAGAGGGTTTACACAATCCTTTGGGGAAGGACCTGGAAACAAGAAACGAGGTGGCTGTTGGGGGGCAGCGGCGTGCAGGAATGCATCTGAGCCCCGGCTCGCCCCCGCCTCGCTGCCCAGATTTCAGAGAAATTCAACAGCAAGAGGAGAGGAAAAAGAAACAGGCTGGTCACGGGAATGCTCCCCTGCTCGCTCAGTAGCTCCGAAGCTGGTGTCAACCTGTGCTAACTGGGTTACACTAGGAGGAACTTCGGTGAGCACCTGGGAGAAGCACCGGATCCACCTTTTGTGACAGAAAACATAAAACCATCATTTTCCCACTGTTTCCCCTCCACCTAATCAGAGGAATAGAGTAGGTTCTGTGTGGGGAAATGCTAAACACAGACTTTAATTAAATCACAATCAAAGTAACTCTGCGTAAAGCAAATTATGCTGGAATAAAACGCTCAGGCACAGGGTAACTTGGGAGGCGTTCTTAATGATTCCCTCCCCTTCTCTGTGGCCCGTAATCCGATTAAATTAATGCTACCAGGCTCTGGAATGCCCACGGACATCAGGACACCGAGCTGGGTGTCTCAGAGGAGGGGTGTGGGTGGTGGCATCCCGGGTCGGTGCAGAGACCTCCACTGGTGGCCATCTCCACTGGTGGCCAAGGTTTACTGATGACTCAAGGGGGCTTCTTTAAGCAAATCCCCAGGCTACAAATCCTATTTCACAAAGGCATGCAGACCACTGAGGCTTTGAGGTGAGTGCTGTGCAGTCTGACAATTTCCTTGGTCTTCCGAAACCAGCAAAGACTCAGGGAAGAGGCGTAGTTCTTGGAGATATATCCATAACTCTGTTTCTGTGAGTGCATCTCCAGTATTTATCATCCTGGCACCTTCCTGTAAGCTGCAGAGGCTGCTAACCCTTTTTCAAACGAGCGTGGTGCCTGATAAGCTCTTTTTAAACACCACTTTTACTATTAAATGCCAAATCTAGAGCTCCGTGCCCTGCTTCATTAGTTATTAATGAAGCAACATATTTGTTCAAAATTTATGATTGTTGATTTGCTCCCATCATTGTATGAAATATTAACACAGCATTTGTACTTGCAACCATTTTGCAGACATTAGATTGTGGATTTGCATATTCATGAATGCTCATAAATGTTTAAGGAGACAGCACAGAAAGCATGTGAGCTGTCAGGGAGCCAGTAAAAAGGCATATTTACAGTGTTAATAAGTAGTTGAGTTTATAGGACAAAACGGCAAGTAACAAATTAAATGAATTTCAGTTTGCCTGTTGCAACAAACTACAGTAGCTTTCCCTCCTCTTCCTTTTACTAAGCTGAGTAAACTTCAAACCTGCCTGTGAAATTCTCCGTCGGTGCAGCTGAGACGTCTTGCTGCTTTTGCTAGGACTTCAGCTTTTGACGACGTCGCGTTTCCATCCAGCAGCATGCCCAGCAGACATCTGTGCTATGCAGTTCTGTAATTTGACTATCTGCTCGTCTGCTGCCAACGGGAGATGCGGGGCTCCAAGGCGGCGTCCTCGCTGGCTCATTAGCCTGGCATAAGGCATCGCTGCAGCAGGGGAGGCTGCGGGGCTGCGTGCTGTGCCAGGGGGGCTCCCGGGAGCTGCAGGCTCCCCCCAGCCTCTGCTGGCCCTGGGAACGTCCTTCAGGATGAGACCTTCGCTACCTGGATGCACACAACTACAGACGGATGAGCCTGGGGAGCTCTGCATACCTTTGCTTGAAAACTGGGCTTGGGTTCATAAAGTATAGGTGCATACGTTTCATACCTGGAAAGTGTGTACACCTAAAACTGGCTGCTAAAAGGAAATGAGTATTTAGTAAATCTTGGAAACTGAGGCGGCCTCTTTGCTGACCTGGTTAAAGTTTTGGAGGCATCATTGCTGCCCAGGGCAGACAGTCATTATTTACAAGAGCTATATTTACAATAAAATGCTAGATTAGTTTTATTAAATAATCATTTCATGTTTATTAACTTTTTTTAAAAGCAGGACAGTGATTCATTGGCAAGACAGAAAAACTTCCTTTTCTGCTTACTGGATTTTTCCTCCTCTGCAAAACATAAATCATATTTTGTGTGAAGTGTACATCCTTGCTTTGAGCTGCCCATGTTTTAATAGCATAGCTAAGTCAGTTATTTTAATCTCTGGTACTTTATAATAAATGCTTTTTATTGATTTTTGGTGTACACTGCCATGAATTGAATAAACTATATACAAGAGCAGCTGAGGGAAAAAGGCTGAAGGAGAAAATGTGATCAGCATGTTTCAAAGTTAAAGGTGAAAACACGATGGTTAGCACTTTCTTGGTCAGCAGCTCCCTGGGAGTGCCATGAAAAGGAGAGAGCATGATGTACGTGTTATTCTTCCCTCTTAAAGGCCCAGGACTGGAGTCATTCTTTGGGGAGGCCAGGTATGATGTACTGCAGATATTTCTTCAAAATCCAATTCAAAATCCCGCGTGCAGCCAGACGGGAGGGAAGAGCAGTCACCAAGCTGCAGCCCAGCCCGGGGGTTGTTGCCCCGGGGGTTGCTGTCCACACCAACCTATTTTACAAACCCTTCTTCCTCGGATCCAGAGGAGAGGGAGCTGCAAACCCGGTGTCTGATGGTTTGCCAGGAACTGTATAATACATAAATAACTGTTTCTTTAGCCATATTGCTTTCCCCAACCTAAAGCCAGACACTCCCTCCCGTGGGGACAAGTCTTAAACACCAGCAGAAGAACGACACTGGTTTATTATTTCCCTGAGTCCCCTCTCTGCAGATGACCTATAGAAGTGATTTAATGCAGAGCCGCTGGAGTTCCAACACTTTCTCTGTGCTCCTCAGGCTGAGACGAGCTGATTTCTTTGGGGTGTTATAACTATGACCTGCTCCATTAAGTAGCAAACAAAGTACAGCTGGATATAGCAAGCTCAGCTTGACTCTTAGCTTTCACATAACCTGCTTGATTAGGAAAAATGTTGTGCCCTTGTCACACAGCTCCTACTGTAGCCTGAAAAGATGGGTATCCATTGATTTCTGCATAATATGGATTCACACTGTCTTTCCACAACAGCATGTTTCACACCCTAAAATAACCTGGCAAAAACCATTATTTTTCCTGCTGGTTTAGCTGTAAAACGTGTTACTACTCTAGGTAATGTGCTGCTTATTACACAATTACCTGAAGTGCTTTACAATGCATTAATTGCTGCTTGATTTAAACATTTCCCATTTAGGAACCAAGCTATATCATTGTGACAAATTACAAGTCAATAATCTGGTTACTAAGAAGAGGAAATGAAGAAGCTGGGGACTGCTTCATTAAGGGAAGCAGACCATTGCTAAGTAAAATACCAAGCTGATGCTATTATCAATATTGTGATGCATGTACACAGATGCATGCTGCAGAGGCAAGCGGGAAAGCAGGAGGTAAAACTGATCCTCTTGTAGCGATGCGCTTGGCACTCAAAATAATGATCGCGAAGACCTAACGGTGAATTAATTCAGGCAAAGACTTGTTTCCTCATCAGGGCTTGCTCTGCCCTCAGCTGCGAGCCCGGGCGTGGGGTTCAGGACGAGGTGGGTTTTCCAGGATGCCGGCTGCCACAGCAATTGAACGTCCCTTGGCTGAACCTCCAGGTTCCTCCCTGCTACGGATGAATGTTACTTTCCACGAGAAGTCACCAAAAAATGAAAGCTACACGTCGGGTACCTCCTGCTTAAAGAACTCATCTCTGCTTCAGGATGCTGTGGGTCTGCTGCTGGAGGTAGAAGGGAAGAGGACCTGATGCTACTGGAAAAACCACCCCAGGCAGCTCTTTACAGTTGATCTGCACCCAGAAGTGCAGGTGGAAACATGCACACCCAGAACAGTCAGGGACTTTGGCTGGGATTTTGGTGTTGCCAAAACTGTAAGTACAGTACCCTCTCACTTAAAAGGATTCCAGGTATGACTCTATTGCATTATTTCAATTTTCTTTCCTTTCCAGGGTCTCTGGAGGTCATATTTAGAAGCTCTACCCTGCTGTTATTAAAATCCGCTATGCTTTTATCATCAGCTGTCTTCAGGGGCTGGGACTGTTAATAACACACTGAGAAACCTTGTGGTATTACTCCCACAGTCAGAGGCACTTTTTTTCTCAGAATTGCTCGGCATTAGCCTAGCTCTGTCTCATCGATTTTAGAGGGAGCAGAATGAGATCAATGCAGAGAAAATCCTACCATTAATGTTTTGACTTAAGCTTTGTATTGCTTCTTACAAGGGCATGCACAGAGATGTCATATTTTAAAAGCACTAATGTGGGAAAAATTAACACCGGTGATTTTTAACAGAGGAGTAATCAGCAGAAGAAAACCGGAGTGTGGAAATAAATAGAATTACCACACAAAAAGCAATCCTAAGTAGAAAGGACAAGAAAGGAGACAGAAAACTGGAGAATAAGGATGAATTATGAGACTGGCTGTAGCAGAAGATGATACATGAGATGCACAGGTTGACAAGCAAGGTGCTAGGCTGACACCAGATAAAGCAGAGGGGAAAGGGAAGCCAGTGGGACTGAATCCCACGGCCATGGGAGGCTCCTGCCACCCGTCCTCTGAGAGCATCGGGCTGCTCCTCGCCTGGGCCCGAGGGAACGATGGGCAAAGAGCAGTCTCTGAGAAGTCTCTGAGAAGCCATGAGCTTCTGCAGGGAGAAGGGGAGGAATAAATCATCGGGGATGGCCTTAGAAAGCCAACCATCAGGCTGACTTAAATGATGATTGATGAAGCTACTGACTGGAAAAAGATAGTCTTGCCATTAAGCCGTGGGGCTGGGGCTCAGGAGAGCCCTATCAACAACACAGTTCAGGCCTTAATATTCCTCCGTTGCGGTTTTCTGCTCTGTACAGAGGGGAAGGGATCTGCCCCTTCACAGGGCTATGTCAGGACCAAAGTTATTACTTAGGAAAAAGTTCAAGATCCACGGGAAAAGACGAAGAGGCAAAGCATTGCATATTTCACAGCAAAATGTAAATATTCATCAAGTGAGGGGAGAACAACGCCTTCTCAAGGAATTGCTCTCAGGCCACCACCTCAGTGACTACGTAAGCAGTTCACAAACCCCTGTGAAGTGAAAGGAGCCAGGACGTAAAAGAGCTCAAAACCATGCCCTGGCATATAGGTTCTCCATATATCAAACCTTCCAGAATAACACGAGAGCTGCTGGGCTGCCACCCCTGGTGACAGGACGGCAGCATTTTGGGGGCTGCCAACCCCTGTGACCTGTCCCAGGCAGAGCTGAGGCACTGGGCTTGTGATTTCGGCTGTGAGCCTCCCTCAGCCAGAGCCCTGGTAAACTGCCACGTTTGCTGATTTTGTAACACAGATTAAGACTGACTAAGGACCTTGGTCACAGCTATTAAAGCATTCACTTGTGAAACCCAACTGGATTAAAAATAGTTTTCCCTGGAGAAAAAAAAAAAAAAAATCCCTGTTAAACAACGGAGCAGGGAAAACCGCAGACCTCTGGCCCTTCTTTCTGGTGTTTTTGCTCCCTTTACATCCATGCTTGCAGCCCCCAGCCCTGCTAACCCCTGTGAGCTGCTGCGGGTGGGGAGGCCCCAGCAGGGTGCCCTTGGTGGGACAAAGCCATCAGGCACACCGTGACACCGCCTGGCAACACCCGGACGAAATTCTGGCCGTTTCGAGGTCAGCAGCAGATTTTCCATTTACTTCAGCAGGGACAGAATTTTGCCCGAGGTGCCTGCAGATGTTCAGAGCGATGCCCCAAGGCCCTGCAGATCACCATGCCTTCACTTTCTACCTTTCGCATTTTCTTCTGCCTCGCTGCCCGCTGCTGCAGCCTGCGCATCTCCCAGCCCCACCTGCCTGGGAGAAACAGCTCATGGGTGGCCAACTTCTGGCTTGTGAGCCATGGTTGAGCTGCAAGAAAATCAAAGGCAGCTTTTGTACCAAAATGTGTAATGAGGCTGTTTGTGCACAGAAGCTCCTGAGTAATCCTGATGTCCAGCTGTGGGGGAAGCCAGCCAGAACGGACCCACAGCGGACATCTGTGGTCCACCCCTGGATGCAGCTGCACGTCAGCCCGGTGCCATCGAGCAACGCATGGAGCTCAGCTCTCCTCTTGGAGGGCTGCATGATGTGTCCTGCGGCTCAGCACCATGTGGGGACCAAAAGGATAGAGGGTGCCATCCTTGAACCAGTGGACATCTGCTAGCAGCTGGGCTCGTGGTGGTGTGGTGGCTGCACTGCCTGCGGTGGTCCCCGTGATGCTGCCTCCCTTTGGCACACATGCAGCAGGGCCAAGTTTGCAATGATGCCCCATTTTTTTTTACCAACCATAAATTTCTGCAGAACCAAAGAAGATTTCATGAAAATGGGAGTCACTGTGCAGCTATGACGAGCAAGAATTTAAAGTAGATTTGTAATTTATTGGCCAAGATCATAGTTCAGTAAGAGAGACACTTGATACTGCATTTAGTCTATCTACCAAAGTATTTTTAATATTTAAATAATTTAAGAGCTCAAATCCCATTTACGATAGCATCATGGAAATCAAAGTCATTCAAATCCAATAACAAATATGTTTATTTTCTTTTGAAAAAGTGTGCAGAGGGAAAGAAGTAAGAATTTAAGATTCTCTAGAAAGACTGAAATGAGTAAAGAATTTCCTAACTAGGACGTTTTATTTTTATACTTTCTAGCTGGGAGAATCCCGTGATGCTTTTATGACTTGCAGAACCACAGTTCCTCGGGATGTTTCATTAGGATATTCTTCTAGTAGAGATGTCCAACAGCTCAGAAGAAAGTTTCTTCTTCTAGGCAGTTCTGTAACACTTCTATGAAGTTTTGTAGATCAAGATAAACCCAGTCTTCCCCTCTCATATCTTTCTCCCTCCTTACTCAAGGTTTGGGCTGAGGCACCAGGGTCCCTGCTCTGCTTCTTCTCCCCGGAGGAGGAGAGGGGCCTGGCTCTCACTGCTGGCAAAGTACTCTTGTGCTGCTCCGCTGGAGATTATCTTCTTAAACAGCTCTCCTGGCAGCCCAGCCTTGTCAATCCTGCCATAACGACACACTGTTAGTCAGAGCATGTATCTGCACCCCTCCCTTCAGGGAGAAATATTTGTGTAATAAAACTGTTTTCAGCAAAATACGAACCTTTTTTTTTTTTTTTTTTTTTTTTTTAAGAACTAAAAAATAATTAAAAAAAAATCCTGGTGCTTGTGTTTCAGTCACAGGCTGATAAAATGGCTGTTTCAGAAAGTGCTACAATGTGATGGAGCCTGAAATTACCAGAGTCATTTCTGATGAGGCTGCTACACATGTAAATAAATTGTCATGGAGAAATACTCTCAAGAAATTCTTCGCATCCAGACAGTAACTTTAAAAAGCCAGAATCACCAGTAGGTATTAATCAGTATCCGAGGTCTGCAAATATTTGCTTGTTTCCATAGCGATTGGTAAGCCTACGTACAAAAAAAATACCTTTTCTCACATACGTTATCATCACTTCCTAATAATATAATCATAAAACCATTTCTCAGGCCAGGCTGAGAGGAGAATAAACACCATTAATTAACAGATCCATAAACTAGTGGAGGAGGAGGTGGCAAATGAGGAACTGAGTGTAACACGCACATAGGAGCAGAAGATGATGGCCTGGGCCTTTTTCATTTCTTGAGGAAACTTCACAAACTCTTAATTATCTCACAAAATACTATCTGTCTTTTTTCCAAAAATAAAACTTCTGACAACTGTTCAAACCACGCCGCGCTCTCACCCACAAAACACACATTTAAGTAAAAATATAAAGCCATGGCTGCGAAGTGTCAGAGTAATTTATTTGAAGGAGAAAAGTGAGACTTCTGGCACCGCTCTCGAAATCAACTGAGAAGCTCTCTGCCAGAGAGGGATGCTGCGGAGCGCTTGTCTGGAGCTACGGGGAATGTGGCACATTACAAAAGAGTAACATTTGGCCAGCTAGTAAATTAGTAATGTAATTTGCACAGCGCATACAGGATTCCGCACAGGAACAACAGTTGTCTTAAATAATCAGTCCTGCGAACAACAGGCTCCTGCTTATAGCGGAGCTTATGTTTCCCAGCGCAGCCAGCCATACGACTGCACGGTCGCATTCGGGTTTCTGTATTTTTCTGACAAGGCTGCTTTATTTGTGCACACACACACATGCGCATGATGCACCTAAATGCATATATGCACGCAGTTGTGTGTGTAAACGTAGAAACCTGGAAGCAATTGAAAAACAACAAGGAAGAAATCTCACTCCTGGGCCTGACAGAAGCTGGGTGAATGCATGCTGAACATCTGAGCCAGCCTGTGGTGGTACCAGGGTACACGCGTGGTGCCTTGGGGACGTGATCTGGAAGCTGTGTGCCTTGGAAAGAAGGAGCTACCTTCTACAGTTGCTTGGATAAGTGTCCAAAGAGAGACTAATTCCCTTTTAGTTTGCGTCTCAGCAATGCCCAACCTCCCATATCTTTAAAACTGAGGAGTGTGTAGGTCCTTCTTGCTTCCCTGCTGAACAGGCACCCAAGCTTGGGGTTTTCAGAACAAATTTGCCAATTTCTGCCACTCTGATGCCGTTTTGTTTTGCAGCCTGAGACGAGGAGAGGAGCGTGGCCGGCCTCTCGTACCGGGGTGCTCATGGCAGCTGGATAGCTAGCAGCAGCTCTTGTTGATTAATAACATATTGCCATCTGCAAAAAGAATTGAACATATATATATGGGCTGCAACATTTAGCAATCTCAAATGACATCTGAGTAATGTTGATTTTGTTTAGATGACAACCTCATTATGGTGCATAATTGCTAAGCAATCTCCTAGTAAACACTGGGTTAAAAACTACTGGAAGATGCTTGTTCCTCTCGTTATTAATTAGCATGTGTCCACTCCGCCAGATCCAGAGCCCAAACTTCATTTGTTATGTTCAGCCAAATGCATGAATAGCTTTTGAGTAATTATTTTCCAACATCATCTAATACCTCTCTGCACATCAATTAAAAATCCTCTTAACAAGGAACTGCATTTTGTTTGAGATCAAATGCCTAGTCCAAAGCTGTATCAATCATGTAGAGCTAATTAGTGGGTCTGCTTTATATCATTTGTTTTACTTTATTATTCTATTATACACTTCCTAATGAAACCAATTGAACAATTTTAAAATCTTTGTTCAATTAATTGAAGGCTTAAAGGCCAGCTACCTAGGCAGGCTTTTTCTGCTTTAAAAAGCATACATGGGAAGAAGAAAAAAAAATCCGTACCCGGTTTATATCTATTTGTTTTATGTGGTAAACGCTCTACAGCTGTTTCTAAAGGTTTATCACTACTTTTATATTGCTTGCAAATAACTTACGGCTCAGCAGACCCTTGAAGCCCTTTGTTCACGGTCACGTGAGTTTGGAGAAAAGGCTTGAAAAAGGGGAGAAAGATCTGCGGGAGCTGGTCTTGAGAGCAGGGCTGCCACGTCCCTGCATTATTACCAGTCCGTGCTGGCTTTCTCTGAGCCAGGCGTGTGGTGTTCGTCCTCGCTGCAAAAAGGAGCTGTGAAAAGTGTGGTCAGGGGAAATGCTGGCTGGCAGACGTTAACCTTTTAATTCCTTTATATGGGAAAAGCAGCGGATCACACGTTGTGTGAGGCTCTGAGAGGTTAGTGCTATCTGACTTCTCAAATGTGAGGAGTTTGGCAGAAGCCAGTATGGGCACACCTATACTTTTGACATAAGAATAGATGCATTTTTGAAAAAAAATGAGGTTAATGAGTAATATTAACATAGCTTTAATCACTGTAAACATATGTTACACTGCTCTATGGCTGCACCAAGTGTCTCCCCATCCCATGTGCCATGCCTTCGGCACTCCATAGATATTCCAACAAGCATCTTTTGACCCCAGTCCCCATGTGAGCACCATGCCCAGGACAGCTGCGGGGACTGGTAATTAACCTTATAAACACCATCAGGGGCAGGCTGCTGTTCTCCCAGGCTGGGCTCCCACACCCAGACACAGAACTACCCAAATTTCACCAGCAGCTCCTCCAAACAGGCTGGGAGCTGATGGCTGGAGCCGAGCAGCACTGACTTTGCTGTCCCGAGCTGTATTGCTCTCGGCACCGCTGTGTTTTCCAGATCCCACGGGGAGGGGAGCCCAGCTGGCAGACTGGCTCTTGTGCTGGTACATGGTCCAGAACAAGTGGTTCCTGAGCACCCCGAGACACGGCTCTCAGGCAGCAGCAAGAGCGCAGGAGAGCTGGGCAGGGGGGTGAGGAAAGATGGGAATGCATTCATCAATAGGTTTAAAATCCCACGAGGGAGGAGCACGACAGGCTTGGTCTGCCTGAGCACACACCTTCACGCCTCCTCCCTTTTGCTGGGGCCACGTCCACTGCCCCTGGCAGCAGCTGGGCCCCAATTCAAGCCTTTCACCAAGGCACTTCCACGGGAAATATTCCTGGATTAGAGACCTGGCACATTACTAGCAGCCCTGCCTGCTTGGGGGAGATTTGCACGGGCAGGGTGGGTTATGATGGTGTCTTCTGCATCTCTCAGGGGCTGCGGGGTCACCTCATGCAGCACGCCTTACCGGGCTGAACTTTTCATCAGGGCTGAAAATAAAAACACTGAAACAACCTTAAACATCAGCTCACACACAGAATACCCCAGCACCTACACACGCAAGGTGCAGAAATGGTTTTGCCAACAAACAGTGCTTTTACCCCTTCTGTACTAGTTGTAAAATGTCTAAGTGCCTAATTCCCCAAATATTTCTGCCAGGACGTATCACATGTCACAAAGCAGATCTAAATTAATGTACAATCAGGGTAGTTAATGTTGGTAAAGTAGAACTAATTTTCTCCAGCTAGCTTGTCTAAATGGTCCTCTCTGCAGCAAAAGTGAATCCATTTTAACTAAATAAAACTGACAAATCAGCAGATGCTTAGGGGCTTACAGCAAATGGACTGTGTTTCCTTTTTCATATGGGTAAGAAGGGTAAAAATAAGAATAACTTTCACATGCCGTCAGATTGCTTTGGAGAAATCAAGTAGTATTACAGAAGCATTTGAGCAGAGGGAATTCAGATTTAGACCTCTAGAAATCTGGGTTTGGGAGCTGACTTTCTACTTCTTTTTTGAATATCAAAAAGAAATCCTGCATTTGTTGCGGGCTGAATTTAAAGACACATGCCTCCCGGAGAAGTGCCGTGCTTCCTTCTGCCTGTGCACCCGGGCTTAAAGATAACGGAGACCCTGCACCATAAAGAAATCCCAAAAGGCGTGGTAGAAAACTGCCTGGCCTCAGCAGCACTGGAGCCTTCCTGGTGATGGTGTCACAATTAAATTTCTTCTGCTGGAGAGCTACCAAAGCCTTGGTGGTTTTGGCTCATGCCTGCACCTTGATGGGATTCCCCAAGCAGATGTTCTGCCCCTTAGCCAGCCCCAATGAGCAAATGTGTACCAAAGCATGCGTGACCCTGGAAAGCCACAAACAGGTCCCAGGAGTGTGCACGGCAGCAGGCTCGGATCCCTTCTGCCCTGGAGTGGAAACCCCCGGGCAGTGCCTGCTCCTGCTCCACAGGGGAGGCCCTGTGACATTTGCTGCACTTCAGGCTCTCCTGCTCCATGCTGCATGAAATGCAGCGATATTTGTTGGACCCCCCGTGAGCTGATGTTTTCCCAAATCTGTAAGTCTGAAGTGCTGGAGATGACTCCGTGTTCAACCCAGTTAATTAATCAATCTGTGCAAATTGGGACAGCTTAGCAGAGGAGGCTGAGGCTCTCCTTACAAGCCTGCGTGAAGCTGTAGGCACACACAGGGCTCTGCCATGCAGCTACAGCCAACACAGCCAGCATGCCACAAGAAGTGTCTATTAGTTTTTATAAAGAAACGTGTATTGGCTGCACCATGCAGCTCCGGAGCTCCTGTTACCTAGCTGAGCTCCTTAGGCTTTGGTCAAGTGCCTGGGCAAAGCTGAGCTGCACAGACATCACACTTATATTTTTACCATTTTTTTTTTCCTGGGAGTTTGAGTTGCATTCTTGTCTTTTAAGGCAGGGATGGCGTTTGATCCTGAGGCAACAATTTCCCAGGAGAGTGTCCTGTTAAGAAAGAAACGCAGCGTTTTTTCAGCTGTGTGTTAAAAGAAGCAATCCTCCCTCCTAATTAAGACGACAAACTGTGAGTGCCGAGCAGAGATTCGCATTTTCCTCCCTGGCCATCTGAGCCCGAGCAGTGAGGACTTCTCAGCCTTGTATCCTTTTCTGCAGTTAAGGACGAGCTGCAAGAACATCAGCTTGTCTCCCCATCTGACCCTTAATCAGTTATGACTTGTGAAGATAGATATAATCCACTGGGTGCTGCTATCGTGGAGTTCAGTTGGGAACTCCATAATGTGATTAGTTTCAGCAGCCTACTCACACACTTGGAGTTACACATGCCCTTATACTTTCACATATGTTTAAAGTTCACTGGCAACCAAAGTGCAATGTGTCTTTGCTTACATAAACATCCCTAAGATTAAAATCCTAAATCAAGGTTACTGCACATGTGTGCATATTTGTTGGCTGAAAGATTTTACAAGCTCTGATGGCCAAGTTACAAACCAAGCATGCAAGATCTACATGATGGATTTGCAAATAGCTGTGCAAAAAAAAAGGAACTTGCAAGCTTCATTGGCAAAGCCAATGGTGCTTGGCAGGTGCATCAGGTGGATAAGGAGGGAGCTGCAATGCCTGTGGACACAGAAGCGATGGGAGCAGCTTCAAGGGGAGGAAAGTTAGCTTGCAAAAAGAGCAAATGCACAATGAGTGCATGCAGCAACTTAAACAAGAAGCTGAAATAAAAAATAGCTACAACATACCTAAAACCTGGGCTGAATCTCACCTTTGTGCTGGAGATTGTTATTCATCCTGCGGAGCACTTATGTCACATTTACAGTCTCAAAATAAGGTTTAAGTAGGACACAAGTGTTCATAACCTTGTGCCGGCCACAGCGCGGGGATGTTTTCAGCTCAAGTGAACATTGAATTCTTGCTTCAACTAGATGAAATCCTCTTGGCATTGAGCCTTGATCAAGGTTTGGCGAGTGTGTGCTGTTACAGCCAGCGCTCAGGAGCCTGAGCCTGCCCTTGCCGAGACAAAATGGAGAGCACAAGTGTCCTCTCCCGAGTGAAAGCATCCTTTATGGATCTCAGGACACAAATGAAGACTGGCCATACAATTCTGCCTCTATTTTCTCCTGCTTCCTTCCTCCCTCTGAGTGCTGCAGATTTAGACTATTCAAAGCAAACGCTCCTCTGTCCTCACATTGTTCTTTGTGGACATCAGCTTGCGATGCCTTTACAATTAAAACATACAAAGACGAAGTGACAGTACTCCCCCCATCCTCTGCCGAGGTTCACACGGGCCAAGACCTTCTCTACCTCGTCGGCCAGACGTAGGAGAATGGCCATCTGGAAATTAATTTTGAACAAAGTGTTAAATAGAGAACATTTTTTGAGATCTAATTCTTTAGGTAGCATTATTTAATTTATTTGTACAAAGAACTGAATATGGAGACAGATGCAAAACAGAACTTGAGAGGCAGAGAGCACATTGTTCTGTTCTTCTTCTGTAAAGAGCCAATTATTCTTCTTTAAGTCCTTTAGTTTCAGGGGCTGACTGAGTAGTTTAAGGGATAAAAGTATTAGCCTTTCATCTGTGGGATTCAAGTGCCAGTCCTCAAGGCAGACCAAAGCAAAATGAAGTGGGTAGTCTTATTTTGCTTCTTAATGTATTATTATATAATGGCATTATTAAACATTAGTGAATAGCGAATTAAAATTTCCAGCACTGACAGCTGATTAATTTTTTTTTTTAAAGTAAAAAAAATTCACTCATCATCAAAAATATAAATTAAATCTTTTAAAGCAACTTTCAAGGAAAGCACAATGGTTGCTATTTTCCCTAACTATAATGCTCCTTTTGGTAATGTTGTAATCAGAAGCGCATTTCCTTTTAGCTGTGGAATAAAATATGGATTTCAGCCTTTGAAATCCTAAAAAAAAAAAAAGCAGAGGGGAGGAATAAGAAGGAGAAAGGTTGGCGCCGTTATTGCTGGCAATGAAGGGGTCACAAGTAGTTACAGCATATGCCTTTTTCTCTTGCGTTTCTCAGCCAGCACAGGTGATTTTCAGGCAAATCAGCTATTTCCAGAAGTTGTTGTGTTGCTGTGTTGCTGTGCTCACCTTCTTTGTCACCTTTAATCTGTCTGTCCAACGGGCACCACAACATTTACCTTCCCACTGCAAGCATCGCCTAGTTAATATTTCAGTTTAGGCTCATTTGAATCAACTCAAATCATTTGAATCAACTCAAGCACAGCAGGCCTGATGCTCCCACCAGGACTTTGCTGGCTCCAGCGGGACCACCCTGCTCTTGATCCCACCTCTTTGCCCCGCTGTCCCACCCTGGACGTGCCAAAATCCCCGCAGGATCCTCACCCCCAGCTCCGTGACAGGAGCGCCGGTGGTAATGGAGAAGAATGGCTGGGTAGATCCGAGCAGAAGAACCCCCGAAACTTTCCATCATGTCAGCAGTTTTCTGTCATGTCCTAATAGGTTCATGTGAGTAATTTTGTTTTCACTAATAGGATACAATGAATAATATAATCACATCAGGAAGTTTTTAAATTATATTAGGAAAAATGAATGTTGGGATGACAGGATGGAAATATGAGGTACAAAAAATGCAGGTAAAAAAGGGATATTTGGGGACCTGATTCTATTAGATATTCCTGCGGCATTAGTCATGGGGATGGTATTACTGTCCGCGGCACTGCGCTTGATGCACAGCCTGTAGTTATCGGGGAATGGCAGACATCTTCATCATTCTGGGATGCTTATATGTTGGGAAAAGAATGCGTCTTCCTGACTCATATATGTTTTCCCCCATAATGTCCTTATTAGCCTTCCGTCTGCTCACACGGCAGTAACTGGCTGACTACAGCAATATGTTTTCATTAGGAGCCCGAAGCACGCCGCGCGGGCAGGCACCCCGCCATCCCCAGGCACAACCCCACGCGCGGGGTTTGGAAGTTCATCTGAAATCGGTCAATAGTGTCAGTATTACCTAGAAATAACTCAATTAAAATAAATAAATAACAGTAATTGCTATTAAATGTTAGCATTTGGTAATATGCGTGGCCGGAGCTGAATAAGTTTGTATGTAACTTACTTTAAAAAAAAAAAAAGAAAAGCTAGAAAAAAGCTAGTAAAATCACTGGCACCCTCCTGGAAGTGAGAACACCAGCACAGAATTTTCATGGAACCCTTTGTTCCAAGGAAGCAAAGTAAAAGCTGTGAATCCAGCTCTGGAATAGATCCCCAATTTTGCGTTGTTCTTCCCTGTGAAGCCTGCGTTACTCCTCCTTGACTGGAGCTCTGCTGGGACCCAGGAGATCGGTCCCAACCAGACGGATTTGGCCCTCCAAATCGTTCACATTTCTTGACGTCAGTGCTCACACATGCTCCCCTTCACTCTCCCCTGTTCCCTTCTGATTTCCATACCCACCCCACGGCACTCACTGCTCTGTCAGACAACTTTTAAGGTATAAATCTGAACTTTTGAAGTGAAGAAATTTGCCTGTTCCTTGCTAGCTTGATTTCAAAACAGAGACATATCTATTAGCCCGCAAAAGAAATCCCCTGGGCTGCCTGACCCTGTGGTCCCACCTGCATGCCAGGGCCCCCTGCCTGCCCCACAGCCACTCATGACCCCTTGTTCCATCCTCTGCCTTTTGGCTCTGACAATTAATCAAGGCATGTTAATATTAATTAGTAAATTGTATTAATACCTCACTTTTAGGAGTAAGGACACCTGGTCAAAAGCAGTTGCAATGCCACAGCTTGGCAATGTCCGAGTAATTTTAATTTAGGAATTAAAACTGTGTGGGAATGTGTTCTTAGTAAGTGGCAATATCTCAAACTATAGCTCTTGCTAGATGAGTATCTGACCACACCCTAATTAGAATTAAATTTGCCTTAATTCAGTCTAACCCACTTCACTTTCCAGAAAAGCAAGCTACATCAGATTAAGGGCACTGTAATTCCAAATGCACATGTTTCTACAATGCCTTAATTTAACTAACTCGTTACAAATTCACACCTTTTATTAATTCTGGTTAACTTTCCTTCATGTCCTTATATAGGAAGTCTTAAAGGTTGTTATAAAATATAAAATCTGCCACTACCACCCCGCATTTACTGTAAGCGATAGGTTTACAAAGCAGTACCCTTGTTTTTCCATGATTTCTGGTCTGCATTCCCCCTGAAGAACATACAAACCAGATCATGTGGCATCAGCACCGGGCTGCTGACTACACAAAAGTGTAATGATTTCCATCAATCTCGGGAAGCCTCGAACAAGCCGTGGAAACACCCTGGAACAATACACCTGTCCCGGGGACAGGTTCTGCGCAGTAATTACCGAGACCTTCCCGCTCCGTTTCCAGATGCTGCACCACGGCTGCTAATAAAGATGCATGACTCTGATGCCATCCATCTGTGTTCCCCGAGCAGGAATGCAGCCACGCTCCCCACCACGCCTGCTTGCTGCCTGGAGGAGTTAGACACCCAGCGATATGTCCGCAACCGTACCTGCCTTTTCCCCTTTCCCATGGCATTACCGTATAGGACCAGTCACTTCTGAGTTTGCACAGAGAACAATGATTCATTAATGATTCTGCTATTAACACTCTCTGCTTCATTTCCCAGCCAAGCGATATTGGCAAAATTCCCCTTTTCGCTGAACCTCGGTAGTAAGACAAGAGGAGTGTAATTGTATTATTTATCATTATTGCGTTATCGCTGTGTTGAATCGGGCAATATGTTACGTTTCCTATCAGAGGCAATGAGGCAGACGGGGGTTTCCGTGCTTAGATGATGGTCAGTTGGTCGAAAGTAGGATGCTGTAACTGCACGTGGGTTTCGGAGCAGTCGTGCCCAGCGAAGGAGCCCATCCACTGTGCACGAGCTCAAAAAAGTGGGTGGAAACAGACAGGGGAGACTATCCCTATGCATCGAATGTATTTTTCCTGTTATTAAAGGCAGCACGAAGACATGAAAGCAGCCAGCATGCGTGCCAGAGTGACATTTTGATAATGACACTTTTCCTCGATTTTAAAACAGGTTGGAGTGTTATCATAATCTCTGCAGCAGCCACAAGGTGCTTCCTGACTATCAGCCTGAGTGAAAGTGTAGCGTTTGCATGAGTAGTTATTAGAAACTGGAAATAATACCTAACTGCATTTTAGTTTGTGGCTTGGGATCACCTGTAACACAAGACTCCGTGGCTTTTACTAATAATTTTTGGCATCTTCGGGCACACTGACTGCAAGGGAAGGACAGTAAGGGTGCGCTTTTCTGAACAGCAGCACCACTTTTTGTTATTTCCACACAAGTATTGCTGTTTGTTATTTCTTCACATTCAAAACTGTGTATTGCTACGGCAAAAGGGCCTAGTGACATCTTCCAGCTCCTCACATGGACTTGGATATCTCAGAGATGAGGACAGCTTCAGCCATACGCCTGGTGCAGACTGCTACAAGCAGCCTTTCAAACTCCTAATTTTACCAAATCTCTGTATTACCCTAAAGTTCAAGATCTTTGAGTGACCAACAGATTTCGCTAGACTGTTGCCCAGAGCTGTTAATCCCAGATTTCATCCTCCCCTCCCACCACCACTTTATTTTTTCTTTTCTCTTTTTTCTTTTTTTTTTCTTTTTTTCTTTTTAGAGGTTGAGAACTGTAATCCTAATCTAATCCTGACTCTCAAAACCAATGCAAATCATTGCTGGGCTGGGGCCCAACAGCCAGGGGATGCGAGGAGCTGGGATCCTGGTAGCAGGCTGGGCAGAGCCTGGCGCTCAGCTCCAAAGGGACCTTCAGGCCTCCGCTTACCTAATTGCACCTCTTTATTATTGCAGCAGTCTGATTTAAAGACAGGGTGTCACACTTAACTCCCAATTTCCGTGCTTTATTGGATTAATTGTGAATATAAGATGCTTAATGCTACAGTAACAGACAGGCAGTTGAGTGGGTTAAGTCTTGTTGATTTTTTATTTATTTATTTTTAAATTTTGATTGAAGGAATGAGTGGGGGGATTTACAAGAGACCTTTAAGATAAATTACGTCTCTTGCTTTACATTAGCATGTACTCCAACATTCTCTTTGAGACAACACTCAAGTTACCTAAGCACTGATGCGAATTGACGCCAAAGTAAATATTAACAGCTCCTCCTGGCTTTGACATCCTCAGCATATTTCAAGAACTTTTATTTTCCTTGCAATCCATTACATCTGCCTTTTTCATTGAAGAGCATATGTTTTTTAGGAAAGAGAGACCATAAATACATCAAGACAGAGTGGGTGCCAATGGAAAGGAGAACATATATTTCTGAATTCATTCAGATCAAAAAACTTCTCTGCCTTTGACAGTAGTTGTGTTTGTGCAAATGGCACTGCCTGGCTGTTTACAGGAAAGTGTCTGATTCACCGCTTTGCACCCGAGTAACCCCGCTAACTTCACGTACACTTGCATTTCCTCTCCTCACACTGCCAGCACAGCTTCTGCATGTACTTGGCTCTATAGCGTTGCGCTTGAAGTAGAGGAACCAAACTACAATCTCGTGTCATTTGCTGTCCAGCTGCAGCCTGCTGAGATAATACACTGCTGGCTCAGTTTCTAGGACAAAACATTTTTCATGTTTATTTTTATAATTAAAAAAAAAAAAAAAAAAAAGCTTTCAAACTTTTCAATGCTTATTTAGACTGCCCATTATTAATTTTTGTCTGTTACTGATTTAACATCAGTCTTCTGTGTTGATAGAGGGCCCTGTTTCTGCTGCTCTCTTTTTTGTATTTCTTTCATTATAAAGAAAAAAATAATGTGTATTAGAAATGAAAATCTGACATCCCCAAAGCATGTAGAGCCAACGCTAGACAGAGGAACCCTAAGGTCTTAGCCTTCAACCCACTTATTAGAACCAGGATTTACTGTGACTTTGTGCAGCAGAGGATTAATGGAATGAATCACCTTACTTCCCCTTAAGATTTGCCTAGGCATGTGATTTGTGTCTGCTAAGCTGGTATAATGATGAACAATCCTTTTTATTAACGTGGTTAAAAATAGAAACTGCAGTAAGACCTTACATAAACTGGAAGTAACACGTGCCAACTCATGCCCAAATCCCCCAGTGAGCTGTTCAGGTCTATGAGATGTTGGCATCAAACAAACGAGTTGACTATTTTGAGAAAATAGGAAAACGCACTAAAAAGCTACTCCTGTGCTGTTCTCTCAATGCTGTGAAGCACAAGGTCATGTCTTTGCTTTAGGTGTTTTTCCCACAATATGATGGAATGGTTTGGGTGTGGAGTACTGCGTGCACATGGGCACCAACACAACCACACGCATGCACACACACACGTGCACACACAGACACACACGGACACATCTCATTTCTGAGCAGCAATGTGCACCAGTGCACCCAGCCACGGGGCAGATGGTGCAGAGGAGGCTGGGGACAGCTTTCTGCCTCCTTTACGCCTCCAGCACTCACACACAGAGGGACGAGCACTTGCTGGGGTGTGAGCTGAGCCTCAGTAGCCAGGAGCACCCCATGATAACTCCGGTCCCCTCCTCTACTCCCACGTGGGAGCATCATCTTGATCTTCCTCCTAAACTGTATATTCTCCATCACCCTCTTCACTTCGAGTATAATGATGACAACTCTAATACAGAAATGGCTATCGCCTTTTTATTATTTATGAGTTTTAAAGGGGCACAAGCTGCACTGCTGCATCCATTCAGTCTGTAGCAGTCAGATGCGTTGGAGCTCGTCTCCTGGCTCTGAGACTCCTGTCACTGATCTCTTCAGAAGCTAAGTCACTCTGTTGGATGTGTAAATGCTCTGGATGGCCCCTCTCCTTGACCTGCAGTGAATGTTAACTTTGTCCAATGCAGGAATGGATGGGGCCCTGTAGGGGTCAGAGAGCATGGTGGGGATGGCAGCAAGCTGAAGAGCAATGCCCAAGTCATTCTGCGCTGGAAGAGCAATACTGGGGCACAACCTCCTGCGTGGCAATCAGTGATCAGCACAGGCTGCTGAGCCTTTGGGGCTGCCTCAACGTTCAGCCTGTGGAAAAAAAGAAAAAAGAGGCTTTTGGGGCAGAGTGATTTCCACGTTCAGCCCCATTCTTGCACCTCCCTGAGACAGCAGGGCATGCCGATGTGCCCTTTCTGCACGGGCTTTGGCACCAAGACTGTGCCTTCAGGCACCAGCTCTCGCCAGCCTAGCCTACGATGAAACAGGTGGATGAAATAAAAGAGGGGCTGACATCATGCGTAAAAGAAAACGTTTGTTAGCTCATATAGAATAACACCATGGAGAATACCCATCACTGGCAAAATAACTTTTTCAAATGCTTTCTCGCTGAGCTACATTAGCAGTTTGCAAGCACTGACTGACTGAACCAACTTAGAGAAGCTTCCCCTTAAAAAAAATAAAAATTATTTTAGAAAACATGACAGCTTTTCTTTAAGTCGTGCCTGTTCGTAGTAAGTTTAAAGACCAAATTAGCAATGCAATCATGAGAAAAAGAATTGGAGACTTCTCCAAGCTGTCAAGTGCATTTTACTGGATGATTAATTGGCAATGCTCTGGCCAACCCTTGGGTCCTGCTAAAGGCCATGCCCCTTGACTTGCACCTGCCACTGTACGACTGATTGCAGAAAATGGATGTCTTCACTTTTTCTTTCCCTTTTTTTTTTTTTTTTTTTTTTTTTTTTTTTTTGTTGCAGCTGTTAAACTGCTTTAAGGAAATCTTATTTATCTAGAACAGAAACTTGAACTTCTTCGCTAATCTCAGGAGGGCAAAATGAATGCGATGCTCTGTCTCAGACTGACTTATGGAAGCAATATTTGAGAATCTTTAGGAAAGCTGTGATAATTGGACGTGATCTTGCGTTCCTTCTTTATGAGCTTGAATGTTGCTTTCCTTTCATGCCTTCTTCTCCGAGCCACGACGAGATGCCTTGTGACAGCAAGGAGGAGGTGTCTGCCCCTCAGGGTAGCTCCTGCAGGGTTGTACCAGGCCCAGTCCAGCCTGGCAGGAAGGTGGGAAAAGCGAGGTGAATAATGAATTACCTGTCACCTGCTGGGGAGAGATGCTGGGGAGAGGAACTTTACTTTCACTAGTTAATTTCTAAATACAGAATAAGGCTAACGGGGCAAAAGCAGTGCCAGTGAAATCCAGGATATCAGGGGGAGCGATTCACTGGTGTGGAAAAACTGGGGGCAGACAGCACAGAGCACTCAAAGTTTCCCAAGGAAATGCAAGCAGTTCTGAAGACTTTATTTGGCCAATAAACATTTACAGAAATGTCTGGGTGTGTAAGTGCTGCGTTCAAGCACGCTGCTTTTAAAAAACAAGAAGAATCTCTTTTTCCCTGTACTGTTGCTGGACCTGGTCCTGGGCTGCTTCTCACACACAGAAAGTCACCCTGGAGCACCACATCACCTCCTTTTCTTTAACATCAAGTCTTTCACCAGACCCTGACCTGATACTTAAAAAAAATGAGTCAGATAAAAGCAAAAAGGTCACATGCAAACAAAATATGCCCAATAATCCTGATATTCTAGATGCAGAAGTAAAGCCAGCTGTTTTACAGCAAGCCAATAAAACACTGATTTTCTGTCATTATCTTCATACCAACTGCCACACGCCAGAGAAGGAGATGGTTCCTACCCTCAGACCTACAGCCCAAGATCCTGCTGCCACGGCTGACTTCAGATACAAAGATTCTGCCCTCAGTGGTAAAACAAACAGGCAGCTGTAAAACTGGGATCAGTTATAGGAATCCCATACAGGTCACGGCAGCCCTGTTAAGTGCTGTAGTCAGTTTTTCCACAATATAGATTTAATGTTTGTGGCCAGCACAGCCCCAGATCTTGGACAACAGGGTGGCTTTCTGTTGGCACCAGGATGAGGCACTCCTGAATGACCTCCCTCTTCCTCTTGCAGGAGTGGTTTTGATTCTTTCTCAGTTACACAGGATTTTTGGAATTTAGCTGCAGATTTGGGTGTTTGTGTCATGCCTTTCTCTATCTCCTCCAGGCTCACTTGCATCACGGTGGCAATAAAACAAGAGGCAGCAACCCACGGCCTTTATTTTGTGTGGTGAGAATCAACTCTCATGAGATCTTCTGTAATTGTACGTGGCTACCCCAAATTGCAAGGTTTCAGACAATGCACTTGTAAAATGGCTTCTCCCCAGTTTGGCCTCCTTCTTCTCCTGTTTCTTTGCTGAACTTTTCGTCCCATTTCACACTCGGGGAAGTGCAGCAACTTGAGGAGTGAAGTGAGTAGTTAAGTGGCCTGCTAATGAGATGTGTCATCAAGTGCACTGATGCTTTTCTGCTGTCCTGGGACAACATCTCTTTGGGGTTTTTTTACTGTGCCAAGGGCTCCTGACACATACAGACATATTCAAGGTGTTAACAGCTACAAATAAATAAAATAAATAGAATAGAATAGAATAGAATAGAATAGAATAGAATAGAATAGAATAGAATAAAATAAAATAAAATAAAATAAAATAAAATAAAATAAAATAAAATAAAATAAAATAAAATAAAATAAAATAAAATAAAATAAAATAAATAAAAATAGAGCCTGGCATTGCTAATCACAGGCATTAAAATCACAGCCACACGAAGCTCAGGGCTGATAGAAAAGCCAGGAGTTGCTTCTTTGCTCAACGGTTCTCCACCTCTCATCTGTGGAGGAGGGAAGGAAGGAAGGGCTGTTCGCAGGCTTTTTACTTCAAGGAAATGTTTTGCAGTATTTGTCAATTCCCCTGAGGCTTAGGCACTTCTCATTCACCTGCTGAAATCTTCGAGCCTCGTGAGATGCCAGGAGTGCAGAAGCGGGGACTTTAAGAGCAGTGCCTAATACTGGAAGGCTTGCAGTAATCTTGGAAGAGCTGGAAACACTGCCGCTCTATAAATAAACCCTCCATAGAGCCCATATGCAGCTACTGTATTTTAAACCTCAGGAGACACAGAGAAGGCAGTCCTGGGAAGTGTGAGCTCCTCATTAGTGCAGGAGGCAGAGGGGAATGATAATTTCTGCATGCCTCTCCCTGCAGTGCCTCCGCGCCCCACACCCCCACCCAGGCTGTCTCTGCTCCCACCCAGGTCTTGTCACCCCGGGCTGGGGTGGCATGCTGATGACTGGTATTTGTGGAATCTTCTCTCAGATGAAAAGCAATGGAGAAATGCAACACCTTCTCTTGGTTTGTGTGGTGAAAGTGAGGAAAACACTTCAAAAATCTTTGCAAAGCCAAAGGGGGGGAAGGTAGGATCCTTTCATCATCCCACGGAGAAATTGTCCCTTGTCCTTATTTGCCCGTGGTGGAAATTTTTTTAATGAGTGTGTTTGGTTTGTTTGTTGTTTTGGCTTTTCTGAGAAAACAAGCAAACAAACAAACAAAAACAGCAACTGAATTGCGTAAGAAAGACGTGAGCATATGATTGACTAAGTTGGCTCCCTTAGGGTCAGAGCAGAAATCTGAAGTGGAGATGTCAGCTGGATTCAGAGCTGGTTCTCCCTTTGTGGACAAAGAAATATGAAGAAGATACTCCAGAAAGTCTGCACAATGCTGTTGTGTCTGGTTCAGATGGGGCTGCAATGCCTCAAAACTCCAGTGCAGTTCCGAAGTCGCTTTGAGACCCTCTGGCAGAGATGCCACGGGTGATACCTCACTGCACAGACAGCGCCGTTCCAGCAGCCAGGCTGAGATGACCTGTAAAGGCTGCTGGGGAACAGCACGGATCCTTACTTCCTTACAAGCGGGGCCACATTTCATTCCTGATCGTAACGCGGTGCAACAAATAGAGAAACAAATAATTGAGAAGTTAGCGTTGGTCCTTTGGAAGTCAATTTCTCTGTGCATTTAACCATAAAAGCAACATCTGCTCTGCTAAATACAGGTGTTTTATATCCTTGTCATTAATTGGAGGGGACATTATGTCATCATACATCAACAGTTAAAGTTGGTTAAAGTGCCACTTATCTCAGGTGCTATCATTAATCAGATCCCTTTCATCTGGGTGCCCACACTGCCTCTGTCAGCAGCGACATAATACCCTTTGAATGTTTGCCTTTTTTTTCCCTTTTTTTTTGAATTAATGGCTTGGAAATGAGACACATGCAGTCGCTGTCAGGCAGAAGCCCCCCGGGGCACGTAGGACCCCGTGTGTGCTGCCCGGAGGGCGAGGGGCAGCGGTGTCCAGAGCCCCGGTCACAGCCGGGCCATAACCACGTCCCTGCATTGGGGCATCAGACGTGGTCACAAGCAGTGCGTGTGGAGAAACAGCCCATTAGCAAGTCTGAACCGTAAGGGGATTGCAAGGAAAACAAATTGAGTGTGACATAAAAAAGTAAAGTATTGAATGGGTTTCCTTTCTGAGCATTACACGAAGTCAAGTATCTTATTAAGTTCAAGAGAATTACATTTTACATGCTTCAGCAAGAGACATGTACCCTTTAGAAAATAATAATGAACCGCTTTCTTTTCTTTAATTTATTTTTTGTGTGTGTGTGTGTTCATTTACATACCTTTGATAAATTACTGGAACCAGATTAGGGAGATAAAATAACTAGTCTATTAATTACAATGATTATTATTTAATAGAAAATGGGATTCTGGGCAACTTGTATGGTAAAAGGAAAGCTTAGCAATGCATTATATGGATGTGGTATTTTATCTTAAAGAGTAAGATAAGTGTCCGGCTCTTTCTGCAATCTAAAGAATATGTTCATTACCTGTGCAAGATTTATAAGTATAATTGAGTGTAATATTTTAAAACTATTTGCTTTATTTCGAAGTACTTGGAGGACAAGGCAGAGCTGCTTCTTTAATTAAACTCTGTAAATTCCTCCATGAAGTTATCTAACAAGGGCTCCATTTGTAAGGAAATTACTATTTAATTTAAAAAGTTTGCCAGATGATTTAATTGCAGCCCAGCTTAAACTTATGTTGCCACAGGCATGGGTGGCTATCTACCTGTGTCTTCTCATTTTAGGTGTGATTTATGTAAATCTTGTTACGTCTAAATGCAGACGTGTGTGTCTCTGTGCACATATTAGACACATGCTCACACCTCGGCCTTTGCAGATCAGGGCCTTTGCTTCACTTCCACCCGCAGCTCACTTTTTTCCTAGCCTTTCAAGCAAACCACAAGCTGCATGAACTTCTTTCCCATGATTAACGCCACCACGAAGCTGAGCAAAACCCAGCTGGACTGCGACAAAGCTCTGCCCCAATCTGCGAGCATCCCCCGTCAGCCGTCAGGAGGGCACAAGAAAAAAGCAGAACCTAAGAATTATTTGCAATAGACATGGATGGGCAACATGAATGCACTGCTTGCCATCAGCTCTTTTAGTACATATAGAAGCAAACTCTTCCTTCTGGCCCTTCAAACCTTTCCGCTAGGTGGGCATGGCACAGGACCAAGACGTGAAGGTTGGCTAACAGAGCTGAAATTCATCTGCACGCCCAGGAATGCTCCCGACCCCGCTGACAGCCAGACCCGGCTTCTGCACCCCCCTCCTGCCTTCCCCGGGTCTCTCCTCTGTCTCGCCTGACTCGGGAGCTGTTGCCACCTTTCCCGGAGACGGTCTCGTGTCTCACATCTTCTGTTCACACCCGCAGCATCTATCATCTGCAGCCGTGCTGCCGTAACTCCTTTTGGCATATGTCAGGTCACCGTTTATTTCCCCGTGTTATTTTTTTAACGGAGCGCCCCACGTGCTGCGCTCGGGGCTGCTGATTTATAGCCCCCCGCAAGCCCTCCGTGGCTATTTTTCTAAGCGGGTCAGGAAGCAGTGTCGGGGCCGGCCCTTCCCCTCCGCCGACAAACAGGGGCGGCTTTCCCCAGCCCTGGGGTGAGCTGACATGCAGTTGTTCTTAGCCTATCTGTCACATCTGGTTTTATTCACACATCTGGCAAGAGGCAGTGATTACATACATTTTCCAGCTCTCCTAAGTGTTCCTGCCTCGCTTCCAGACGGAGGAAGGGTGAGGTCAGGCAGGAACATCGCTCTCTGACAGCTCCTTGATGGCTCTATGCACCCAGCGCTGGTCCCAGGCGTGCTCCTCCTCGGGGTGCTCCCGTGTTTAAGGAAATAAATCGTGATTTCTCCTCATTAGCTCGGGGGCATCGCTGCCCCGCAGCCTGCAGGCCAGGCACTGCAGCCGGAGCACGGCGATGCCAAAAGCCCCACAAACCCTTCCAGCTCCGTGTGGCCCCACAAGCCTGGGATGGGACCCCTGGCTCCCCACCCCGCTGTGCAGCTCAGGCTCCCCCCACAGCAGCACTCGGGGTTGGCAGAATAACACCAACCACCTGCCGGGGCTGATTGCTCAGGTATTTCACACCAGAGGTTTGTTACATTAAAGGGCACCGAAATTACTTATGTCAGGTAACTGAATCATAATTAAATGCTATGTAGATTATTAAAATACTCTTATGGCGATGGGGAAACATAAATGATAACATGACAGCCCCGTTACAGACCGAGCTTACCAGCAGCGTTGTGCTTTGATTTGCCATGAGCTGCAGTCAGGAGCCGCTCCCCGAGGCTCGCTGCCTCTCCCACCACGGCTCAGAGCCTGTCCCTCCTGCTGTCCCCTCGCTGCCACCACCCTCCCAAGCTGCTGGGTGGCACCGAAGCCCTGTTCTTACAGCGCAATGCCCAGCAGCACCATGAACTGGTGCCTCGGATGAGGACCGACAGCCACCCGCTCCCTGCTGGCACCGACCCGCAGGGTGCTGCGAACAGGCAAAGGAGATGGTGGGATGTGTGTGGGGTCTGCTTCCTGCTTTTTAGCCCGTGAAAAGCCTGCATTTGTGTTATAATCTGGTCTAAAGAAAGCACAAGAATGGAGAGCATGAACTGAACGGACTATGAGTTTGCAGAATCGCTTCCCCGTTCTCACTCCCTGCTGCATGTGTGGAGGAGACAGTCACGATAGGCTGTAAAACCTGATGAGAAACAGCACAGTCATCTCGAAGCCCTCCAGGATTTAGCAAGGATGGATTTAATACATTAAATGGAGTTCTGCAATAACCATCCTGAAGCCCTACAATACCACATCCTTGGCTCCTCCTGGCGGGGCTGCCCCAGCACCGGGGCTGTGACTCCTTGCCCTGCTCCCATCTCCGTTTCCCCCCACTCCTGCCCAGCTTCCACGGGAGGGAAGGAGGGGAACAGCCCCAAAATCAGCCCCCCACCAACACGATCGGCATCTGCTCAAGCTGGCAAAGCCACCCAATGGTCACGGGTCCCCATGGGCCATGCTCCTCCTGGGCTGAGGGTGAGGGGAGATGTCCCAGACCTCTCCTGGTTTTCCTCCTGCCACCAGACGCGGGCTCTGCGGGCGCTGCCAGCCCCAGGAATTGCTTCAGGGGAGCGCTGAGCAGCAAGACACCACGAGAAATAAAGAGTAGCGGTGGTTAATAATAACCCAAATGCTGGGGAAAGAACAGATTGCTCTAAATATTGCCGTCTTCCTCTAGATTTGGGGTTTTGGTGGGGGTTTTTTTTTGGGTTTGTTGGTGTTGTTCGTAGCTGATGGTTCCCAGCTGGGACTATAAATTCATCTGTGTACGGAGCTATTTCCTTACTCGTCTGCGCACCCGCTGGGACATTTTATCAAAAAATAACAATGCTTATACCACCACGTGCCTGCACAAAAGCAGACACACCGAAAGAAACTTGGTATCCTGTGTGTAGGTGGAGAGTTTCTCGGTTACAACAGTGACACCAGGACATCTTCCTCTGGAAGCTGCTATGTCCTCTGCTGCTATGTGTCCTGCCCAGCACCCCGGGCACCTGTGCAGGGCTCTTGCTTCTGGCCAGCCTTCGTGTGTCCCCCACTGAGGCACCCCCAGAGATCACCTTCCCCTGGCTCTCAGAGGGCAGGGCAGACACGCCAGGGGCAGCATCCCCTCGCAGGTGTAGTCAGGTTCCTCTTGCCCACTGTGATTAAAAATAAATGGGTAGGAAATCCTTCCCTGCACTCTCTATAGGGTGGAAAGAGAGAGCGGAACGGCTAGGAGGGGATTGTGCATATGTGTGTGTCTCCGTGTTAGTTTATATAACACTTTAACTAACAAGCTATGATCTTCTCCAGAACAGTAGATAAAATGGCAAATGAAATATAGGGCAATAATTCTGACACTAAGGCGAAGTTGCTGGTTTTAATATATGCCTCTCTGCAAGCAGATAGGCCATAACATGACAATAATGAAATATAAATGACCTACATAAAAAAAAAGATAAAATCAGGTAATTACTGAAGCGTCAGTTCTTTACAAAATAATTGGTAATGACCTTTGATAAAGAAATCACTTCTGCGATATTGCTGACAGTACAATTTTCAACCCTGAGAAAAACCTAGCAGCTGGCTCTAAATCAGGGACGGCCCCGCTGGGGGAAAAATGTGTGGGATGCTCGTGGCGGTGCCAGGAGGGTGGCTGGGCCCTGGGCACAGCACCGGGTGCTGCTGAAGGTGCCCAGTGCCATGGGTAGCTGGGTGCTGCATTCAGCCCCTGCGTAAAGGCACCAGCGCTCTCGCAGAGCTGCTCCTCAGGCTTGTTCCTCACGAAACCTGGCAGAGCAAAGAAATTATGATCACAGCCCGGCTCCTACTAAAAGCACACCGGCAGCCGCCCAATCTCGCAGCTCCGTGCGGCAAACCTTGCAGCACACCCACTCCCCGTCCCTTCCCCCTCCCGGCAGAGAAAAAAAAAAAGGAAAAAAAAAAAAGATCTTCACACTTCTTCTAATACCAGCTGGTTCATTTATATTGCAGAAGTTTCACGAGACAGTTACTGACAGTGATACGCCAAACACAGGTTAAAGCCGCCACGCTCGCTGCCACGGTGTGCGCGCGGGGAGCTGCCAGCATTTGCACAAGGCGAGAAGGAGGGCACAAGGCTCCTCGTGCACCCATGGAGAGCCCCAGGAGGAGCAGAGGCACTGCGCAGCTCCTTCACCTCCCTGGGGCTGTGCTCAGGTTGTACGAGCTGCCCCAAAGCCTGCTTCAGCCTTCCTGGGAAGGGCCGGGTGTCCGTGTGAAGCCAAGAAGTGGCGCAGCAACCTTCCTGCTGCTAGGTGAAGGGCTTTTGTTTTCCGAGGAGGTTTCACAATATTATTATTATTCTCGGAGTATCCTTACAACTACAGCATAGGAAGAGGTGGGCAACAAGGCTTGTAGTGATTTGATTAAAGTGCTCTCTAATAATGCAGCAATAGCAACGGCATACAAGTATGATCCTGCTCATGGATATTTACAGATCGTTTCCAGCTTCCCAGATGTGATTTGAGAGTGAAACCCTTCCCCAGCAAGCAGGGAGGACAGCGAACACCGTGCCTCTGAGCAGCAGCAGAAACCCAGCAGGAACCCACAGCCCCATGCCCTGTGCTGCTGCCTGGTGCTGGCCGTGCACCCCCCAGACGGGCTCTGCTGCCCTCAGCACCCTCACTGGGTGCCTCTGTGTCAGGCTGAGCCCATCTGGGGACATCCACAGGTGTTTTGGCACCTCGTCCCTCAGCTTTCTGTCCGCACCAATGATGCCCACACACGGGCTTTGCCATCTCCTGAGCCTGGCCGGGGAAACACCTCGAGCTCAGCAGCCTGCCTATTTCCATTCCCAGCTGAACTGCCAGCCTCTAGAGTCCAAGAAAAAGCCACCCACAGGTTCCCCCCCAGGCAGGGTGGGTGTTCAGAGAACGCACCCATGGCTCTGAGGGTGCAGGCAGCGCAGAGGGGGAGCTGCAGAGGCAGGGCAGCAAGGTGCACAGCTCACACAAGGCACCTTGGCCAAGATCAAGCGGTTTAGCTAAAAAAAATCTGTTGCTAAAAAAAAAAAAAAAAACGGGGAAAAAAATCTCTTTCTTCCTTGGGAGTGAGGAATAACCCGCCTTTTGACTTCGTGCGGCTCCTGCAGGCCCCTGCTGGGCACGGAGCATGCCTCTGTGTGTCTGCAGCCGTCGGCTTCCAGACCAGATGATGAAAAAGTTCCAGGAAAATCAGGTCTGCAGATGTGTGCTCTTTATTTGCACTTAGAGATGCTCCCAGTTCTCCACTTACATGCTGTCTACAGGTTAAAGAGAGGGAATGCTTAGCCGTTCCAGCAGGGTTTTTTTTTTAATGATCTGTGTTTATTAATTTACAAGCTTTACATCCAGCCCCGTTCCATAATGCCGTCGTTTGCATGTTAATACAGAAGTTCGCGCCGTTTCTGAGCTGCTGCAGCTGGAGCGGCGGTGCTGAGCCCCAGGATGGCACTCTGCGACTCGGCAGTACTTCATGGGAAAGCAGCTCGGGCTTTCTGCAGAGCTGCAAACCACAACACCGATATCTCAGCCGAGGGATCAGCCAGGGAGGGACGGGTGAAGGCAAGCGTCATCGCGTCCCCGCCTCGGCACCTTCCTCCTGCCTAGGGAAAGGAGAAGAGAAGCTGTTTGTGGAGACAGGTTGGGACCTGCACCAGCTGGAGGCACATCATCATCGGTGAATTAGAGACACCCAAAATTGTTATTGACAAAATGCCCCTTGTCTGGAACAGTCTCAGGATTTGGGGGGATTTGCTGGTGATTTAGGAACGCTTCAGACTAGCACTTCTGAAACAATCTACTTCCAGAGGCATTAAATGTCTAATAGATTTCCTGTCTATCGTCCCCATCTCCAGAATTAACTTATAATACTTTTCAGTTCAATATATATATTTTTACATATAAGATGCTTTTTTTTTTTTTTTTTTTCCAGTTCCTTCTCCCAGCTCTGTCTGGAAACAAGGAAGCTCGTGAGCTCCATGATCCTCCCCTTTGAGAACAGCAGCCCCATTCCCTCACGCAGGGAGGGGAGGAAGGATTCTTCACGTTTCCTTCTCAAAGGGGGGGAGGGAAGAAAAATAAATAAAGAGAAACAGGTGCTTTAAAATTTTCAAGGTGCAAACTAAATTACAAGATGCCCAGGAGTGTGCAATAGCATTTCATTGTTTGAGTTTGGAATAAAAGACAGATAATTAGGAAATTGGGAGTCTATTAATTTTCCAAATTTACTCATGCAAGAAGCACTGAGCTATGGTGATATTTGCTTACCTCGTCATTATGCAAAAATATATTAGCTAATTATTTTGACTAATGCAATTAAGATATGCATATTTAGCATAAACTATACAATAGAAATGTTACAGTCAGCAATTGCCAGGTTGCACTCATGGGCAGCAGAGAGGCAAAAGTCTCAGCACAGTCTCTGATGGTAAACCATAATATTGCTCCTATTCTGCCCGAACTGTTATTATTAGTTCTGTTGCAGTAATTAATTTACTTTACAGCATGACTAGGTGGCACCGTTAGCAGCGGTATTAATTTCTGTTACGAGCCACCTGAAGATGTCAGCTTTTGAGCAGCAGAGACTGTGCCTTTAATTGCCTAAATCAGTGGAAATGCAGTAACTCTTGCAGGGATCCAATTAGGACACTCAGTAGTTCCTCTTTGCTCTTTACGAGTCCATCACAGGACCAATGTCGGATGCATCACTGTGCCCACACTGGGGATGTGGAAACATGGCACACACGTCCTCCCCTGCTGTCCCTGCACTCCTGTGCAGGTGGGATGTGCCCCAGCAGCGATGGAGGAGCCCCTAGGCTTGGTGAAGAACTTCAGATGAAGCTGGAAGCATTTTGTCCTTGCTGAATGCTGTCCACACTGACACTCTTCAGGTGCATGACAAGCAGGCAGGCAGGGCTCAGGGCTGCTGGCACCCCATTGCGTCCCCGGCCCAGGCTCCCAGTACCCAAGTCCATCAGCTGCTCAGTCACCACTTTGCTTCTCTCCCAGCTCAGCCAAGCCTGGTAAAGACCACAGCAAAAGTCGAGGGCACTTAATGTTACTCAGTAGTTTTAATTCTGGTGTGGTCAGCGTGACTCAGGAGCGAGCCCACTGTTGCTTTGATTTAAGGGCATCCCAAATGCCCAAGGCACAGCAACAGAGGAACTCTAGGTAGAAAAGAGGAGCAGGGATGAGAGGAGCACACTCGCACTGAAATCACTGAAGGTTTGGGTGCCTTCACTCAGCCGCACCTCCAGGTTTGCTCAGCACTGGCTGTGCTTCCAGTGGAGTCATTTTGGCTAATTTTGCACTAACCATGTGGACTGTCAAATGGCTTCTGCTGTATTTTGTTGCCCTTTCAAATATTTCTCAAAGAGTAGGCTGTACCATCTGGTGGACAATCTGCCTGTGTGTGCAACAGCAATATACCTAGCACAGCGCCGAGGGGCCCAAAGCAGCCATCGGCATCCGCAGAGGAGCCGGCGGTGCCCGCGGCACCCGGGGCTGCTCCCTGAAGGCTTCCCCTGCTTTCCTGCAGCTTTCCTGCAGCTTTCCTGCAGCTTTCCTGCTGCTTCTCCTCCGACCACATTGCTCTTTGCAGCAATGCCTGCTCACAGCTGCACCCACAGTGCGGCCCCAGCACCCTCATGGCGGGCAGCTGGAGGCTGCAGGAAGGTGGCCATGGGGCTCAATGCATGGCATGGCATGCAGCCTGTCCCCATTATGGCCTGCCCACATCATGGCCTACCCACAACATGGCCTGCCCACAAGATGGCCTGCCCCCAGTGAGAACTGCCCACAAAATGGCCTGCCCCCATCATGGCCTGCCCCCATCATGGCCTGTCCCCAGCACCGCTGCCTCCTCCGAAAGAGAAGGGTTACGGGGCATCTGGGAACCATTCCCTGGAGCTGCTTCGTCAAGCTCCGGACCTCTCTCCTTTCCTTTTTATTGATTTATTTTTACATGTTGCACATTCACAGTTACTGCTGACTCCACACACTCCTTCCCTTTCGCAGCACGCTCTGATAGAAGTTGCCAGACAGGTTAGAGAAGGCGGATTATACATTGCTGATGGTATATATAAATCCTCATTTATATCTGGCCATGGAAGGAACAGGATGGTCTTAGGAAAATTACTCAAATAATTCCTTGCTGATCAGTCTACATTTTTTTATCAAAAGCAAAAGTCTCGAAGATCGTAAGAGGAAACCAGTAACATCACCATTCATCTCAGAACACACAGATCAGCCGGGCGTTGGAGGATCACAATGCTGAAATAATCACCTTAGCCACAGCAGCCCCCCTCCCTCTGTGTATGCACACACACCACAACGAAATACACGTCTGCATATTATATGTGTAATATATCCATTACACACATACAGCACTTAGGTAGGAACCAGAAAGGCTTAACAAATCTTGCAGGGTAAGGCTGAGTCCCTTTGTTGGGATGCTTTTAAACACTGCTGTCCTCTGAAGGCCCTCTCCTCATCATCACGCAGAAGCTGTTCCTGAGCTCTGGCAGACTCAAACACACTGCAGTGCAATATTCCAGCTCACACCCGGGCAAAGCAGTTTATTGTTTATGGTCCGGGTATGACCAGACAGCAGGTGGTGATTCTGTAAAAATCCTCTGTTGGTCCACGTATTTCAGCCTCACAGCCTTTGTCCGGCCTTCTTCATCCTGATCACTCAGCCTGCCAGTGCCTCTCCTGCATGTATTAAGAAGCCAGATTGTCAAAGAGAGGTATTTCAGCCCCAGGAGGGCAGCAAAAGAAGGAAAGGGAAGGGCTGTGGAGGAGAACTGCTCCCACAGGCTGGCCAGGTCCCCTGCCTGCATCAGACCAGCAGCCTGCACAGTGCAATGGCCACAATGGGTTTTGGGTGTTCCTAGAGCTCAGCTCAAGCTCAGAAAAACACAGAAAATGAAGACCAGCACCGCAGCTTGATTCACCAGGTATCAAAATGACATCCTGGGTAGATCACTGTGCTTTACATCTCCACACCTACAGAGTTAAACCACCAGAGGGAACCCAGAAGGTGTGCAGCAGGGACACGGCAGCTCCTGTCCCCCTGCTGCATTCAGCACGTGGCTATCGAGCAGTCAGACTTTCATCTTCTCTGGATTTATGGGAATTTTATGCCATGAAAATAGAAAAATTCTCAAAACAAAAGGGTGTTTTTAGCACTTCAGTGACCTTGGAGATAACCGTGCAGGGATGGGGGGACAAGAGCAGAACTGTTGTATAAAACATCAGGGCCACACCACCAAAGACACTGTTTTTTCTCCCACCCCCAGTAATTTGTCTTTCTTCCTGAGTATTTGAGGCATGCTTACTATGTACGATCTTAACAGCTTTGGGGGCCAGATTATTTCAGCAATTGCTGGCACGCAAATCCCACCAGGTTCAACAGGAGTTCTGCCACACATCTGACAATGCTATCTGGCGGCAGATCTCACGCATGCTTGTGCTCCTACCAGAGCTCTCCTCTCCCCTGGAAGCTGGAGTGAAACTTAATAGGGAATTACACAATATGAATGCACACTAAGGAGAGACTGGACTTTTAAAATCATGCTGGCATCCAAAAGCCGTTAATCTTCTTAGGTAATGATGAAAAATGCAGTGGAGATGATGATGTAACTCACCAAGGGGGAAAAAGGAGCTGTAGTGAATGGACAGCTTGAGTAAAACTTCTACTGGTCTTCTGTTTATCCCATTCTCAACTTAATTACCGCTCCCAAATATTATTTTTTTTTTTAAAGCACTGTAAAAACACACCCCTGTAAGTGGCCTTTTCAGTGCTGAGAAGAGAGAAGGAACTCACACCAGCAGGCAGAGAATGCCTGTTTCTTTCCTGCTTTTCATTTAATTAATTCCACAAGGAGAACAGACAAGAAGGAAACCTTGGGAGCACTGACACAGGACAGCAGGTGCACCATGCAAAATGACAAATGCTGCGAAGCGCTGGGACGAGGCCCTGGTGCTGCTCGGGGTGCGGCGGTGCACGGCTGCACGGCTGTGGTGGGTCCCTGGGGACCTGCGTGCTGGTGCTGCCAGTGCTCATTCCCAGCAGCCTGCCACAGAAACTCCCCTGGAAGCCCTGGGTTCCCTGGAGACTTTCAAAATTTTCAGCATTTTTTTTTTTTCCTTGCAAATTCCCACTTACAAAAATTGGGATGCCAGAGAGCGCATCTCCAAACCACTCTGTATGCATGTTATACTAAAATACAACTCTATATTCATGTTATGCTAAAAAATAAGGGGAAGTTCATCAGATTAAAATATTGATGGCTTTGTCCCATCCTCAGGGATGCTATTGTGCAGGTGCTTGGGGCTGTCCCAAGGCTGGCTAGGGCAGCAGAGCCACCCCAGAAGCACCCCTGGGTGCCAAAAACCCCGTCCTGCCTCCTGCCTCCACCTGGGACTGTGTGGGACAGAGGAGCAGCTCGTCTCCAAACCAGCTCCGTTCCTGGTGGGAGGAAATCCAAGGAGGTGATGCTGCGTGGGGGGCACGGGGACCCCTTTCTGACCACCCCAGTGCTGTTTGTGCATGGGGAGGAGGATCCCACAGCACTCCACAGGACAGATACACTTCTCAGACACCCGAAGCCTTCACCACAAGCTGTGCTCTCCTGCCTACTTTCAAAGCAGGGAAATTAAGAACAAGCACGCAGAGCCTTTGTTTTTACAGAAGCTGCTGGTGCCATCCCCTCCAAGTCTTTCTGTGACTTTTTGGTATTTGCTGTATTACAGCCCGGGTGCATTACAATGCAATTTCGTGCTCACTTTGCAACAGAGCCCAAGGCAGCAGCTGGGGCTGGAGGCTTTGACACATCAGCGCTGCAGCACTCGATGGGGAGGAGGGGGCTGCTCCTCGCTGACCTTAAATACCTGCCCTGATCAGGTCCTGCAGACCCTCGTGGCAGTCCTGTTTGACTCCCAGTGCTCGCACACCGCAAGCGAAACTGAGAAATATTTATTGTAAAGAGGATGTGCTCTGTAATTAAAACTTTCTGCTATTACGGAGTTTATGATCTAATGATGTTATAGGAAGCAGAGTTTATGGTCACTGAATCAGTACTTGATTCTGAGAGCTCAATTAACAAATCACAGAAAGAGTGTATCAAAGTGCATCGTTACAGCCAGCGTCGCCCTCCTCTAATGAAATGCTAGCTTTAGTAGTATAATTATTAAGATCACCATTTCACTATTATAGTAATAACTGTAGATAATTGCACAATATTATCTTTCACAGAATCATCTTCTCTGCATAAATTAGAAGGTTCAAAATATAATTCTCAGGGCAAAACCCTCCCAGGAAATCCGTGGGGAAGATCAGAAATAAACAGCAGAAGTGATGACTTGCCTTGATTGCAGCAAAGACATGTGGCTTCATCATGTGTTGCTTTCATAAGGTGGTATCTCTGCCTAATTGGCCTACAGGGACAGAGCAGTACTACAGAAGAATAAATTGTTTGGCTGTGTGGCCGGAGGTGCAGAGAGTCCAATAGAGTTAAATCGTGGTTACAAACAAAAGTAATGGTTACATGACGTCTTTGGATCTATTTTTAATTAACTACCAATAAAGCTGTACAGTAATTATCAGTTGCCCCAGTCCCTACCACCCGTGATAAATGGCTGTTGTTATTAGGACTGTGGCTGCTGTTGTTATTCCATCCTGCGCCGAGGATTTCCAGGCGCTGACTCTTCAGGAGAACAGGCTGCGGGCAGCGCTTTGACAAAGGGGCTGAAATAGTTCCCATCCCCAAGCACCTGGAGCTAGGTGGTGCAGGACATCTCGCCAGAGCCACATCACGTTCTGCGTGAACTGCAGCAAGCAGAAAAGGCAGCTGAGCCCAAAGGATTACCCTTCTTGCCGTGCGGGTCACTGGATGTGAAGACATCCCTGGATGCCAGGTCCAGTGCGTGGACCTCCCCCTATGGGCACCAGGACTGGACTATATATTTTAAGGATCCCCGGTTGGTTTAGGCAGAAAATAAGTATGTTTGACCCTGACAGGATGACAATTTTTTAGCACACTCAGATGAAAACCCCTGTATGAACTTTCAGAACTTTTCTGGTTAAACCTGAGCTGCCGGCAGGCTTCAGGGATGGGATTTAGTGGCCTACAGCATCCAAGCTGATCGCATCCCAAAGCAGACATCAAACCACGGCAGATAAAAGTACTTCTCCCCTGATTAGAAATCAAGCTTAGATGCCAACCACATTTGTAGATATCGAAAAGCACGTGAAATGTGCCCTATCCCAGGGACCTGAAGGATTAAGCAGGCACCTTGGTGACTGTGCTCTGATGTGCTTAAATATTGGCTGTCACCAAAGGTATGTCAGGAATGCGTTTCTTCTGGGTTTGGGAACGAACCCCAAAGTACCTCAGAGGGTTTCTTACCCTAAAAGTGCAAATTTGTAGCTGTTCTTCCCAGGTGCTGTTCCCTAGCTGATCTTCCCAGCTTTTTTGGACTCACTTCCTTAGGACTGCCGGGAATGCAGTGGTGGAGCATTTGTTCAATTCACGTCTGACTAAAAGACAATAAGGACATGGACACTGATTGGGTCAAAAGTCCATTCCCAAGCAGACTTTAGTATACTGATTAAAAAGAACTTAAAAAAAAAAAAAAAGATTGGAAAGAATTATTAGTGCTGAAATTGCATTATTGTGTAGGACAAGGACTTCTTTTGTTAGAGAATAATTACCTTCCCTCTAAAACCTGGAAATTTAGAAAGCTTTTAAAATGCATTAGCATTTTAACATGGCATTTTGTTCTTTATACTCTTTTCACTTATTTCCTTTAAAGTTAGTTTCCGTGGTTTTGGCCTTCACCTGCAAACGAGTCTTTGCACCAAGGAACAGTGCATGAAAAGTCCTAGATGCTACATCCTTTACAGCACAGGCTGTCGTTTGTGCTGCTGATTACACTACAGACAGCTTTAGCTGCACCCATTTTACAAACAGGAAAACTCAAATGCAGCCACATCTGCTTGGCAGCTGTAACAGCCTAAGTTAGGCACAGAAATCCCAGTTTCCACATTTATTTTTGGCTGGATGATGTGAAATTGATACAAAAAGCCCAGTGAAATAAATATGAAAAAGAGGGCATCGCTCTGATAGTGAGGAATCTGAAGTGCATTGTGCCGAGATCATCTCTGCGCAATATTAATTATTATGAATGATGGGTAAAAATGTAAAGCACTGAAAAAAGAAAGAAAAAAAAAAAAAAAAAGAAAAAAAGAAATGAAAACTTCAGATGTGCCTCGCTGGGAAACTAGAAAGGACACAGCTTCAAGTAATGATTATTTTTATTTAGCAAAACATTATACAAGGGACTCTTTCCAAGGAAAGCAATCTGGGTTGTGTCTGGGCTGAGTACACAATGTCATCCTGTTGCAAAGAAAGCAAACATCGTACCAGGACGTATAAACAGGAGTGTCATGTGTACGACACATGAAGTCATCCCCCGCGCTGGTGGGAGGCCGCGGCAGGAGAGCTGTCCCCGGGCTGGGCGCTGCGTTCCTGGGAAGCTCAGGACCGGCTGCGGGGCCGTGGAGGAGAGATCAGAAGAGATGGGCTTGTTTAGTCTAGGAAGAGATGTGTAAAGGAGGACGTGGAGCAGCTCCTCAGCCGTGTTCGAGGCTGCTGCAGAGGCAGGTGGTGAGCTCCTCGCGCTGCCCATCGCGCACAGGGCAGGGCATAGCAGCTCGTGTCTCTCCTGGCCAGCAGACCGCTAGGGAGCACCTCCAGCTCTCCGAAGGAAGAGTTTTACTGGGCAGGCACCATATTCTGCAGCCAAACACAAGGCCTCCCTCTGCTCTGTCCTGCAATTCCTCTCCTGGAGAGCTGCCGCCCCAGCATGTGCCACCAGCAGCTTCTCCTAGGGCTCGTTGCTGCAGTCACCAGTGCAATGCTTGGATGGGAAAAGGCAGTGCTCAGACAGGCATCATCCCTTCTGTTTGGCTCAAGCAAGGAGAGAAATTGCTGCAGATAAAAAAAACTTTTCTGTTCAGTGTTCATCTGTGTTCCTGTGTTGTCTGCAGTGATCTCTGCAAACTGTTTGCAAGGATCCTGGAGAGCCTTGGGGATGCGGCTTCATATCACCACCAAGCTAAAGGCAGAGAGAGTGCAAATTGGTTGGAATGGATCTATTATCCAAAAAAAGAAACAACACAAATACCTATTTTCTCTCCCCCCCCTTCCCCTTTATTTTTATCCCCACCACAGAGCAAGGGAGTCAGCGGAGCATATTGAGCTGAAGGTGGCTAATCTCTCCTTCAAGCCTCTGTACTTCTAAAAAACTGTGCAAGCGAGCAGAAACGCACCGTATTCCTGCGAAAGGTTGTATCCCAGGACGGTTGCCCCTTGGGGAGGGAGAACTGTGTGACCTTGTTTAGCTGAGCAAGCACATCAGCTGCCGGAGTAAAGATGCTGTAAGCACTTCCAGCCCGGCTGGGAAGGAGGTCACGTTGCAGGCGGGCTACCTGCCACGCGGGGGGCTCACCAGGGCCTCGCGCAGCAGCCTGCACGAGCCGGGGAGGCCAGGACGGGGCAAAGGAAACCGAAGCGTTTCGGAGAAGTCACAAAGCGGGAGGACTCACACCGCTGAGAGTCCTGCTTAATTTGAACGGAGCAAATTGTGCAGGCGGCAGCGCAAAGCTGCTCGGCGCTGGGAAGCGTTAATCCCCAGGCGCCCGGCGGAGGCTCAGGGTGGCAAATCAGTGAACAAGCAAGGTCTGCTGTTTGCTGCGAGCCAGGAGTTTACCTAGCTGCAAGGATGCAGCAAGGAGAGTTAGGGCTTTGTAAGATCAGTTTTCATTAGGGTTTACATTGTGATTTTGCCTAATTAGTCTCCAATAATTAATGCTGTGAGTGTAACAGAGATGTAATCAGACAAAATGTTGGTAAGTAAACCCCATGGAAGCCATACATCTTTTGATAGTAATGATTATGTTCTTTTTTATTATTAAAGATCCCATTAGAAAGAATTTATGATTTTCCCCTTTGTGAGAGAAATAATAAACATTACATTGGATGCTCTTATTTTTGGTATTGAGCAACCGAGTGTACGTAATTAGCCACAGTTAAAAAGAAATTTTGCCTGAATGGCTTTTGGGGAACATTACATCCAAATTACAGCCCTGTAGATTTTTTTTTTTATGTGAAAATACACTATCAATAGATAACTCAAATACAGTTTGTCTGCAAAAACATTTAGGTTCTGAGGAAAACATGCAGGAAAGGAAACCGAGGTTGCAGCGGGCCCGAGTATCCACAGGAGAGAGAACTGTGCCAGCACTACTACGGCCCCTGCCTCCTGATGGCTTTCCCAGGGCATTGCTTTGCTGCCTGGGACCTTGCTGGTGGTGCTGGAAGCACCCAGCACCCAGCACCCAGCACCCAGCCCTGCCTGCCTGCCCAGCACTGCCCCCGAGCCCATCCTGTGTCCCCATGGTGCTGGGTGCCTACAGGCACATCCCAGCGCCCCCACTCTGATCGACCCACAGTCCAAAAAGAGCCATTCAGGCAGAAGAATTTTGAAAAAAATGTTTTGTTCCAGCCATAACGTTTGTGTTCCAGTGCCATAACACGTCAGAGGACCTGGCCTGATGCAGGGGATGCCACACTAATCCTGCAGGTGTCACAGTGGGGAGCACACAGGGTTTGGGAGTGGTGCTCCTGGGTGTTAGAGCCAGTCCAAGCACTGCTCATCCTGCCTGGGTGCTTCAGTCTCCAAGGGGGAGCACGTTTTCAATATGCTCCACCAGCAGAGAGCAGCTGCAGGGTGTTGTAAGAGGTCTCGTGGGTTTGTAAACGGCTCTGAGCGAGCTGCTGTGACGGCAGAGATTGAAACTTCCCCTCTCTGCAGTGAATTTCTCCCCCAAGGTTTCAACCTGGACCAGGAAAAGCAGACGGCTCCCTGCAGGTACCAAGACCTTGCTTGCAATACGCACACATCTCCCCAGCGTGGTTGCTGTGCTCCTTTGCCATACGCCTGCAATTACTGAATGCCACACTGCTCTTCTTTCTGGGCCATAAAAGTGGGCAGCAGTTCCCTGCCCCGGGAGGAATGAGGGTGCTGTGCGGTGGGCAGCGCGAGCCCCGGCCCTCCGCCCCCTGCTGCAGCCCGGCACGGACGAGCTGTGGCCTTGTGTGACAAGCAGGCATGAAGTGCAATGCAGGCAGCTCCTGCAGAGCCTTTGGTGTGAAGCTGTCTGACCTACACGCTAAGATGCTCCAGGAGCATTATCCCTGCCAGTAGTCAGCGCGTGTGACAGCGGCAGCGCTGCCTGCTCGGGCAACTGAGACTCCTCAGCATCTAGCGATAAGATGTCGCATAATAGAGCAGCCAGTGAGGGAGGAAATGAAATGAGAACTGCTCAAAATGACAAATGTTTCTTCTTTGCTTTTTGCCAGAGAGAAATCCCCGGGGTGCGCGTAGCATCCTGCAGAGCGGTGCGCCAACACCTGCGCGCGGTGTGCTGCCCTCTCCCGCGCCACAGCCTGGAGGGGCGACCCACGGCGTGGCAAAAAATCCTCCCTGGAGTATGAGAGAGACCATCAAAAATGCTCTTTGGGATATAAAGCATGCACCTACAGCTGGAGGGACTCCGGTCACCGGGGGGACGGCAGATGGGCAGGTGAGGAGAGGCCACGAGGAGGAGCGAGGCCGTGCACAGCGAGCTCCGGGGCCGGGCTCGTTTGTTTTAACGAGACCGAGACCGAAAACGTGATTTGTCCAACGTGAATACCAGCAAGGAAGAGGAACACCAAACAAAAAGGGCTCTGAGGAAAGGAAGTGAGACAGGGCGATAATTAGGAAAGCAAGGATGATCAGAGCCGAGGTGTGCAAGCAAGCTTTATGGCTCTGCAGAAACGGCAGCAGGGAGGGGAGGCAACCTGTCAGCCAGCACAATACAAATGCAGCCACCTGAGCTGCTCGAATGTGAGCGTAGGATGCACGAAGTCCTAGCACATCAGGCCTCAGAGCATCACGGGCTCGGCAGCTACTCTCCAAACTCGGGAGCCAGCGGTCTGCCCTGCGAGCATGAGAAATAGCATGTCAACGTGCGGCTGCTGCGGGTTTCTCAAGCCAACCGAGCCAATTTGTTCTTGTCTTCTGGACAAGCTCCAAGCCGGAGAGGACACAGCCTGCTCCCATGACAAGACTTTTGTCTAGCTGAGCTGGTAATCGTGAAGAAAATAGATACATTGAGGAACTTTCCATAAAAAAATAAAAAAAAAAAAAACTGAGAGAAGTGATTCAAATTCATGCCCTGTCAGTAATGGGAAACAGGAAGAAGGAACGACTTCATGATAAAGACGACCTCTCTCAGAGCACGATCTGCATTCCCAGGCTGAGAAGGGATGCTCCGGCACATGGTAGAGCCAGTGCCTTCTGAGCATCTCTTCAAAGGAGAGACCCTGAGCCCTTCGTCCCATGGTCAGAGAGCTGGCAGAGCTGCAGCCCAGCCAGTGATACCTGGTGGAGAATCCTTCCTGGAAAAACACCGAGCTGAAGTATTTTGCAGCTCTAAGGTGGGCTTTACAATAAGATTACATCCCAGACTGACCTTGGAGCGAGTCCCCTCACCAGGGAGGGCAGGGCTGTGCTGTGCCGGGTTCAGGACTGGCGCTTGAGGCTCCATCTGCAGCGCTCACCGGCAGCAGATCAGGCAGAGCAGGAAGGGGTCAGGGCTGCCAGCCCGACGCTCCCTCTCCCAGGCTGCTTCTGAGACAGAGCTTTGGTATTTCACACGTACGTTTTCAGTGGTCCCAGGCTCGTCCAGATATAAATAGCAAATTTTAGTGGGACAAAACCCATTTTACACCCGTTAGGACCGTGCTTCAGCAGCTCAAGGTGCACATTGATACCTTCCATGGGTGCCATTTCAGCAGCTGCACTTGGAAGGGGTTTTAATGGAAAGCCATTACCAGAGGAAGTCATTTTAAGAACATTCACAGGCTAGGAAATTTTGTTTCAGCAGACATTTAATGCAAATTTCAGTCTGTATCCAGGCTGAAGTCTTTGCTTGTTGAGAGTTGATAAATTTAAACGGCGCTTGCCTCCAGTGAAAAGATCTGAGTTCTGCGCAGTGCTGTTTGCTGTGGGTCTTAAAAACAATGCATGCACAACTTACATTTAATGTGGGAATTCATTTTTTAATTTCAAAAACACAGGCCCTTTTTAAAGAGATGTGCAGTCGTGAATTTGGCAGACCGCTTAATTCCGTATACAGTAAGGATGTAGCAGGGAGCCTTTTCCATTTCGAATCAAATGGAATTTGTGATTTGCATGCACCTTTTGAGTCAAAATCAAACATTTGCCCTGGATTGGCCCTAGTTTAATTAAAATGATGAGAATGTGTGATATGCTTTTGGTCTAAGGCAAAAAGGATGCACAGCACTGAAATTTGGAACAAACATAAAAAAAATTGAGAAATGCATGGTTGGAAGTGATAAGAAATGCCAAGACTATGTATTACATGGGATCACGGGATGAAAATAGAAAATATCCTAAAAAAATTCTGGCGTACTGTGAAACCGTTGTCGGAAGGTTTGGATAGGATTACATGCTTTATGGATAATGTCCCTGCAACTAGCACTGTCGAGGTTTGTAATCTTTTCTGTGGTCTTCCTGTAGAGCTGATGGGGATGCTCATCACTGCGAGCAGATTTTCCCCTTTCGGTTTGGTGTAAGGGAAGGGGACGGGGATTTTGGCTTGGACTTGGGCTGTAAGAGCTGGCGGGTGTTTCTAACAGTTGCATAGATGTGCTTGTGTATAAATATTCACGTATTTATGTGGTAGGGGTAGATCTCCCATAAAACAATTGCTTGTTTCTAGTGAGAGATATTATTTAGGCAACCAGCAGCCCTCCCTCCTTTATCCCTACAAGTTATGTCTTTGTGCAGTGCAGCAGTCAGGAATTTGGGTCTCAAATTTCAGGGCATGGGTGAACTGCTTTTTGAGAACCTTTGGGCATGAGCTGTCCTTCTGCCTTTCAGACCGCGATGTCCAGAAATGAGAAACACGGGCGAGTCCTCCTCTGACCGAAGGTTACCAAGAGTAGGGATGCTGCCAGCCCTGTGCCAGCATCCGAGGGGATGCCCCAAGGGACCGAGTGCTGTCACAGCTCCTCAGCTGCCCACGTGAACCAGAGAGCAAGCAAAGTGCAGATAGTGCAGTGCTGACGCTGGCTCAGAGGGCCCTGGTTGTAACCACCATTCACGTTCAGCGTTGGCTGGGTGCAGCGATTTCGTATGATAAAATCCCTTCCCAGATTAATTCCTCCCTTTTATGAAGGAACCCACACTGGGTCCCCATCAGCCCATCCCATTTCCTACAGCACCATGAGACTTGACTTTATTTGAATTTGTAAATACTTTGATGTCTGTGGACTTGGCTCTTGTACAGTCCTAAACTACCAGCAGGAGGTAATAGTTTCCAGGACTTCACTTCACTTTATTTCCCACTATTCTTCAGGCTCTCTGATTTGCATTTATCTTAAGGGGGAACTATTCATTTTCAGGCTGATTTTTCTTCTGCTCTTGGGCTTGCTGCTATTCCGGGGCTCGTGCAAGGCCCCATTCTTGCAAACCAGCGCATACATATGGTTTGTGGAGAATGGGTGGAAATGGGAATAGAAGGGGCCACGATGCAAAAATCCAGATGATTTGGGGAGGGGAGAGAAGGAAGGAGGGAGGTAAAAGTGGGGCTGATGAGGTCTTGGAGAAACTTGTGAGGATTTGTCCTGCTGTCCCTACCCTGCCCTTCCTGCAGCATCTGAATGAAGAAGAGGGATGTAAGGAAACTTCTTTTTTTCCCCGTATCTCCAGCAATGTTTCTGGGGACCAGTTCTTCTCCCTCTCCCTGTAACGCCCTGGGATCTGACTTTGAAAACACAGCCCGTTCACCTCTATATCTCAGTTGCTTTCCAGGACCCCCCACTCTGCACTCCCCAGAAGACCCCTAACGTGCTGGGGACAAACCTGGGCCACCAGCGGGTGGGGTGAGCCCTGTGTGAGGCCCAGCTTGCCCTGGCTCTTGTTAAGTGTGGCAAAACGCCCAGGAGCTAGGCAGGCAAGAAGAACCGGTGACTGAGAGATGCTCCTGCCCGCCGAGGGCATTTTCATCAGGGGCAGGAGGGAAACTGGACAAGGCAGCGTTGCAGGCTCCAAAATGGTCATTTCAATGCCTTCCACCAGTACCAAGCACCCTGCTTAAAACCCTTAGGGGCAGTACCCATAAAAGCATCAGCCAGCACTGATATCACCCTGCTGTGTGGCTCCCGAGGCTTTGGGGGCTGTCAGCAGCGCCCCGTCCCTTAAGGAGAGCTTCATCCTAGGATGCCCAGCGCGAGAGCAGTCTTAATGCAGGTACAGCTTATTGCCACGGGTCAAATGGAGACGGAGATGCATAAACAGCCCATCTTTGAGGAAGATGCCTTCTGCAGCCTCCAGGCTACTCAGCGTACCCTGAAGGACCGAGCTCTTTGCGCAGAGAGCAGACAACCCCGGGACTTAATGCGATTTGAGGAGAGGCATCGTACTCCCCCTCCCTCGAACCATTTTGGTTTGGTGCCCAGAACATCTGGTCACCCTATAGCCTTTTTTTAAAAAAAAAAAAATCCAATAGATACATTTTCACAGCACACTGCCGACTGCCAACAGATGAGCTGCAACTGCTGGCACCAGGGAGCCAGCGAGGCATTAGCATGCGCCGCGGCTCCGCAGCCAGACCCTGCGCCCACACCATGCCACGCGGGCTGTGCAGCCACAGAGACCTCGCACAGGGACCCTGCCTTTCCCCTCCAAACAGGAGAGAGAGCCCATGTGGGAGGGAAGGGGCTTGTTCTACTCTGCAGGTGGCTTAGGGTGTGGGGTTCCTGGTTTTGGGGAGGATATCAACCTGCGTGGGTGTGTGTGGAGGGGGTCCATGAGGGCAGTGCCTCTCTCTTTGGCTTTGCAGAAGCAGAAGTGGCCACCCCACAGCCAAAAGGCTGGGGATGGTGGGATGGGGGGCACCAAGCCCTCCTGTTCTACACCGCACTCCGATTTGGAAGCAAATATTTTGCCAACAACATCACCAAACCAAAAGCATTTTGCAAGCCTGAAACCTCCCAGCACGACCTGCCTGGGCGAGCGCTCCGTGCAGGCATGGGGGCACTGGGGACACTGGAGGGGACTGGGGGGCACTGGGCTGGCTGCTGGGTGCTCTACCAAGGGCTCTGCCTCTTCGCTGTTCACTTCGAGCAGATATAGACACCGAGACCACGTCTCTGCATGGGCGTTGGGAGAGGTTGTCTTTCGACAGACAAAGAGAAGCAAAAAAGAAACGCAGGAAAAAGCCAGTTACGTCTTGCCAAAGCAGCGAGGCAGGCCAGTTCTAGTGCTTTTTTTAGCCGTTTTGTGACTGAAGGAACTTCCAAGAAAAGAAAGAAGAAAAAAAAAAAAAAAAAGAAAAAAAAAAAGAAACAGCTTTCTGATTGAGATTATCAGTAAGTGAAAACGGCTTAAGGGCAGAGGGTGCAGCCTCCAAGGATTTTGAAAGGTTGGGGGGCAAGGTTTAAATATAAACCTAGATAACTCTAAAGATAAAAATAAAAAATTGGGAAGAAAAAAAAAATTAAAAAAAGGTTTAAAATGACAAAAATGCAGAGCGAGAAACCCTAACCAGCAGCAACGGTGCCCACTCTCCCGGGAGCCGGAGCTGGCCCCGCAGCCTCACCTGGGGCCGGGCGGGAGGCGGCCGCTCGCCCCCCAGGCGCGCAGGGGAGGGAGCTTTGGCCCTCCGGGACTGGAATGAAATATATGACAGATGGTTCAAAAAAAAAAAAAAAAGCAATTATCAAAGGGGAAGATTTTGGAACATATCCTTTGAAATAAAAATTTGTTTAGCATTTTTAGCAGCTGAAATAATTTTCAGAACATCTGATGAGAGATTTAAGTGCTTCATTTCCTCCTCTCACTCGCCAAGCCATCCGTTTGAAGATTGTCTGTGGCACATCTAGTTCTCTGTTTTATTGCTATTGGTATTTTTCATTGGATAATGGTAGAATTAGAGATCAATGGAGGAGAGGTATGAACCACAATATTCCTGGCCGTTTGAATGTGCGGATGCTTTTGAAATGCTCCGCGGCTTTGCAGAAGATGGAAGATGGAAGAAAAGTATTCTGTGATTCTTTAAATACAACTACATGAAAGTATGTCTTATTACAGCTCTCCTTTCTTCCCCACCTTTCTCTGTTCTTCCTCAGAAAAAAAAAAAAAAAGGAAATAAAAGAAAAAAAAAAAGAAAAAGAAAAAAAAAAAAGAAAGGAAAAAAAAAAGACAGCAAAGGGAATTAGCCATCCACCTCATCCACCTTGTCCATTATCCTCAGTAATTGCTGGATCACTGGAAAAATTAATAAGATCGCATACCTAAAGGTGAGAGTGAGGAAGCACTCCTACATTACAGGCACAGAGTGCTGCTGCCCAGCAATGCAATACAACTTCTCTTTGAGCTCTGGGAAGTGATCTTCACTAAAAGACTAGAGAAGAAAAACTTCATTATCTAAATACTAAGGATGGAGCAGTTAAAAATGTGCAATTTCTCTCTAGCTCGAGTGTGCTAATTTTCAGTTTCAAAATTTCCAGTCCTTTTCTTCCCGGCCTCCCGTTTGAGTCACAGCCACGCTGACACTGCTGTCTTCCCACCCCGGCACTTACCCAGCTGAATGCGAAGCCACACAAATTCCCCAGATCTGCTTGCAACTGCCACTCACGATGATTAATGGTTGGAGATCAGTGCAATAAGCGTCTTTGTGTTCACAAGATGGTTCTTAAGAAGAGTGGGAATTTTAGGCTGAATGCTTGCTAGTTTTTAAGGACTAAGATGAAAAGAAGTGGGGCAAGTTTCTGTATGGCACACTCGCCCAGCGCTGATTTTCAGCATTTTCTGAAATCGGGACTAATTGCTAAATTGTCCTGGTGTTTGAAAACTGCTCAGAAATATTCTGAGCTGCAAGGAGAATTTGGATTGCAAAGAGTGAACTGTGGAGGAGTGTGGCCTCAAATAGGCTCCGACAAAGCAGCTCCTGAGTCATCAGGAGGGGCTGCAGCCCACCCACATATCGACCCGCTGGCAGGGGTCAATCTGCCGCAGCACCTGGATTCACAGGGCAGGTAACAGCCAGGATATCCACAGCCAAGCCATAGCCTTGTGAAGGGATGCCCAGCTCCCCTGGGCAGCGAGCCCCTGCACTAAGGGCCCGCGGGATGTCGGTGGGGACATCGGTGACACTCCCTGTTCACTGCCATGAGACTTGGAAAAGAGGATAACAAACTCACGACTTTGCAGGAATACCGTGAGGGAATCACGGAGCCTTGGTGAGCACGAGTGCCACATCTGTGCAACATGCTGCACAAACTGGGTCTTGTACCGAGGGGGCAGAGGTGCTGTGGGTGCTCAGCATCCTCAGGGCTGAGCGCAGCCAGTCCTGGTGGCATCGCTCGTGGTGACCCTCAGCAGGAACCACACCGAGGTGTCCCCTCTCCCAGCTACAGCACAGCAGGAGGAGTTTGTCCCCCATCATGAGAAAACCATCAGAAAAAGGGTGCTGCCACAAAAAAAATAACCCCCTTTTTCCCCTCTGATTTCCATTATCTGGTCAGCATGAGGGCTGCATCTGTACAGCCCAGAAAAGTCAAAGTCCTGGCCACTGAGCTGCCTGCTATGATGCTGGAGCTGCCATGGGCCACCGTGTAGGTGCTGGGGATCCAGTGACTTTCCTGGGGAAAAACTCCATGGTCTCGGTGCGACTTCCCAGGTCTGGGACTTTTTTTTTTTCATTTTGTCAGGACTCTGATGTAGGCAAATCTGCGGCTTCCTAAGACTGAGATAAACTAAAATAAACATGATTTAATCAAGGAGACTCAGTCATGAAAGATGAGTGTGAAGGGGGGCCGTGCTTGGAAGTACACTAAATCTTTATGGATTTTGCTGTGTAGCTACGGGGGGACCAAAACACGCAGAGATGTGAATCACTCCAGAGGCATGAGGTTCTCATTTAAAGTTTTCATGCCTGTCATCTTTCCCTTTTAATTTTTCATTTTACTCTTTTTTTTTTTTTTTTTTTTTCCCTGCAATAAAGAGTGGAGTGACTGTCTTCATCTATTTCAATCATAGATTTTTCTGATTAGACCCCCAAGGAAAATGAAAAATGCATTGGGCATCTAAGTGTGACTCCCCGCTCCTCCGAGCAGCGCCGCAGCTGCGTGCGTTCAGCGGGCGCTGCGGCAGAAAGCAGGGCAGCTGAGGGAAATGCTGGGTGGGAGCCTGCCAGTCCTTTGTGGGACTTTCCTGGGAAGCTTCAACACTCAGAATCGGGTTTCTTTTTAAGCTGGCAGTGCTGGTAAATGGAGGAAGGGAAGCGAGTTCCCTGAGCCGGCAGCAGGCCGCACATGCAGGCTGCACGCACCTCAGCACCGAGCCTGGCAGGAGCCTCGGGAGGGTGCTCATGGCTTGGTGCTCCCTGACAGCAGCTGCGCTCCTCCAGAGCCCCCAGACACAGCAAACCTCACACAGAGAAACCTCGGTGTTTCCTGGGCTGTCTGCAGGGGATGGAGTGGGGCAACACCTCCCCGATGAGCTTTGGAGCCTTTTTTCTTACACGCACCGCTGGCTCCTTCTCTACTTCCCTTGCGTATTTGGTATTGCGGGCATCAGGGAGGTGTCTGCTTCTAACCCAGAACAAATCCATCCCGAATCTCACTCAGAAGGCTTCACCCCGATGCATTTGATATCCCCCAGTGGGGGCAGCCGGCATCCCAAACATAGGGGGATGCCATCCACAGCACGGGTGTGCAAGGAACGGGCGGTCCTCCCCATGCAGGAGGAAGGGTCCTGCTGGAAACTGGGCTGAAAGCTGTTCTCTGATGCTGGGCCTCTCACCAGCGCAGAGTACATTATGCTAAAAAAGTAGAACGGTCTGTGAAGAAAATTCATTGAGTTGAGCCAATATCAGTGATTTGGGATACGTGAATCCAAGGAGATGAAGCATGTTTAATGTAATTACACATCCACTTCTTGTGATGTACGACCATGTGAAGCATTACTAATCCCCAAACAGATACCTGCAGGGAGGACTATCAGGAACAGCTGTTTGGACAACAAGAAATGAACCACATGAACCCCCGCTTCTGCAGCCTTTCAGCAGAGACGCTCTGGAGTCAGAGCTTGTCCGGCAAGAGCAAGATTTACAAGGAATTAAACAGTGCTCCATAAGAAAGTACATTAGTTTCTTATATAAATCACACTGCCAACTCATTTATTATTGTAATAACCTTCAGCATTTCCATTATTGGAGAGGACTTCTCCTGAAATGAAAAATGACTTTCCTAACTGAGCGCGGGGAGCTCGCCGTCATACTCGTTTTGGCTTCCTATCTCAGATGGCAAGAAAGGAAGACATAAACCCTTACGCCCAAAGAGTGCTATTGATTGCAAACTAATGCGTTGTGTGAGTTTATTGTGTGTTTGGGAATTGTTAATAAATAAGAGAGATAATAATGCGAGCAGTATCTCTCCTCCTGGCTTACTCAAGAAAGCTCCTACTCCGTAGCTGCCGCGGACGGTCGAGCTATCAGCACGGTTGTTTGTTTACACACAGACCATTTCATTACCAGAACCTATGAGCTCTTTACCATCATATTACAGCACTTTAAAAACCTATATTTTATTTATACCTCGTTTCCAGTTTATTACACTTAGTATCAAATATTCACTTAAGTGAATAATTGGAATTACTTTTGTGATTTTTTTTAGGACCGCAGATAGATGACAGAATTACCTGCAGCCACTTCCCGCGTGCTAACAGGTGCCAGAAGGATTGACAGGGCTGCTGGAAGCGTTCCTGCCAGGCGTTTGTCAAAGCACGGAGCGAAACCTCTCTATCACTAATGGCTGGCAACAAACGAGTGGTTTCGCCCAACAACGTAGCAGTGCACACCCAGCTGAATGCCTGGGTCGAAGCACTGCCCTATTTTCTGGGACTTGACCCTCGGTGTGACTGCTGCCTCTTCCCATGAGAGGCAGAGAAGAAGAGCAAAATATTTGTCTGTACATTTACCGACAAATGTATCAGGGCTACTGAGTGGCACTGTGGTACAGGAGGGCACAGGAGGCAGGCAGCAGGTTCTGCCCTGCACCATGAGCATGGTGAGGCGCGGCGATGCCAGCACCCAGCTATGTCATTCTGCTTCTGGATGCGTGCACTAGACTTGCTTCGTATTCACAGCTGGCAAAAAGCAAGTCTTGCTGCTGGGCTGAAGTCTCCCATGGGTGAAGGCACAGCCTTTTGATCATTGCTTGCATTATTAAAATGATTTTGGAGGATATGAACCAAAGAAATTGAGCTAGTGGCTCTTTGAAATAATGAAAGTCATGGAGCCAAGATGGCACATCGCTCATCCAGGATGGAGAACACTTCCCCATGGCTGGAAAGAGCTTCTGATGGCAGGACTTTCTGCAGGGATTTGTCAGTACCCAGGCCTGTTCCAAATGCAGCAGCACGCCTGATCACCAGCATGAACCTGTGCACCCAACTGGCCGTGCTGCTGGTCCCTCCACCACAGCCAGGCAGCAGGAGGAAGCCACGGCGGGGCATGGGGCAGAGCCAGAGGGCAAAACCCGAGGGGCAAAAGCAAGGATTTGCTGCTCCCTGGGGCGCTGCCACCTCCTGGTGGGGCACACAGCCCTGACACTGTCACCGTGCCCACCTGAGGCTGCGCTCCATCACTGCCAATACACCATGGAAACTTGGTGTTGTGCTCTGCCCGGGCCCTGCGCACGGAGGCAATACCATTTTCCTGCTGGTATTGCCCGTGCGCACTCTAAGCGGCAGATATAGGTCAGGGAGCCATTAGACCGGATAGAAATCAGAACTGAGATTGGTTTTCAGGACAGTCTGATCAGTTCAGATGAAAACAAAATCTAGCCACGTTTGTATAAACAACTCAGATGTAATCATTTTTAAACTATTGGCCAATGTACATGCTGCCATGTGTGTCCTGCTTTCAGGAATTAATGTCTTTCACTCGTAAGCCACCTACTGCTGTTTACTTTATTAATGACATTCTGGTCATCTCTCCTGAGGGCAGTAAATGAAAGCTAAATTTGGCTCACTGTCTTCATTTCGATGATTTAGTCTATCAGGCGCTGACTTTTTATAAAGCTGCGCTAAATGTGGACAAATAGAAAGAGAATTATTGTTTATGGCTAATGAGCAGTCATGTGGCAGTGGCTCTGTTTCGCTGCAGAAATTAAGGGAATTTTCCACTGCCGTCCGTGGCTGAGGGCGCTCGGTCGCGGCCGCCGGTGAGCGCCCCGCAGATGTTGCCCAGCACCCAGAGCCACCCATCGTGGCCACTCGGGGAGGCTGGATAGTTTCACTCGGAGCGAGAACGAACGAGTCTCCCTAAGAGAAACCAGATTGACATCAGCTACACGGGTCACCGCTGGAGTAGGCGTGATAATAGATTTCTTAAGCTATACATTTTCCCCGGTCCTTTAGATGTTCGATAACGCGTGGACCACCCAAGTTAATTTAATGCAAATGGAATTTAACAGATTCCTTCTGTGCGTCTTCTAAACATCTCAAGCTTCTTGCAGGGCATACGTCTAACAAGGAACAAGGGGTTTTGCTAGCTCAATACTTTACAGACAGGGTTGAAATATGCAGGAAAAGAGGGTTATTTACCCCAGGCCCCTCACAGGTCAGATTTTCCTAGCGGTGGGACCTTGCAGCCCCCTTCTCTCCACTGGTGGCACCAGCTTCCACCAGCTTTTTAGCATCAGCAAGCAGAAAACCCACGCACTCGTTCAGATCATGCAGACAGCGCTCAGTGACACATTTCTGACTGCGGAGGATGTTTCTCAGCAGCATGAAATTCCAGCCAGTTCCAGACACACCAAAAAAGCGTCGATCGGAGCCCTCTACAGCCCAGCTGGGGGCTTGGCCACCGGCTCCTTCCAGCCTCCCACTGAGCCCCCGCCTTTTGCACATTCTTGGACCAGGTCTCTGCAGGGCTGCAGTTCGGATTTATAAATTGTGGCTCGATCCTTCCTTCCCCTCCCGACTTCTTCACCATGGCCACAGTGCTCCCGCAGCACAGCCGGCTGCTTGCTGCCGCAGGTGGCTCCTGTGGAGGTCTGGGCTGCAACCTTTGGGCTCTTTTGATGCCGCACATGCTCTGGTTTTTAACATCGATACCCAGATCGTTTTGCAAAGGGTGTGCTGGTCCAGCTTCTTCGTCTTGTTTTCAGGCAGGTGTCGCATCGTGCCTGGAATTGGGGAGGCACCCAGAAACCCTGGCCGCAAGCAGCAGCACGCAAACGGCAGCCACATTTCTGCTCTGCACAACAGAAACAAACTTGACTCACCAGACCAAACATTTCAGCTCAAATAATGATTCCCATTAAAGAAATGACAACCCTCCCTTATAATGCGTAGTGTATAAAGAAAGGCATTTATAGCACGGAAAACTAATTGGTTTAGGAATCAAATCTGAAAAATGCAACATCTTCATACAGCAGTGGGAGTGCAAACACTCCTATTTTAATGAGCTTCCTCTAAAGGAGGCTAATGTGTAATATTTCTCTGTATGAGTTTGCATTAGAAATCTGCTGAGATGGGAATACTCATTACCTGCTACTATCTGAGCTTTGCACAAAAATATTGGCTGCTCCTGAGTAACCTGACGTGATTATCAATGGTTTGGGGAAGGCAGCACGTGACCGAGGCCCGAAACAACCATCGCGACGTGCAGGTGTGCAGCGAAATTTCTGCAAAGATGCAACGACTTCTTGGAAATTATGCACGACGAATATTAAGCGAATCTGGGAAATTCAGTCCTGGTGGCTCCGATCGGATCAGCCCCATCTCTCCTAATGACTCTCATTTATCCTGTCGCAATCACGTTTCTCTCGTTATTTCTGTCCAGCTCGGGGTGCAGGCTGGGGCTGAGCCCCTCGGCTGGGCACCCAGGCTGGGGTAGGTGGGTGCCAGCGCTCTGCCCTGCTGGTCCCAAGGCCATGGCGGATGGAATTGGAGCTTCCAGGTGCTCCAAGGGCTGCCGTGCTCTGTGCAGTGTGTGCGAGAGGCAGGACGGAGCACAAATTTACATGCGGGAACAGATTTCATTAGGGATCGTGCCTACAGGTTATTTGCTCTTATCTTTCCTTGTAGAAAACCCCGTGAAGCCAATTTAGACGGTGCTATGCTGACCTTTGAAAAGCATAACTGTAACGCTCCCTAAATTATATCTTTACAGCTGTATTCTATTATTGCAGCCATGTTCCAAGGTGACGGGATCCGGGAACTTGCAGCATTTCCCCCTGCCCGTGTTTCGCCAAGCACCAGCATCCCTCCTCTTGCTGGCTTGGAGTCACACCAGAGAAGGGTTTTTCCCTATTTGTGGGTTTTTATTTTATTTTATTTTTTTCTGTGGGGCTGCCAGGCCATTTGAGTAGCTCAGATTGGCAATGTCAGATGCCCTGCTGAGAAATGATCAGCTGATTTCTATGCCCAACAGCTCTTTTCAAGTTGATGAATTTTTGAATTCCATTTCTGAAGGCCAACTTCCCAGCCATAAAACCCGGTCACCCAGCGCATGCAAATGAAACAGTTTGAGGATGTGAGCACAAAGAGCCCCGCTCTAATTTAGACATTCACTGCGCACAGAAAACATGTTTAAAAAAAAGAGAAAGGAACCTTGAACATTTCTGATGGCCACTTAAGTGTCATTCATTGACAAATAGTCAAACAATAAGCGCAAGCTCCTGCTCTTTGGAGGCCATCGACCAGGATGAGGAAAGCCTCAAAGCCTCAGCCAGGTAGGATTAATAGCCTTTCATGGGGATCGTGTGTATTTCTGCAAACAAAATTGCAAAACTTTTTCCTCACTTCCTCACCTTATCTTCAAAAGCTGTAGCCAGAACCGTTAATGAACACGCTCCCATGCTTATTAGAGTTTTGTTGTTTGTTTGCGTTCAGCTAAAATAAATCTGAAGAAAGGCTTGCCAGATGCTTTTTTAAAGACAGTGGTAGAAAGAAAAAAAAAAAAAAAAACACGTCGGCATGGGTGTTTTGGAAAGAATTTTATTTGCATTCTTCAGTTTATTTTTGTTTCTGGCTTGCTTTTGCAAATTTTTGAAGCCATGGAGAAATCTGACTTCTATGGGGCTGGTTCTCCAGCAGGCAACAGGTTGCTGGGAGGTGCGGGACACTTCGGGCTCCCCGTTTCACCACGAGAGCTATTAACAAACCATAAAAATGGTGCGTTATAAAAATGCTCGATCTGCCAGAGGTGCCAGGAGGTGGCCCAAGGAGCTGCTCATTTCGGGGGCTGCCCCTGTGCCCCCTCCTCCCCCAGCCCGGGGAGACGTGCTGGCAGATGCAGCGCTCGGAGGGCTCTCGGAAAGGTCAGGAGCATACATTAAGCCTGCCTCCCGGCACCTCGGCATCTGCCGGGGTCTGCTGCGGCAGGTAACCTCGGGCAAAACGGACCCGCAGCGCCCGGGGACAGACGGCAGCGCCCGCCTCGTGGGCAGGGGGAAGCCTGCGCGGTCCTGGGTGGGTGCTGGGAGCGATGGGACAGCGCTGACAGCACCCGGGGGCTGGTTACTGGGCTCCATCCAGCTGCGGTGGGGCTGACGGGGAGAGGAAACCAACGCAGGGCGAGAACAGGCTGCGTGCGGAGGGGCACGACGGCAGCCTTGGAAGAGGAAAGCGTTCATTTAATGATACGTGGGAGCCCCAGATCCTGCCGCCAGCCCTCACTGTGCGGCCTCGCTGAACCCACTCAGGTTGCACGGGTTAAGGGAGAGCAGAATTTGGCCAGTGGCTGAAGGAGATAAGCCATATGTCTACGCGCTCCTGAATGTGGAACAGAAATAATTACGTGATGCTCCAGCTGATAAGAAACCTAATACATTAGCACCAGAAACGACGTTTTTTCACAATATTTATGCTTTCAATAAAACGCGACGCGAGGAAACAGATATTACATTGAAGTTTTTGTTCCGTAGAGGGGAACACAAAGAAATGGCCATCACAGCATCCCCCGGCTCCCAGGAGGCGGCACCAGGATGGGGACAGGGCCACCACCCGAAACCCGGCCTGCGGTGGGTGACCTGGGAGCAGGACGAGGCTGTGAGCCCCAGTGCCCGTGTGGGGTCCCCATCTCCCTTCCCAACCACACGAGCCCCCCGAGCTCCCCACGACGAGCGGCCGTGGGCCGAGGCCGGGCCATGGGCCCCGGGGGCTGCTGGTGCTCGGGGCGCTGCGCCAGCCGTCGCCAGCTCTACGTGTTTGCATTCCTTCTGCTTAATATTTCTGTAATCTTCTCTGGCATCATACACTAGTAATTTTTCTCCTCCTACTTCACACTTTTGATAAGCCTTCTGGTCCCACAGCAGATGCATTGTGAATCTTCTCCTTCTAAGTATCTTGCATATGTTTCATTAAAAGTGTTTGTTTCTTCGATCAGCTTGAAGTTCTGATGGGGAAAAAAAAAAAATAACTTTTAGGACTCGGCTTGGCAGCACGGGGCCCCAAGACGATTAGTGGCACCTGGGCACAGGCAGTCCCTCGGGGTCCCTGTGTTACCAAGCCGCCCGCCTGTCCCCCCGCCAGGCTACAGCGTGCTCGGGCACCCAAGACAGAAATTGTCCCCCCGATTATCTCAGGCAAGGTGCAACGTAAAGGCAGGAGAGGGTGAGGACGCTCTCCCGAGCACCCCGCAGCAGAGGGAGGCCAGGTGCCCACGATTTTGGCAGCACCCCGTGGCTTGCAGGGTGCCCCGCGCTCCCGCTGGGCTGGGGGGGCCATCACGGCGCTCCGGGCACCGTGCAGTGCCAGCAAAATCCCCGGCTGGATTACCCGTTCAGCGCACGCATTTTGATGGAGTCACTCCTAACACAGCTGCCATTCATAAAATACCTAAGCCTGTACTTTTATTCCTGTTGGAAAACATATTTAGCTGCAGTTCCTACAAGTGTGCGGCTGTTAAAAATAACAGAGTATCCTGCAAGCCCTAACACATATGGTATTTTAACTTCCACTCAATCAAGAGAGACTACCCTGAATTATCTATCGCTTTTAGAAAAGCAGCTTTTCACCTTATTTCAGTCCACGCGAGCCTCGGCAGAGGCAGCTCCACGCCTCTGTAAGCAGCCATGCAAGCAAGCGGTTATCTCTGGAAAGGGTGGCAGCCAGGCAAGGACCCTGGATGCTGGGACCCCTGGGATCCAGGACCCCAGGACCCCAGGACCCCACACTGTCCCTGAGCCACCCCAGAGCCATATGATGCCCTCCCTCACACTCCCGTGCTCCGCTCCCTCCCCAGCAGCCCGTGGCTGCCCCAAAATTTGACTCCCGCCAGCCCTCACCTGGGCTGGCAGGCAGCGAGGCGTCAGGAGGAGGCGGCTGTGCCCTTGGCAGTCCATCACCGCGGCTGCGGCGGGGAGGAACAGCTGCTCCGTGCTGCTCACGCTGTCCTGGAGGCCGCCGAGCAATTTGGGCGTGATGGATGGGCTCTGAGCTGAGTCCCGAGCCCTGCCGCGAGGCCAGACCCCCCCGCGGCCCATCCCGGAGCAGACCCCACAGCGGATAGCACGGGATGCCCTGAAACAGGAGAGGAGCGCCTGTGCTCTGGGGCTTTTCCCCTCGCTGAACCCATTTGGCATCAGCTTCATCCGGAGCTGCCCCAGCCCTGTCCCAGCAGCGCTGAGCATCCCTGGCGTGATGCTGCTGGCGTTTCTCTGGACACAGCACAGAACACCTACTCTATACCTGCCTCACTTACATTAGGAAGGCCCAAAGCTTAAATTTAACAGCTTCAGTGTTCCACTCACACTAACCCAGTCCATGACACACAATCCTCTACAGAAGCAAGGCCTTCGTTTGGGTAGCACTTTGCTGCCGTCCTTGTTTTTTGGCTGCCTCGTTCCCCAGGTGGTGCAGCCCCAGGTGCAGTGTGCGGTGTCAGGGCTGCCCCCACAGCAGCCCCGTTCCCCCCAGCCACCCATCTGTGTGCCCAAGTGGTGCTGCCACCAAACGGGAACCCCAAATAGCCCCGGAGAAGGCAGGAGAGAGCAGTTTGTGGTGTGGCAACCAGCTCAGAGAGAGCCCTTCTTGTCGTTGAAAGTCATCTTGCCCCCAACTGTCTGCAAGTTTTGCCTTCAATTTTTCTGATGTCTTTCGTGAAAAATGATGTTTTCTTACCCATCACAGAAGATATTTTCCCCGGCAGGTATGCTGTCGAACATGTTGCATTCACAACATGACACAAAGTCTAAAAAATCACAGAGAGACTAATTACTGGAGGAAAATTACACCAAAAGACCAATTTCCTCATGATGGAACTGACAGCCCTGCGCCCGGCTCCCCAGCCGCTCCGGGCAGCTGGCCTGCAGGATCTGCTACACCCTGCTGCACGGCACGGCACGGCACGGCACGGCACGGCATGGCACGGCACAGCCGGGAAGCGCCATGGTGCAGGAGCTGGGCCCCCAGCCCCAGGAGCTGTGGCTTTGCTCCCTCGCCCCCCTCTGCACAGTTTGCTTCATTTTCCTTTCCTTTTGCTGCCTTTTGCTTTTTTAAGGCCAGCGATGGCAAAGGAATGGGGGAACGCATGGAAACACCCGTCCCACTTCTCTCTTCCTGCAGCACTGTAGGGTCCTGCTTGTCCTGTCCCCAAACTCCGCGGTTCCCAGCGGGCTAAACCCATTCACGTGTTGGTGGTTGAGGGAAGCGTTAGGATTTGAGATGGCATAAAACTGGCATAAAACTAGCCAGGGGCTCGCTACACAGCTCTTCTAAATCAACCTAAAAGAAATAAACACTCCAGACAAAACCTACCATACCTCTTTGCTCTCTGTTTCTTATCAGAAAGTAATGCTAACTCTTATGCAGAAACGCAATTAAATTAATGCTGTAATAGTTTCAAATATAGTCAAATAATCCCTCAACTGGAAGAGTTTATGTAAGACGCAAAATGCCCCAAAGATCATTTCTATGAAAGCTGAGATATGCCTGATGAATTAGTTCATAATATTTACCTAGATTGTGTACAATAAATGTAATGTAAATCATTTATATCCATATACTTCTAATTTAGTCGCAATCAGAAAATAATGCAATATGAATTCACATAAAAACAATTCTGTACAGGAAAATTAAAATGGTTGAGCATATTGTTTTATATGAAATATTGAGCTATGTAATCATATTTCTTAAATGCTTTAAGCAGACTTCAGCAGGAAAACCATATTGGTTCCCTTTGGAGCTCCTTTATATGTGTATAAAAGCTTTAATTTCATACGGTCATAAATGGGTAGAATTTGACGAAAATGCTGTCAACATTTTTCTCCCTTTTCCATCAACATTAGAATGCAATAAACAGATATTTGGAAACGCATGGCACCTCAAGCTTTGTTTCCTGAATGTTAAGTTATTCAGAGGCTATTTTCACTCATTTATTAAATGTAATTATTAAAAGCTATTGAAGATCCCCCCCACCTCCACAAAAATAATAATAATAATAACAGCAAGGTGCCTGCTGTGCTGCTGCAGCCTAGGTTTTGAAGCTGCACGTGCACACGGGCTTTGCTTTTGCGCTCACCTAATCACAGAGAGCTGAACTAGAAGCTTCCTACACAACGCCGAGCCTGGGAATGAGAGCAAAGCCCAAGGACTTGGTGCCTGGGGCTTGGTGGGTTTGTTAAAAAAGCTTTTCTGTGGGATCTGAGCTCGCTGGGCGCAGCACGGAGGTGTTTTGGGGGACAGCGACCTCCTGCACGGCACCCAGGGGCCCCGGGCTGCCACCCGCCGCCGTGTGCCACAGAGCTGACCCCAGGTGCAAGAGCTTTGGAAAATCTGGGGCCTTGAAGGCATTCTGAGGGAATTCAGGGGTATTTGGGGAGTTCAGGGGCAGGGGCAGCTGCTGCCGTGGTTGTAACCAGAATCACTGATGGCCTGATGCCAAGTGGGGAGGCTGCAGGGGGGACCTTGGGGTCCCAGGCACCCAGTGCCAGTGTCCCCGTGTTCACTGCAGCAGCTTCTGCAGTGGGTGTGCAAGGCAAAGCAGGGAGAGAACTGAAGGCTCCGGGCAGATTTTCCTGCGTTCCTGGTAATGTGGTGCTTTAGGGGGGGAGAAGGGAGCTGGTGTCATTGTTACAGCGTGCGCCGTGTGCCAAGCTGCCAGGATACTGCCAAAGATAACTGAGTCTTTAAGATGTCTATTAAAAGCTGCTGGTATGATGCAAAGGAACTGGCCCTGCGCAGAGGTAGAAAGTAATTATGCAATTCTTATGTAAAATATGCACGCTTACTTTCAAGGAATGATGCATGGCCTGAAAATGACATCTCGATTTCTTCCCGTGCTGGAGTACACTGGAGATGTCTCACTCTCCAGGCTCTCCAGAGCTGGGGCTGGCTTTTTCCACAGAAAACCAGAGCCAGGAGGACTTGTCAGAGGAAACAAAATGAAAATTCTTAGAGAGATCAAATAAATTTTTAAGCAACCTGGGTGTCTGTGTGAAGTGCATGCAGCTGATCCAAAATGTGTGCACGTGCACACGTACGAAAGATGAACTTAAAAAATAGCAGCTCCGTATTTAAAGAATAATAAAATAAAATAAAATAAAATAAAATAAAATAAAATAAAATAAAATAAAATAAAATAAAATAAAATAAAATAAAATAAAATAAAATAAAATAAAATAAAGCATTGTGACTGATGCAGTGAGGGAACCTCTTGCCATTTACCCCTCTCCATGACATCGCTGACCCCTCACGTCCAGGCCACGAAGGATTCCCAGGCACTGCACCCAACCCAGACCGGTCCATGGCACAACACACTGGAAATACCCACTGAGCCTTCACTGGGAGCTTCCCAAGGCACTGCTCCTTATTTTAGGCTGTAAGTAACTTATTGCTAGAGAGTGATGGATGTAGTTCAGCACACTGCACTAACTGGGGTTGCAGAGACAAATGCACATAAAATAAAAGCGTGAATGAAGTGTGTTTCACGGGGGTGATAGCACAGATTATTTACAGGTGCAAGCAAGGTCTAACTCTTCAGAGAAACCACTGATAAAATACCTATTTTAGATCTCCAAATAGATCTTGCTAGCCCTGAAAATAGTCCACAATTGTATCCCACAGTTATGAATCCCCATTTTTCTTTGATTTAGCACCATTCCCTTCAGGAAAAAATTCCCCACGCTAAAGCACTTTGGAAAATATTCCACACATGTGCCCACATAATTATTTTTCCCCTCTCCGGTCCCTCCTCATTCATCCGCTCAGCTTTCCTCACCTCACAGGGTTATGTGCTTTCCTCTTTCAAGTATCCCTTTGAAATCGATTTGACCAAAAAGCCGACAGCGTTTAAGCACATAATGAGGGAAGGGTTGGCGAGGGAGCACTGGTGGAGATAGCTGCCCAGGTCACAGCACGCAGGGTGCTGTGCACAAGGCAGGCAGAGACACCTCAGAGCACTGCGAGCAGGGCAGGACACGAGGAGTTTTGGTGTCCCGAGGAGTTTTGGTGTCCCACGGTTGCACAGGGGTGGCCGTGGTCTACTCAGCCCCTTCAGCCCCCATCGCACCCGCACGTTGTAAACTACCCCTTTTAAAGAACACCCTTATTTGTTTTCCCTCCCTTGCAGACCACTTTTTAGTCTCTAGGCTGCCTTTTTTGCTTGGTCATGCACCACTTCTCAGCCCTAGGTTATTGGGCCATGAGTGGGACTGTGCTGCACTCATTTTTGACCTTTTCTGGCTCAAAAAACAGCCAGAGAAGTTGGACTTCCATAAACATCAGCTCTGCACAACCCATGGCTGGGCTTACTTGATACCTGTGTCACCATGCAGAGCTTTGGACTTATGAAGATATAAAGAAAAAAAAAGACACAGCAGAAGTTAAAAAATGAGAACGCATAAATTAATATTTTATGAAAGTTCACTTCAGGAAAAAAAAAAAAAAAAAAAAGCAAGCATTTTCCCAGTGACTGGCATACTTATTATCTCTCTGTTTCATTGCCTGAGAGCATGGAGTGGAGAGGCAGTGCTCTTGGTGAGTAAAATACATGTTACAAAGGTTAGGAAAAGTCACTGAGCAATTGTTATTGTCTAATTTTTTGTCAAGATGCTGAAAGTTGAAAATTTCACCTCGTGCTAATAATACAGTATTAGTTACACATGACTGCTTTGCTGGAGTTAAACCAACATGACTCCTGCTCGCTCAGAATGAAATGTCTCTGGCGGACGGCTATTTAGGAGACAAAAGCCTTCATAATTTGCAATATAGGTCAGGGCTTCGTATGACAGGAGCCTTAACACAGACCAAGCGCAATTTCAAACTCTGAGCATTTGCAGAACATGCCATGGGAATACCTGCGGTGAGTGGAAAACTGAGGGAATTTGGGGGCTGTAGAAGTGGCTCCCAAAGAATTCCTGCTTGCAAGCAAACTGCATCCAAGCAGCAGACTGATTTTACGGCGTGCAGATACTCATCAGGCACAGCCCAGCACAGCTCAGCTGGCCCCAGGTCAGTTGTTTTGATAATCTGGGGGTTCACAAGTGAAAATCCACTGCTGAGAGCTGCCCTCGTTGGCACTGTTTTGGGGGGAGAGGGCCCTGGGCTGGGTGCTGCATCTCTGCCCCATGCACGCTGACTCCAGCCACCGCCTGCTTTCACCCCGCTCACCAGCCACCAGAGTTTGCATCCGGCACAACTTTAAAAACACATTTGCTCATCATTAGCCCCGCTATTCCACGTGGAATCCCATGAGTTACAGCTGCTGCTGCAAAATTAAGATGTACGCAGGGAAATCACTCACAAAGCCCGTATCTGTTGCATCTGGAAGTTCTGGAGTGTTGATTAGTTAAAGACGCAATTAGGAGATAGCCTTAAAGGCGAAAACTCCAAGCGGCGACTTTTGCTAAGGCTTCTCCTGTTGGTGTTATCACACAAAACGTCAAATGCTGTGAGTCCAAACAGGAAATTTATCTTAAAGAAAGAGGTTTTGAGACTTACGCTGAAGATATGACTTCTTCAGAACATTTCTTCACCAATTAGATAGTAATGAAATACAAATTAATTATTCTCACAAAGCATATCACTTAGGCAAAAGCATGCGTTTTTGAGGAATGTTGATGTCTCGTTCATTAATTACACAGCTTGGAAGCACACAGTTTGGTCTCATTTTTACACTATTGCTTCTAGACTCTATACATTAGCTCTGATCTCAAAAGAAAGCGCTCATTTCCACCAGCAACATGTCAGTAATGCAAATAACATGTTGGCAAAGCTAGGCCAACGGGGACTGAAAACTGGAAATCCAATCTGAGCACTGCGAGGTGATCCAGAGCCAGCAGCCGTAGCGGGAACAGATCTGCTAATTCACCGGCACAGGAAAGTCCTGAACCAAGTGCGCAGCCTCCAGGGTCGGGGGGCTGCTGACGTGCTCCAAGTTAAGCCCATGCTTAAATTCTTCCTTGGAAAATCCTGAAGTCGTAACGTCAGTCTCCGCTGCTGAGTTCCTCAGGTTGTCAAAAGCCTCTTTGATCTTCCTGGGGGCTGATTTCGCCATTCCAGGTCAACCAAACATGCTAAATAATTGATTTTTAATTTTTATTTTATGTTTTAATAAACAACAAAACAGAAAGGCAATTTTATTTTATTTTTCTTTTTCCAGGAGTGCTTACTGAGTGGGTTTTGGTAACCACATAACCATAGTCCATCCTGTGCCTGTCTTCAAAGCACCAACCCAAGACACAACATATAGGCAAGGGGCAGGCAACATGACCGCACAATAATTAAGAGCATCCACAAAATTTAATTTTTTGTCTCGAGAGGAATTCCTCCTTTGCAAAATTTTGCTTTGTGCCCAATCAGAAAAATCCAAATGCTAAGAACATTTATGCCATGGAAACTCTGATTTCAGTTTGAAAATAGCAAACTGACCTTATGGAGATGAAACACTTTGACAACTATACATTATCTCAAACATTACCAATAAAATGCAACCCCAAAAGCAATTGTAAAGTGAATTTTGCATTGTTTGTGAATCCTTTTCAAATTCTTCAATTGGAAATTTTGTGAAAACTGCAATGTTCCTATAAACCATTTCAGTTTCAACAAAAGAATATTTTCCAATGAAAAAAATGTTCAAATGATTTCTTTTCTGCCAGCTTTAGCTGTTCTCACTTGTTGAAGGAAGCTCTGGGAATTTCTAGGGGATAATTGTTTTAACCATTCAGCCTCACGGCTCGTTATCATGAGTTCTTCATCTAGAGGAAAATCTCTGTTAACACGAGGAGTCACCGGGAACTCTCAGGTGCTCCGAGCTTTGGAAAAATCAAGCTGTTTGATTGAATTTCTGAATATAGCTTTTTTGTTCTGCCTCCTATTCTGAAAGCAGAATTATATTAAATTATATCGTATGGTAATTGATTGTTTACGAATGATATTGGAAGCGCTGATTGACTATCTGAAGCATGACATTTGAAGTCACATCTCTAGTTCATTCCAAAGTAACGAAGAATTGCTCTACCCCAACATATTTACGGCACCAAACGGAGGAGTCGCTTATGTGCCGGGTGATTGTCACCGCTCTTGTCCCATGTCCCATGTCCCATGTTTGCACCGCCTGGTTACACTTCTTCAGCTGTGTCGCAGGCCAGGGGGCAGGGGCAGCTTTGTTCTGGGCCAAAAGTAGCTGAACTCAACCAACATAGCCCTGGAAGGCAAGGACAGGGTTTCTGATGGCACTGAACAGCTTGAATCGAGCCTGGAAGTGGTGGAGTCACCATCCCTGGAGGTCTTTAAAAGACGTTTATATGTAGAGCTTAGGGATATGGTTTAGTGGGGACTGCTAGCGTTAGGTCAGAGGTTGGACTCGATGACCTTGAGGTCTCTTCCAACCTAGAAAATTCTGTGATTCTGTGGGTCTCCTGCCTTGCAAAACGAGCCCCTGCTCCCCATTTCCACCCTGCTCTGCTCCCATCCTGCCCCATGCACCCCCTGCCCCGTGTCCCCCCTGCCCCGTGCCCGCTCTGGGTGCCCCAGCAGCAGGCGGCGCCTGGGCGGGCACGCAGGCTCGATCACAGCGCCCGGCACGCACGTGGATGTGACGAGTTTGATGAAGTGCTAGATTAGGGCTTTTAAAATAATTGTGATAAATGATAGCATCTGCATGCACTAATTTCCCTCAAGATGTGTTAGATTAATTTTATGAAATTAACGTCCAGAATAGCAAACATTAGCCATTTGTGTGACCAAGGCTTGGAATCAGTTTGAGCTCTCTCAGCTTTGCATGTGCTTTCGAGCATTTTAAACACAGGGAACAGCACAGATTTCAGGGGGAAGAGAGGAAGGAGCCTGACCCCGGCCTTCTGAATCAGGAAGTTCATGGAAACCGGCTGCGTGGGCACGCCAGTGTCCATCAGAGCTGACCTGAGCATCTCACCGAGGTGCCCAGACCTGAGCCGAGTCCTGACATCGGCTGGGTCAGTGCCGCTGCAAGGGCTGGCACGGCTTGCACCCGGCTCCTACCCACCATGCCACAGAAACATGTGAAACAGAGCCCAGGGCTTGGCATTAGTGTTTTATAACGTTATTCTGGTGTCCTAGCACACTTCATGTTGTATACCATGGTGCTCGTGCTGTGGGGTGAGGCAGCTTTATTCAGCCCTGAGTCCCGCCAGCAGTCCTCGGAGCTGCACGGGCCTGACCCGTGCTGTCCAACACCACCACGTGTGTTACTTATTCCCAGCAAAGACACAGCTGAAGGGGATGGCACGCTCTCAGGTCACTTTTCTGTTAACAGCCTGCGGGTAATGACGATTTTCACTGTCCAGAGAGGTGCGAGTGCCGCCGTGCCCTGCTCCTCCTCTCCCTCAGGGGCCGCAGCAGATCCCCGCCGCCACCCCGCTGGCGGGGGTGTCTGAACGCGCTCCGTCTCCTCATCTGGCTCACCGAGCTCTGTCGCAAGGAACGAAATGTCTGTGAGATACGAGCATCTGGAAGAAAAATGCTGAGCTGAAACCCAGCCCAGAGGAAATGGAAGTTGGAAGAAATATGGTAACACTTAGCAGAGCAAGCCAAGACCATGACTCTCTCCTCCACTGAGGGAATCCGTGCTGCCGCTGCCAAGAGCGGGGCACCACGGCCGGCCCTGCTGCTGGGCCCGGCCTGCCCGCTGCTGGGGAGCCCCAACCGGGCTGTGCCGGGAGCCCAGAGCCCACCGGACCCCTGCCGAGCCACTGGCATGGCCGGAGCAGGGCTGTCGGGCAGCTCACGGGGTGTCCGAGGGCTCCCTGTGGTCCCGTCTCCAGACCCCACGGGATCCCTGCAGGGGCTGTTGAGCAGGCACCAGCAGGGCTTTCTGCTACGCCCATGGAAAACTGGAGAGCCTTCCAGCAGGAGGGAAAATAAGTTTTTGTTTGGTTTGGTTTGTTTCAGTGAAGAATGCGAAATTAAGCCTTTCGTGCCCCTGCACCAGCACTGTGCTGTGAGAGCCGTGCTGCCGGCTTTACGGGCCCACTTGGTGCCACTCGGTGCCCTCCAGCGAGTTTGTTTACCACCAAGCTTACACGACACCTCAGGAACCACGGAGAAAGGAAACACAGAGGAAAGAGTGAAAAAAAAAAAAAAATAATCAGAAAAGACACATTCCCACGGCGAGACATAAATCCACCTCAGCTGTGCCTGCGGCAGCACCCTTACCTCTGGAGGAACGGCGCTGCAGCAGGGAGGAGGCACGCAGCCCTCTCCCTTTCACTGCGAAGGGAAACCAGCTGGGAAGAATAACTTCGGTTTCAAAACATTTGTGTTTTCTTCCCCGACTGTTTTATGTACTTCATTGTGCATCTGAAGATGAAACAGATCTGAACCACCAGCGTTTAAAGATAACACTAACTCTGCTTATCAGTGTCTGATAGCAATTACCAGTGCAGGCAGTGCATTGGGTGCATTCAGTTTTATTTATAATTCTATCTTTTTTCTGTGACTTGGCCATAGTATTTTATATATATAAATGTATGCACTCAGAGATATGTATTTATTTAGATATGTACACACACATTACTCTCACACCTATGTGAGCGCATTATTGAAACTGAACCACGACTGCTGTCAGCTCTTGCTTCAGCTCCTGGTTGTGATCCGAGGCCCTGACCCTACCAAAACCGTACCTGCGTGGCCCTAGCAGCTGCAGGTCGTAGTTTCAGCAGAGCTCTGTGCCGAGGAGCGTTTGCCAGTTAGGGTTGTGTTTTATCTGCTGCATCAGCACTGCACAATACTCTGCTCTTAGCAAACTAGTGCACATGGACCAAAGTAATTTTCAGTTTGCTAATTGTGAGGAAAAGCAAACTGACTTGTGGCAGAAGAACTTGGGAACTTGGGCTTGGGAATGGAAAGCAGCAGTAAAAATCTGGGTGTGCTGAGTTTGAGGCTTTTTTGGCTGGCTGCAGCTCAGAACACACCACGTAGGTGCCACCACAACCCCGCTGAATGCGCTGTGTCTGCAAGCCCCTGCCAGGGGATCAGAGCTGGGTAACAGCTCGTGGTAACAGCAAGAACGTGGTGCAACAAGCTGCTGGAACAGGATCCAGCCAGGGCCTGGTGGCAAAATTGGTGTGTAGTTTCGTAATATGAAAGGCCAGTTTGCACAAAGCGCCAGCGCAGCCTCTGCCAGTGTCCATTTGCCTCACGGCCCTGCCAGGAGGCACTGTTTTTCCCCCCACACCCTCCCCAGCAGCAGACAACGTCCGTGTGGCCAGCCTAAATCCACTCGGGCAGTTACAGATCCGAGTCAGAAAAAACAATTAGACAATCTGTCAGAGCGCCTAATAGAGACGCACAGTTCAGTTACCTCTGAAATTCATTGGAATTAATTGGAAATAACAAAGACATGCAGGATTGTACACGTTCACCTTTTACCCTGACACACCACTTCCTCTCTCTTTCAGTTCTCTGAGGGGAAAGGAAATTTCCTGGGTAAAACGTCGCTGCTAAGTGCAGCTGAGAGGAAGCAGCATGGTAGCAGAGCCAGAGCTATCCAGCCCCGACACCCGCGCTGGCTTCGCGGGGCAGCGTTTCCCAAGGCTTCAGTAGAGGCACCTCGGCCAGCCTGCACCTCCCACCGCTTTTACACCAGCACGGAAAGCGTCTCTGCAATTCCCCCATCCTAAAACTCGGTCCTTTTTCTGTCAGAACAGCAATGTCAGCTCCTTCTGTACGCTGAGAGCATTGGCAATATTCGAAATGAAAAATAACACCGCCCAGGTGTAGAAGGTTGTTGATGCCATCAGCTCGGTGCCTGGTGTACGCCATCCATTCCGCTCCCATTAGCAGCTAGATCTCAGCATACATTTACGAGCATTTTGATTCTGTCTCTGCATTGGTTTCAATTAGGAGCTTTTCTGCATGTGATACACCAAGGGAAAAACAACACTTAGAGTTAGAACTTAGGTACTCCCGGAGACAAATATGATTAATGGGATAATCTTGTAGATTACAATAGTTAGAGGCAGTTCCTGCCATTTCCCACTCTCCAAGGACTGGTTCTACTCACATCCAATACAAACAGCTGCAGATTCCTCAGTACCATTAGTATCCAGTGTAGGACTGTGTTTGACATTTTAAAACTCCTATAATATGCATCTTCTATAATTGTCTATTGTCTAGACCGAGTTTTACAAATTTAATCTTAAATAGTGTTATTTCTTGATTGAGGGGGTTTTTGTGGAGCTAGTTGTGTGTGTGCTTGCCTCTGCAAAAACACAGCCGTGCACACACCCACAGCAGGTAATACCCTTCAGTTAATCACACCCTAATTAAACAATGATCAGGCCTTATTGAATAACCTTATTGTTGCTGCGAAGAGGTGTATCTGGTCGATAAGAGAAGCAATGGCTCCTGATTTTCATCTGAATTCCTGTTCAAGCAGAAGGCTTCAAACACTCAGCAGGGGGCACCTTCTCAACTTTGGGGGCAAGTTTCTTAAAAAGTACAACCAGACACCCCAGGAAGGATTAATTGGGATAGCTTCAGTTGGCTTAAAACTTAGGTTTCTAACAAATTAAATACAGACAAAAACCTGTACAGAACATTAAATACAATTAAATACAGAAAAACCTCTGTGTAAACACCAGCACACAGGTTATCGGCACCGGGCTGTGCAGTCAGCAGCAAAGCAGCACACACTGGTTTCAGAGGTTTGCTTCCCATCACAACCAGCACTGTGTGGGCAAGTTCTGTGCGGTGGGTTTGGGAAACCACCACGGGAGGTGGGGAAAAGACAGAAACTAGTGTGAAACGCAACACAAGAAGAGGCAAATTGCACAATAGATTTCACACTTGCAAAGTTTTGGGACACACACAAGTCAGATTGCATACTTTAAGGTACCTTAATTAATTGAACTGGTCACTAAACCTTCACAATAGTGCTGTTACACCTGGAAATGGGAAGCGAGCCGGGCACAGGATGCTCAGCCGGCCTCCCAGCCCCTGCTGGCCCCTGCTTTGCACAGAAGCACAGAGTATGTAATTTTTCTTTCTGAGTGCTAATTTTGAGTCTTTTCAACTTTTTTTTTTTTTTTTTCTGTATTTGATCAGCTTGCATAAATTACTTATTGCTGTTTACTGTAGCTTGCTTTTAATTATATGTGCAAGGAGAATCTTCATCTGGAGCTAGGCAAGGAACACGCTGTCCCCTGGAAGCACCCACCTGCCCATTTCTGCCCCTCTAATCAGGGCAATTTTAGCTTCTTGGGACACCAAAGGAGGAGCAGGAGAGGTTGGGGCTTTCTTGATTTCCATGCAGCTATCCCAGTTCCCCTGCCAACGCTGGGGGAGTCGCTGTTTAAGATTTCACCTGAAGTTGCTCATCTGCACATCGTTTTCTGGTGCTCACCCTCGCTTGATTTGCGATTGATGTACATATATATTTTTTATTTTTCCTCTGTTGTGTTACAGGACAAACGTGACAGGGTTGCCTGCACCGAGGGGAGGCCGCTGCAGCCCTTCTCCATCAGGGGGGAGCAGGAGCCCTTCCCTGCGGGCCCAGCACAGGGCAGAGGGGCTCCCACCCCCCCTCGCCCCTCACGGCCCCGGGACCCGCAGCAACAGGCGGCCGGGCACAGCCACCGAGCGGCGGCCCCGCGCCACATGGCCGGGCAGCGGGCGGCCCCTGCTGGGCACAAGGGGAAGGGAAGGGAAAGGAATGGAAAGGGAAAGGGAAGGGAAGGGCCCGAGCTGCTCGCAGCGGCCAGGAGAGGCCGAGCCCGGGCAGGAGGGGGCGGCCGCCGGCACCCGGACACGGGGAGGCCACGCCGAGACACGAGGGAGACGGGGTGGGGAGCGAGGAGACTGCGGGCAGGGGGAAAGGGGGGTCGAGCAGGGGAAAAAAAGGAAAAGGGAAAAAAAAAAAAAAAAGGAAAGGGAAAAAGGAAAAAAAAAGGAAAAAAAGGAAACGGGGAAAAAAAGGAAAAAAAGGAAAAGGGGAAAAAAAGGAAAAGTAAATAAAAGGGGGGAAAGAAAGAAAAGGAAAAAAGGAAGAGGAAAAAAAAAGAAAAAAAAGGAAAAGGAAAAGTAAATAAAAGGGAAAAAAAAAGGAACAGGATAAAAAGGAACAAGAAAAAAAAAAGGAACAGGAAAAAAAGGGGGAAAAGGAAAAAAAGGGAAAAGGGGAAAAAAAGGAAAAAAGGAAAAGGAAAAAAAGGAAAAGGAAAAAAAGGAAAAGGAAAAAAAGGAAAAAAGGAAAAAAAGGAAAAGGAAAAAAGGAAAAAAGAAAAAAGGGGGAAAAAAAGGAAGAAAGGGGAAAAAAAAAAAAAAAAAAAAAAAAAAAACAGAAAATTAAGGCAATATCAAAAGCAAGTGAGACAGGAATATAGCTAAAGAAAGTTGGCTCTGTTTTATTAAATAAATAAATAAGTAAAAGAGCAGCTGAAGCAGGCCCGCCACCTGCGCAGGCTCAGAGCAGCTCCCCAGCAGGGGTTGTAAAGCTGGCCCTGGCAGCACTGACCGGTGGGTCAGAGCTAAGCCTGAGGTCATCGCTGATAAAAGCATCCAGATAAAAAAGCTGCAGAAGAAAAGTAAACAAGGACAAAGCGGGGAGGCCTCTGGGCTGCCTGGTGTCAGGGCGCTCCAGCAGGATCCTCCTTCAGGCAGCCCAAACCAGAGCCAGCTGTACCCACGGAGCAGGGCGGCGTGCAGAAAGCAGGCCTGAAACAGCAGACAGGAGCCTCTGCAGTTTTATTTCTTTATTAATCTCAGCAACACCCTCCCATTCCTCCTCACCACATTGAGGGGACACAAAGTCGGGTCTCCTATTGCCTAGAAAACGTTACAAGAGCCTTCAACTAAACGTGAACATGAGAGGAGAGAAGCAACGCTTCCCTCAGCGCGACGTTGCGCGGGGATCAGGCAGATTAACGATGTACCTCCTTGACCACAAGCACTTCTGAAAGGCTTTAGCTTCTCACCATTATTACTTTTTATGCTTTCCCCGTTAATTTAGAAGCCAAATGATATTGAGAGGTTAGTCTTTTAATAACTTGAACTCTTATCAGAAGTAGAAACATTGAGGCCTATAAACGTGAGCATAAACATCTTCCCTAGTGCTGTGCTTGTTCTCTCGAGCAGCCTTCAGATCAAGTCCGGCAGCTTTCTGGTAATGCGTGCTCATTAATCTCAACACACAAGTATAATAAAGGATAAGACAAGACAAGCCTACATCAAAGGCTCCCAGCATACAGTATCTGCTGGCAATTCAGCCCCCCCAGCCTCCCAGCGATGCTCCAAGCCCTGCTGAGGAGCTCCAGCCCCGTATCCCGGCCACAACCCCCCCTCAGGAAGCCCTCAGCCAGTTGACCTGTAGGACCTTACCTGTTGGTCCTTACCTGTAGGGTCTTTTGGTGCTCAGCACAGCTACAGCTGAACGAGCTGCCCGGGGCCAGCTTCCCAGCCCTGGAGGAAGCAGGGGAAGGTCCCACCTAAAGCATTTTTAACAGCTGCACTAGGACTTCTGCTGTAAAATACACACCCACCCACAAATCTTTACCAAAGTCAGTATTTCAGTGGAAGTTCACCAGATCAGGCTTTGCTAGAAGCATCGACCGAGGGCTGGGCTGGCTGTAGGGGGCCAAGGAGACCGACGTGCTGCAAAGCTACACCACAGATCGCTCACCCATCAAAGCGATGAAGGTTTGTGCACACACCACCTACCTCGGTAAGATTTGGAGCAATACAGCAGCTTGTTTCACCTCCCCACCCCAAAGGAACACAGTCTTAAGGTACAGGAAGCAGCAGCAGAGGGAGCCAACTTAACCTAAAGACAGGGAACAGTGGCAATCCCTCCCTCAGGTTAGCTACAGATTCCTATTAATTAGTACCACCTTCGCATGATTTGAAGAGCAAACACTATGGGTTCCCTTGCTTCTGATTCAAGCTCCTTTTGCAGCATCCTACCCCCTCTTCCAGTAAGTGAAACACTGAACAGTTACCTCTGAACATTTATTTCATCTATTTACATGGTATCATCGTGGAAGGAATGCACCATGCAACCAACGAAATCACAGAAGAGTCGCATAAACAATAGAAATTGGACTAATCTCTTACAAAGATGAGAATCACTAGGTTATCAAATCTCTCAGGTATAAATATTATGAGGTAAGCCATACTTAAGATGAGGCACTTAAACAATAACCCAAAAGGTAATTAGTGTACAAAACTATAAACAGGAACAGTTACTCATATTGCCCTCAATTATATTTTTAAATGATTTTATACTCTATGTGCAGTGTGTTACATGCCTTACATCCTCCACTAAAGCAAAACATTACAGAAGTATGAAAGAAACCAAGTCATCGTCACATGCTGTTAAATATAATGCAGGTAGCTGAGGATCCTGGACTACGTAGCAATATAGATTTAAAAAAAAAAAAAAAGTGCCTCACAAGGAATGTTTTTCTATACAATCCCAATTTTCTGTTCGGAGAAAATATCTATGCTAACAGAAAGTTAACTTGATATTAACATATAAATCTCCCAAGCCAGAAAAGAACCACCCTACTGTGTTCAAGGAAGGAATGCCAATTAGGACAGGATTTAAGCTTTAGTGGGATTTATGGTAATTAGAAATGTAACAAATTTAACTTTACAAAGAAATTAATTATGCCAATTAAAACACTTAGCATGTTTGACTGGGAATTTATACAGTATTATATGTATACGGTGCTGATCAATGCCCGATTTATTAAAATTACTTAAGGCCTGCTTCCAAGAAAATGTACTAAAGTGGTACAGGAATTCCAATTAAGATGCAAAATTGATATTTGCAATAAACATTTCCTTATCAAGACCCAGAGACGGGAAAAATGCCCAATAAAAGCAATAAGAAATTCATGTTCAGGTGGGGTGCACAAGTGTTTTTATCCCTGTAACTGCACAGCTTGTGAGAGTCTGCCTGTGAAACAAGGTCGGTATTTTCTAATATTAAAAAATAAAACAAAACAACGATTTCAAAACACTCGAGAATTCTGTGCCAAACAGCTTGTACCAGCATGCCATTTGTGACAAATCTGCGAGTTTTGATCCTATGCTTGTTTGAGGCGGGGAGGGAAATGGAAGTTTTCAAAATGGGTGAAGTTATTCCTGTCTGAGAAATACCTGCATTTGGTGCAAACAGGGATCCAAAGTCCCTTCAGTCTTGTAACAGATAGCTCTGGATTTTTCTTTTTAGATAGCTGTGAACAAGCCATCTATGTTTTACTTATATTTAACATTTTGAACTCTCTAAACAAGTGTAAGCTACATTATGTCTTCTGTTTCTAAAGATAAGCCAGTCCAGTTTTTAGGTTTAAAATGGAACAAAGGAAGAGCCACAGTTACCAGAATGACAAAATTAAACTTGGCAAAAGTAATGAATTTTATTTACAAATACATGTATGAGGATTACAACAGAAACACACTAGTGAAACTCCATCTCAACAAAAGCAATGATTTATTGGTAATGGCATTAAATGAAACAGATTGACAGTCTCTGGCTATGGTCAAGCAATTATCCAGGAGTAGTAGATAAAAGTGAAGATCTCGTTTGATTGCAATAAGGCTTTCCAGTGTCTCGCATCCTAGTGGCTCTCTCCTTTTTTGCCAACTACCTGATAAGAGAAAACAACAGAAAGAAACAATGAGCATTTAACCAAAGACATGTCCCCATTTTTTTTTTTTAAATTAGCATCAAAATAAATGCAACATTTTCAACTAAATTAGTGCATTTAAGCATGCGTTGTAGCACTTGCAGAAGCTATGAATCCCTCTAAAGAACTAAGAGGGACACAAGACACAAGAAACTTATCTTTAGTATTAATACAAATAGCAAAACACCGGTCTCACTTGAGAAGAGTTAGAAGACAGTAACTGCAACATTAAACCACGTTTAACAGTGTTATATACCAAGCATTCAACCTTAATATGCTATATAAAGTAATACAGCAAAAAGAGAACCACTGGGTGTTCCCATGATAAGTTTGTTCATTTCCCTTGGTGTGCACTTCACTGAGAACATTTACCTTATAATGCAGTTCAAACCTGAGGAGAAATCTGGATGTCATCTGATTTTCAGTCTGTCTTTGTCAAAACATTATTCCTTACCAGGGCAACTTCTACTCTCCATTTCTGCAAACTCCACCAGGAATCAGAGTCATCTCAGTACTTCTCATTTCAGAAAAGATTACCGCTGCCACCAGACTTTGGCAGCCAACAGCAAGTGCAAGACCAGCACTCTACATACTGCCATGCAAGCTTACAGGTCGCACAGTTCGTAACAGAAGGGTGTTCAGTCCCCTTCGTTAAGATAACTGAATGCAAGATCCAGAGAGCAGAAAACAATGTGATTCTGGGCACTTTTCTGAAAAGATTCAGATTAGTTCCAGTGCTCTTGCAGACCCTAGAAAACACCCATTTATAAGTCAAACAAAATTAAAAGATAATAAATCTTAAAAAGTTTGGGTTTAACAACTGCAAGAGAGCATGGGCAAGGCAACAATTCCCAACTCGTTGCCATCTAACCAAAGCAGCACTTACAGACCTGACATAGTTTTGTCAGGATGAGCATTTTGAGGATCTCCATTAATGGAATATAGAATTTCCAATTACTAACACTGAAAACCAAGGAGTTAAAACCTTTTCTGTACTCTGACTCATATAGCAAATATGTTAATGATTAATTACCTCTGCAATCAGGTGACAATACACCACATGAGATTCAATAGAGAAATACAGAGCTGTGGGACATGACCCATGGCAAACCAAAACCAATATACCCACAGCTCTGAACTGGAGAATTCTCATGGACTCATGGAAATTCTCTCTGATCCTGCCCCTCCACTTCTTGGAGGAAGATTTTTTTGGGGGGAGGTAAACTATTCTTTTGGTGAGCTGAGTTGTAACCATCACAAGGTAGCTGAGATCTACAAAAAGCCCTTTTAAAGGCCCCTTTCATCTCCAAGGAACCTTTGACCAGGAGCGTATCACCAAGCTGCAAATTTAACTTAATGATTAAGGAAAATTCCACTTGACAACATGAAGAAAAAAAAAAGGAAAGAAAAAAAATCAGAAAACCAGTCACTAACATTAAGATCCAATTAATCAAGTTAAAAAAAGTTAAACTGGTCATGAAGCAGTATTTATTCTTTGTGTTTCCAAGACAAACTGTGTTTAGACACAGATTAAGCAAAGAAGAAAAAAAAGAGAGAAAAAGAAAAAATGCAGTTGAAAGATTAAAGATTAGATGTTAGCAAGTGTGTAACTCCAACGAAAAATATTGCTGTACCAGTCTGAAGTTGAAATTGACAACTCGCCCATGTGTATTATCTGTGAAAATTAATCATGCTGATATGGAGATTTTGTCATCACAGCTCAAAGAAACCCATCTTCTGACCACCCCACTCTACCTTCCCAAGAAGAAAAAGGACATAGGAACTTAAATCAAGCAATCATCATTATTATTTTATCCGTAACGGATCCATTTCCCTTCCGTTGATAGAAGGAGTGGCCATCTAGTGCACTTTAAGATACTGCTTACAGCCTGAAATTCCCATGTAATAAGAGAACGTTTTGAAGGAGGCTTTTCTGATACCGTTTTTGTAACCACAGCCTGACAGCAACAAAAAAAAAAACATCCTCCATGGCTCATTACAAACAGTACAACGGGAAACTATCACTGAGCCTTGCGGAGCAGAAGTGGGCATTTTTGTGTGCGTGGTTTTGTTTTCAGTTCATAAAGAAGAGGTCAGACAACTGATGTGTTGCTGTTGGAGTACCCTGATGAGGCCACCTTTGTACAAACACTGGCCAGCTCCTGTGTCTGCCTTCAGGAGGTTCCCTAGAGCCAAGTGGGGGACAGTAACAGGTACTTGGCAGCCCCCGCTGGCTTGCACACTACTTACTGAAGGGTCACACCAAAGAACACTAGATTGTACTAAGATTAACAAGCCAAGTCTTGCTACAGCATTTCACAAACTACATTTCAAACAGCTTTCACAAAATGCAATACAGGCTGAAAAATGAGTTACAGAAAAAAAAAAAATTAAAAGTATCACATGTTATGCTTTAAAAATGTCAAGTTTGGGATAAAAAGAACAGAAACTTTGAAAGACTGAAAGAGAAGTGCTTAAAACAAGATTTGGATGGAGGAAAAAAAGAAAAAGATGAGTTGATGCGTCAGAAGGTAGAGAAGGCTGTTCCTGATTGCAGAAGGCGCAGAGATGGCTCTTGCATCAGTGCTGAGATTGTGGAAAGGGTGAAAGAGATGCTAGATGAGCAGAGGGAGCAAGGAAGGGAGTAGTGCCACACCACATCAATCTTATTATTACTTTTTAATTTCTTCTGCATTTTTAGTTCTTTAGAAATGGGAAGTTAAGCTGAAAAACAAACAAACAAAATGTTACAAGGAAAACAGCAGCAACAGAGAGAGCAAATAAGTAGTTCCAGAATGCCTTGGTTCAGGAGGGGGCCAAAAAAAATCCCACCACCTGTCCACATTCCCCAGCCTCAAAACTGAGCAGCAATCTTTTATTTCTTAGTACCAGAAGTGAACAAGAACTATATTGACATTAAGTTGCACCATCTTAAAAAAAGAGTTTACAAGTTCACCACCTGATTCACACGAATCTACCTAAGACTAAGCCATCAATCACGAGTTACAAAAGCACAGCACCTGCACCTTTACCCAACACTTTAGCTGTCTATCCCATGAATTAGCTTGACTGAGAAGCAAATTTGGAAGCAAGCTTCACATGTAAGCTACTACATCTCAAATGAAATCTCAAATCAAGTCTCTACCACAGTAGCTTGCATAGCTTAAATGAAGCCTTAAATCAGACCACATGTGGCCAAGAGCAGCAGTAATTCTAGTGTTAAGGACAGTTCTTTTAACAAAGGCATACCTTTAAGGAACGCTTTTCAAAAACTACTTCTCAATGTTAGATGTGCATGGGAAGGGGATATTTACCACAAATCTTTTGCTGTTTGGGCGCCCTTAATTTAAGCAGGGCAAAGAATCTCAGCTCTCTCCCCTCTCTTCCCTGTGCTTAACCCAGTTAAGATCTACATTTTTCCCCCCTTATGTTCCCCTTTCCTGTCACGCCAGACTTCCCTCCTCCCCAGAGGTTAAAAGGAGCAGGATACACACAATATACCACAGCAAGTTGGAAATACCTTTTTTATAATCCAACTTTATTCACCAAATGCTAACTACATGTATGTCAAAACTAACTTAAGGCCGAGATCCCTACTGAAGGGCCTGCTTAACTTCACCTGCTTTGTACTCCTCAGCACTGCTTCTCAGAGTAGGTGAGCTGCAGGTTTGCATTTGGCAGTGTAAGTTCTGGAAACAATAACTCATTTATATTAAACACAAACTGTCTTGCTGATCAAGAAGAGGTGATTTTTCCTGCAGCCCTGCTGGTGTTAGCAGAGCACCGCAAGCAAACACAAGTTTTCCTTGGCTGTCTGAAGGACAGGGGTGCTTCAGTTATGCATCTTAATAACTGTGTGCTGAGCAACGAGCTGCTACAGCTGAGCATTCATCCACATCCCACCGCAACTGGGTATCAAAATACATCTGCCTGATCCTCTGCAGAAGTCATTGAAACCAGTGTTTTGTTTTAGATTTTGAAATTGAACACATCTACAGTCATCTGAGCAGCAACGTGATGAATCATAAAACCCCTAACTGGAATCACACTCATGCCTGCTTTTTAATTGCAGCCCTTCAGATAACATTTTACTAATTCTTACAAACGCTTCTCAGAAATATAGGGAAAAAAGCATTCCCCCATCTCATTAATCATGCTGCAATACTACTTCTATCGTGACTAGAAGAGAAATATCAACAGAACAGGCAGGCTGAGAGAAGGAAGTCAGATAGTTGAGAGCAGTGAGGAGTAGGGTGGGTAACTACTGAAGGAGATGAAAAGAAAAATAAGGTTTCCCAGTTAATCTACATGCCTGAATATAATTAATGCCCAACACTATATTAAGGTTTCATAGCTGACAGGATCAGTGGAAGAGAGGAAACAAAAGTTAGAATTCCTAAGAGCTCTGTAACTCTGACAGACTACACATCCCATTTAGCATGATAAAATATTTTAACAGCCTAATATTAAAACTACATGTTCAGGAAGCAAAATAGGACTGAGAGGATTAGCTACCTCACAAGCTAACAAAGCAAGCTCTTCTACTCATGGTAGTTCTGACCAGCTCCTTAACATCCTGATGTTACCAGGGATCAGTACCACACCTGTAAGGTGTGAGGTAGATCCACCTCTTGTGGGTTTGTGCTCCCCTCCCCTTCCAGTTAAACATAAGTCACAAATCACATTCCCTGAGAGTGCAAACATTCACCGGTGAACTTCAATGAAACCAAAATTTTAACTAACACGGTATTTGCCAGGCTATATAGCAGCTTCCAAGCACCTACGCTGCATCTAGAGCAGAGAGAGACTGACAAATCCCCTCTAAGTACAGTGCACAGAAGAGACCCACACTACTTTAAACTTCTTTATGGGGTTGGGCGTGTACTTAGAATCATAAACCAGCCCAGGCTGGAAGGGACCTCATGAGATCACCAGCTTCAAGCCTTCACGGGAAAAGCATGCTTAGATGAGATTATCTAGCACCTTGTCCAATTGCATCTTCAAAACCTCCAGTAAGGGGGTTTCCACCACACCCCTGGAACAGTTGTTCCAGGGATTAATTGGTCTCACTTAAAAAAAAAAAAAAATCTTGTATCAAGACAAAACCTCTCCCAGAGCAGCTTGTATCCTCAATGTATCATCAGTTACCAAAAAAAACAAAATACTATCTGAACATTTAGATGGTCAGGTTTAAAGAGTGCATTTGTTTGAAAACAAAGTCTCAGTACTTTAGAAAGCAAAACTAATTTACAGAGTTTACAGAGAAATGAAACTGAGACTATTATCAGATACCGAAAATATCAGTGTTGAGTGCTATCCTATCCTCTTCCCCAAAATACCAGAGAAGTAAGGCAGATAACTCATGTTATGTTAAACAGTAATGACAATTCATTGCAGGTAGTGCCCTATTATCATAAGTAGTTGGAAAAAAAAAAGCTGTACAAAAAACCCTCAACCATGTAAGCAGATTTTAAATGAAGCAACCTATTTCTAGTATTGGATGAACCAGAAGTGCTCCATTAGAAACATCTCAATTAGATATCCCGTTAATTTTAGTATATTAGAGCAACTTTTTCAATGACTTTACATTTCAGTGAAAGACAGCAGAACCTGTTAACTGATTAACTTTATTATTTGCAAAGTTATTAAGTTTTAAATGTAAAAGTTAAGATCATTTTTAACATAAAAACTCAAAGTATATGAAGTACGACAACCATTAGCATTTTTAGCCTTCTTGAGTTATAGGCAGTTTGTATAATAAATTCCGTGGTGCTTTCAATGTTATTGGTCACCTGGACAGAAGTCCGTAGGAAGGGTTACAACAGCAAATGTCTTCCTAAACAAGCTAAGTTTTAAAGCAGTTTACTTTAAAAAGATATTAAATTTTGAAGAAAAAACGTAAGTAGCTTTAAGGTTTCAATACTTTCAAACCCATTTCACATTCTCAAAAAAAAAATCAAACCAATTGAGAATGCCTTATTGCTCAGCACTCGTGGGTCTAAAGTCACACCGTAACAAGTTGTTCACTTCTTCCTTTAGTTTTAAAAAGAGCAGGTATGTTTAATGTAATGGCCACTTTGTGACCAAAATCTTCTTTGGATCTGAATTTTACATAACATTGCCCACTGGATAAAATCTACGAAGTCCTTCACCAAAGCAGAAGTCCACTCAGTCACAAGAAGACTCCATTTCATACACAGGCTTGCTTCTCTACTTCCTGAACACCATCAGAATGCAAGTTTCTAAATCAAGGTATAAAACTCACAGCTGTTAAGAAACACTGCCTATAGCACACGTAATTTGAAAGTCCCTTGTGTTTTAAATAGTTGGTGTATACATTCTTACCCATATTTGTGTTGTGGGTTTTTTTTTGGTTGTTGTTTGCTTTTACAGAGCTGATGAACAAGAATTTATAGGTAGAACCAAAGATCAGTATCTGTAAGATAAATCTAAATTTTGTTTGGGAGGCCAAATCTACCTTAAGTCATGGAATTATAACAACAACCAAGTGCATTTGTTCAGTCAACCTGTTTTTGAGAACATTCAGAACATTCATAAGTGCTTTTAAGAAAGAAGACTCACTCGCTTGAAGTCATTCATATTTGTTGCTTGGACTGGAGTTCCAATAAACGTGAAGTATGTAATTCTTGTTGTCTCTTCATCACCATGATTGGATTGGACAAACAACTAAAAAAATCCCAAAAGACAAGAGCTAAGGTAAACAGTCCATCCCTGAATTAATACATAAAATGTTAGCCTCCCAAGATTTTTGAACCACCCCAGTAAATGCTTTTTCCCATTATAAAGGCCTTGTTACCCTCTAGAGAGGCTACTGTCCTCTTATTTCAAATGATGACTATATAAAATGCTATTATTTTCCCAGCAGTTTGTGTAAAAACCCATGGAGCTTGGATATTTCTTGCTTCCTCTTCCAATCTGAGACCACACTCAGCAACTGAAATGCACTGCAATATTCAATCAACTATGAGACCATAACTTGCAAACACAGAACTCAGACCATGAAAAGCATTTCCTTGGAATAGAATTCAGGGGTTACATTAGATGAGCAGTTCAATGCAATATTGCAGGAAATGGGGCTAATGCAGACCCAGGGTAATAATGTCAAGAAGAATGCAATTCCAGCATCAGCTTTGTCATGGTGGATATTGCACTAAAACCCATATTTAAAATGGGAGAGGAAGAACTGCACCTGCATTTAAGAGTCACAAAAAGCTTACGTGGAATTCGTGGAAAGTCTCTTATAGCAAGAGCGTTAGAGAGCTCATTAAAAGACAAAGGTGATTTGATTACAGCATTTAAGAACACTTAAGAGGACCGGGTATTGGGTTTTAAGTATCAAGCACTTCACTTGATACTTACAAGTCTGTCATTTTTGCAATCAGGCTACTGATAAACTGGATTTCTTACCTCCTAAACTCCCCAAATGAGGACAAGATGCCTTTCAAGAAGGTGTGTTAGTAAAAGACAAGTTGTGTTAAGCAGCACACTAGCTCATGGAATTAGGTGATCTTCATGGTCCCTTCCATTCTAACTCCCCTGCCATGGGCAGGGACAACTCCCACTAGAAGGTTTTTCTTTCTAATATCAAAATCTTCCCTTTTTTCAATCTCTCATGAAGAGATGAAAATGAACCTCATCACACATATGAGGTCGGAGACATCACCTGCATATGGCCTTGCCTGACCTTAAATTTCAGAAATCCTTTGAGTATTAACATACAGTATGCAATCAGTGGAGAGCAACTAAGAACACCTGCGGTCAAATCAACAAACATCACAGTGCTTGAGAAGTCTACTAAGCTCTCAGGCTGCACAGAGCTCAGAGCAGAAGCTTTACTTACAGTTACACTGTTAACATTCTGAAATTTAACATAGCGAAGCTGGATAATGCCATCTTCTTTAATATCATCTGGTGTTAGCTCCAGGGCTTGAGTTGGTTCACTTCTCTCTGCCTCTTCAAAATCCATAGATCGAGGAAGGTTGATAAAGATTTTTATATACTTTGGACCTTGTCCTGTGTTAAGATATGGAATTGGGATTCAGTTCCTTATATATGTTCTCAAAATGCTACCAAAAAAGCCCTTGCTTATCACAGCATCTAGGTACAGCTGAAGTTGCACTACTTGCCTACATTTCAGTGACAGAATTCCATACAAGAAATCCAATGAAATGTCTAAAAATAATTGGGTTTGGGTGATGTCATACCTGAGTATTTTCTGTAATTGTATAACATAAATCAATTAGCATAAAAATTAAAATATGCCGTTCACTAGCTCTTACGTTTAATTCTTGAATAGAATGTCGGTTCTCCTTACAGCATGTCAAATACAGTAAATATTTATATTTGTGTCATACCAATGCACAACAACAGCATAGTATTACTGTGAGATCAATCTGTTATGTTATTTATTTACACCAAATTTACTGAAGCTGCTATGGGAGTCACAGAAGGCAAGAGGTTCTAGGGACAAGCATCATTTTTTGAAATTTAAGCTAAACACAGGTAAAGCTTAGAATCTAAGGATACGATTAAACAGACATTTCACTCACCATTATCTGGCCCCTGAAGTTTCATAGAATAAAGTTTGACCGGTTGACTAAAAGCTACAGTAATAAGCAGCTGTGGAGGAGAAAGTTGTTGTTAAATACTGTTTTCTTCATCCTTCTAAACAAACATAGCACAACAATTAACTAGAAGTCTGAGCTTGTAACTTAAAACCAAGTATTTACATTCTCTATATTCCACACATTCACTAGTCTGCCACTAGTCATCAGTAAATGGCAGTCTGCTTGGAGTTTCCCCCACAAATGGATAGAAAACAAAATGCTACAATGATCTCTGTATACCAATTTTGCTTCCATCCACCTACCGTATCCCACTCTTCCTTATACCACTATAGTGATATCAAGCAATCAAGATCTTTAAAAAATGCTTAAAGACCAGACATCACTGAAAGCATCTCACTTAAGAAAAATATTTACTGTACCTGCTCATCGCAGTCTGATTCCAAGTAGGTAGAGTCTTTACGTAAACAATTATCAAATCCATGCTCATCGCTTTCATTAAGACATTCACAGCCGGCTTTATTGATAAATGGCATTAAATCCATCTGAAAGGAAAGAGAAAAGCATTACTGAGCGCATTAAATCTGCCGTGAACTTATCTGAGATTAGCAGACGCTGGAATGAATGAAATTCCCCATTCAACACATTAAGAAACAGAACACAGAAAACCTCAGGGCTTTTTTTTTTTTTTTTTTTTAAACAAAAAAGATAAAATTAAAAATGCTGTAGTACTCAGATGTATCCCATTCAGAATTCAGTGTTTTCCCACTCAAAGTACCACCCCCCAGCACACAAGTTTACCATATTGAGAATAAGCTATTGGGCACAGGGAGAATTTTTCAGATACATTTTTGATTAACTTCACCTGGCTACAAATACACTGACATTAGACCGGAGCTACGATTAAGCTAGCAGATAAAACAGAAATGGCTTTCCCATCCAAAATAGTTCTCCCTTCTGCATAAACTAAACTAACCCAAGTGCAACTGAAGCACAGTAAACCACTTTTTAAATATATATATATAAATCCAGTATTCCGTTACCTTAAGGCCTGAAGGCACAGTATCAACATCTCATACCACAACAGTACGAATTTGAGATCACAATCAGCACACAGTCAGAGAAAACTCCAGACAAAACCTACAGGAACTTTTGGCATGGCAACCTGAAATACCTTTCTTAGAGACATATGAGGTCCCAAAGAGTAACATAGCACTCGTGAAAAAAAAGTCTGTGTGTTACTAGGCAGGCTACAGCTTCATGATATAAACGAAATTCGAGCACAGGCTGCTGAGAGAACACAAATCACTGCTGGCCACTTCTCCTAACTATGCTAGTCCAAACAAAATAAACAAATAATGCACCTGCCTGCCCTTCCCCTTCCAGGCCCCCTCTGCCTGCCTGCAACATCCAAAGACCCAGCCTGCATCCTGCATGCTCAGCAGACGCGAGGTAAGAAAGGAGGCATGCAGCTGTGCAAGGGGAGAAGGATGCATTCCTGGAGCAGCTGGCAGTCCAGTTTGGGTCAACTATATTCTAAAACTGCATTCCAGCCTACTGCTAATAAGTCAAACAGAATTCCTGCTCGGCTCATATAGTCCTGAATGCACTCAGGGTCTTACCCCCATGAAGTAAGATCTCCTAACAAGATTAACTTTTAATAGAAGATGCCATCTCCATCTCAAAACAAATATAACTTTGGAGATGCATGCTAACCTCACATATTTGCTCTTGCTACTTGAATGATTTTCAGTGTGTCTTGGGCTGCTATCTAACAAGCTGAACCTTTGTCCTGTGACATTCCAGTACCTCTACACAGGATTTCACAGTAATTATAGATGTGAGTGTTCACATATAAAATGAAGTGCCATGCATACTGTGCAACAGCTAACAAGTAGCTGAACTGCTAGAAATTCAAGTGACCTGTGCCCTTGAAGCTTCTTAAATGAGAAACATTCAGCTGGATTTGCATCCTCCTCACATGCCTGATAGGATATGGCTAGCTATGAATTTCAAATAGTTACCCTCCAAAGAAACCTGGCTTTGCATTTGACATCATTTTGACTTCTACAGATACTCATCACAGCTAAGTTTAGCGTATTTTGAGCATATTAGATTTGCTAATGCCAAGTAATGTGCACGCTACAGCAGTAGCACATAACTAAGTCACATGTCACAGTTCAGCGCAGTGGTGTATTGTATTTCACCTAACTGGGTTCATACTCCTGGCAGAACAATAGACAACCTCGTTTAAGGAGTAACCCTACACCAAGGATTGCTTGGAGAACACCACCTAAGATGACAGCTCTAGGAAAGTGTTTTGTCACATTAGAGTTCTCATTTACATGTGTTTGGTAGTACAGCTGTCAGATCGGCTTGTGATTTGAAACACAATTGCTTAAGGTAACAGGAAAACACGCCGAACACGGTGAAAATAATTTCCTGAGAGCACCGAGTATTTCTAAGGGGGTGGGTCTGTTATTGAGCGATTTTGATTTTTCTAGAAGACACATACAAATCACACAGTGATAAAATCAAAAATACAGATTTTTAAATTATTAGGAAAATAAGTTTCTCCTTGTGTTATTTAGATGTCAGGTTTAAAAAACTATTTAGGATAAGAATATATATTTACAAGTGTTGACTTTTCTTTTTTAACTTGTGATCTACTTAGTTTATGTTATCCATGAAAGCTGATCAGCGATTACTGCAGTTGTACTTAGTACCCCAAAAGAAGCAAAATAGTATTCATTAAGTATTAAAAGGAAAGTTTCTCCAGCAACGGGTTTTAGGTTTTTGTTTGTTTTTTAACAAGATGAGAAAGAAGTTTTAAGAAATGGAGGTGCACAAGGAAGAAAAAAGAAAAGGCAATCCATAAACAACAAATTCACCTAGCAACACATGAATAACAGTATTTCTTAAGGACCAGCTAGAGTAATTTTTCAAAGTTTTTGACAGCTACGTCTAACGATGTATTTTTTCCACGGAAGACTTTACACTTGGAAAAGTGTTTTGGGAAAACAGATTGTAATGTCTGAGAAGGGGTAAGAAAAAGAATACACAGCTGTAGCAAAGTCTTCATAAAACGTGAAATTCATTATTTTAATCACTAAGGGCTAAGCCTAGAGATTTTTCTTGAAACATTTTCCAATTCTGTTACATGCATATATTTAGTAAGTACAGTTAATTTTTTTTAATTTTGTCCGAAAAAGGAAACCCAGACGGGTGATCTTTCTAAAGCTACAGGAAGCCTGTAGTTTTGCCTAAAGTAGCATTGTTTGACAAGAATATGTTTAGAAAGGAACACATTTTCAACAGGTTCAAGTTGTGCAAGCATTAGAAAGAGACTTAAGAGATGCATACATATCCTTTTGGAATATCTGTATCTTCATTGTTTCCAGGATCATTCTCCAGGTGCTGCTTAATTTTTTCTTCTAAACCTACAGCATCTGCTCCTTGATATTGGTCAATTCGCACTTTGTTTCGAAAAAACAGAAACGTCGGTGTTGCTGATATATTATTGGTAGCAGCTGTTCCCTAGAATGCATAAATTAGTTACAAGTGTTATCTAACAGACCATTACCAATATCAGACAGAAGTGTTGTTTTCACCTAGATGACAACACACTCAACACATTGATCAAGATACATTAGCCCCCCCCAAAATCACAAACAGTATTTGCTATTTTACAAACATCTCCAACTTGAACAACCATTTCAAATTCATTTAAGTTCTTCAGATCCTCCTAATCCCTCATACATTTGGGTGGTCTTTGAATAGATTTCATGTTGTCAGTAGATTTGTTGGTATGCCATGAAAGTCATACTATTTGCTTGCTCTCGAAGGCAGAAGCCTGCTTCATTTACCCCTTCACAAGCATTCTTTACACTTGTATTTCTTCCCTTTCCCAAGACATTTTCATGCACACCCTGGAAGTTGCCACTCTAGAAGATGATTTCTACCTGTATGTATGTTATGCACCCATAGCAGCTTCCCCAAAGCTTTCCATAATTAAGTGTAATTTGCAAAGCATTGATACATCTTCATTCATCTGTCCCACTTTCATTTGCAGCAACCCAAGAAATTTCCTTTAAACACATCCTTGTTAGTTTTTGTTAACGACCCTTAAGTCAATCAACAGCTCATCACCCATTTCTTATATTCCTCATTTTATTCAGTAATTATTGCAGAATTTGTTTGGAAAGACTTGCTCTTCCTAATTCATACTGGTGTTCTCTCATTTTAAACTGTATTATTTAAGTAGCACAGGCAGCAGAAACTGTTAAACCACTTGTACAACACTTGAATGAAAGGTAACAAAATGGCAGTTGCAAGAATACATTTTGAAATAAAAGTATGGTTCATTCACTTTTCTGTGCATAAGTTACTTGTTATTTACCAAACACAAGAATGGATACTCTTACTATACCATTTGAACAGCTTTCCTTAAAGTTTCTCATTTACTCTACTTAATCTTCTTTTTCTCTCGCTAAAGAAAAAGAGTTTTTGAATACCAACCTGGCACTGATGCACATCCACTTCCAAAAAAGTTGCCTGGGGATATTTGTTACTCAGCGCATTGAATGCTGGGGCTATCCTTAAACAAGGGCCACATCTGTAAAAACAAAAAATTCAACGATTATTGTTTTGCTTTGTTTTTAAGATACCTGCCCCACGCAGACTTAGCGCATTCACGTTCTTACTACATCCTTGGTTCACGTTAAAATAACCTTCCTACCTGGCTGACAGATGGCGAGCAATCTTGCTGATACAATTAAGAATGACATTTAGAAACACATCACGAAGTGTTAATTCCCACTTCCTCAGACAGTTTTAATGTCACATGATTAGCTGCACCTATTAATTAAAACGAACTTCATATTTTCCATCTAATCTGTTTAGCTCCAGCACCTTTTGCTGCAGAGTAAAATACTCCGAAATAAAGGGACTTTTGTGGGCGCACAGGCTTAACCACTTCTCCTGATGCAGTGAAACATGCTCTTAATAGAAAGTTAGTACTAGCGATTCCTGTTACCAGCTGTGAAAAATGTCTTCAGTGAAGTCTGTGTGGGACTTGAAATATTTGACAGTAACAGTATATTAAACCCTTAGCAGGAATCACAGGATTGTTACCGTGATAAACTTCATTGACTGTAACTGCAGCCAGTTACCACCAACGTAGCTCTATGGGCTTGGCTGAAAACACATATTTGTTAATGATAATACATTTGTTAACGATAATGCATACAAGAAGTGCACAGACACAGCTACCCTGACAAAGCAATGTCCTTACAACAAGCGAAGCTGTGGAAGGAGCAATTAAAAAGCAGAGCAGGGGAAGACTCCCACAGCAGCGTATCAACATATATCCGAAGCAGAGAGCCCCGCGGTGTCGGTGTGACTCTGCAGACACACGCGGGGCGCTGAGGCAGCACTGACGGGACCCGCGTCACCCCGAGGGCCGCCCCGTGAGGCGCCGCGGGGCCGTGAGGAGGCCGCGGGGCGCCGGCAGCGCGGAGCGGGCGGGCTCGCCAGGCGGCCGGTGAGCCGGGCAGCCTCCTTCCCTCCCCCCGGCCGCCCCGCACTCACCCCCGCATGGTGAACTTGACGACGGCGAGGCGGGAGCCGGCGGCGCTGAGCTCGGGCTGGAACTCGGCGTCGTTGCCGATCGCCTTCACGCCCCCCATGGCGGGCGGCGGCCCCGGACCGCGATCTGCAGCGTCACGGCGCGCCCGGCATGCACCGCGCGCACCGCGCACGCGCGGCACGCCCCATCCCAGCCCGGCCCGCCGGGAGGGGCCGCCGCCATTTTAGCTTGGGGCAGGCGCGAAGCGGGGGCGGCCATCTTGGTTTGGGGCAGAGCTGAGGGAGCCCGGTTCCCCAGCCGGGTTATACAGCCCCGGGGGTACAAACGCAGCCGTCCGCCACGGGGGGCTGCACCCATGGGTGCCACCACCTGTGGGGCCCACCCGCCAGCATGTGTGGAGCAGGAGGGCACCGCAACCTGCTGCTCCCCAGCCTCATGGTTGTGCCTGGTGCGCTCATCCTGCTGCTGGGCACTTACGCACGTTGTAACCCCCCCCGTCAGCTACCTACACACGTTGAGATCCACCTGAGCTGTCTCATTCATGTGTGTTGGTGAAAAAAAAGTCATGTTTAAAGTCACAAAATGAACACGTTCAGCATTTTCATTAGTCCCTTAAGAAAGCTTAGTATTATCTGTAACTCAAAGTGCATTCCTGAGCCTTTTACAATAGCTGGGATACACCAATCACATATTTTTTCTTGTTTAATGTTGTGATATAATGTGGTGTGACTTTAACCAACATTGCCCTCAGGAATGTATTATTACCGGACACCTGGGGAACCGCCACTCTCCCAGCTGAAAATAATTCCTGCTGTGAGCAGGCCGCTGCTCCAGACCCAGCCCCGCTTGCCAGGCGGATGTGATTTTCATATCTCTATGGAGATAGATCGGTGATCTCAGTATTACTTTTCCAATGAAAATATGCAGTATTAGGGTTTGTTCAAATGTTTATGTGCCACGGTTGAACTGAAATTGGTTACTAACTCAGCAGCACTCAGAACTCAGAGCTGCTTTGCCTTTACCCATCGGTTATAGGGACCTGGGGGCGTGGAATATCCCGACCCCACGTCCCCAAACGCCACACAGGGAAACAATTTGCGAGCTGATTTCACTCTTTTCATTGCTTCTGGATAAAAATAAGCGTTCTCTCTTATTTCAGCCGCAGAGATAACCGTTTATTTGTTCATTATCGGTGCCAGCCGGCCCGGCCGTGCTGAGGGGCGGCGCCGCGCGGTGCCCGCCCCCCCCCGCCCTGTGTCCTGCCGTCAGGCGCCGCTTTGCGACAGCCGCGCCGGGCCGGGCCCGCTCCCCCCGCGGCGCCGGGCAGGGGAGAGGAGAGGAGGGCAGGGAGGGCAGGTGAGTGGGGGAGCCGGCACCGCTCCGCCATGTGAGGTGCTTTAAAGCCCCTTTCCCAGCCCTTCTGCCCGGCCGGGCACCGCGGGGGGGCGGCTCCGTGTGCGTCCCACTGGGCTCGGCTGTATGGGGGGGTCTGGCGGTGATAATATTTTAGTTGGGGTTCCTGCGGTGCGCCCCGGAGGGGCAGCGGGGGGCACAGGGGGTGCGGGAGGGGGGCGGGCGCCTGCCGCACTGCGGGCGGCACCGGGGTGACACGGGCCCGTCACCCCCCTCAGCACCTCGCCACCGAGGTGCCCACTGGCAGCTGCATTATTTCTTTCTAATCTTGAAATGGGAACAGTTAATGATCACAGCGAATGCACCTGACGGCTTAATTAGCCGGCCGCTGTCCTGCCTTGCGTGTTTATTTGCATGTGCATGCGTGTCTGAGCGGGGATAAACCTCAGGCGTCGCTCCCCAGGTTTAATGTTCAGTGCTTGCCCCATGCGAGCTGGAATAATAATGGTTTGTTAGGTGTCAGACTTGACAAACTCAGCAGGCGGATCTTTTTACGGTATTTTGTGTCATCCAACATTTCTTGGACCAAAAAAGAGGGAGTCATTTACTGGAAAAGTATTAGCCCTTAAGAAGTGCTCTGAGACTTGCCTGATGGCTTCGCAAAGAGGAAATTGTGCTCTGAGCAGCGTGGTGGCCTCCGTGATGACACAGATGACCGGCCGGGAGGATGAGGAAGAGCAGTGGGCAAGGAAGAGCAGTGGGCAAGGAAGAGCAGTGGGCAAGGAAGAGCAGTGGGTGTTACCTCGGCCGGAGCCAGCCTCTGACACCGAGTCCCGAGGAGTTCCCGTGCGCTCTGCTGGGCAGACAGCGAAGCGAAACGAAAGCCTCCTTGGGGAGGAGAGGTTGATAACTGTGGGGACAGGACACCATCCTGGGCAGCTGCTGGCCCATCTTGTGCAGGGCTTGGGAGCACGGCACCTCCCGAGGGGCCTTCCACCTTCAGTGCGCTGTGGGTTTGTTGGATTGCTGCTAGGTTAAGAGAGCAGAAATACTTTTTTATAGTGAGTCCCAACTAATTCCCAAAGCTGCTGAGCACTCCTGACAGACCTGAAACAAGCGAGATTTTAACTAGCACGTGTCACTGACCCTTTGTGTTTAATAACAGAGCGGTTTGTTTATTTACTTAGAAGTGTGAATGTGTAAATATTTGGGTTCCGACAGGGAAACATTTCTGTAACTGGGTAAAGCACTGGATTTTCCTCTCCCCACCTCAGCATCCTTTTTTTTTAATATATATATTAAATATTAGGCGTACAAATCGCTGTTCACTTGAAAATATGCAACCCATTTTGAAGGTTTGTGCTGATGTCATGGATGGCAGCCAGCCCTGTGCTCGCTGGTGACAAATCTGAAAAAGAACAGAATTCAAATTGCGCTGAAAATACAGGAAAATGACATTAATACGTGGTAAACATCGATAGGGAAAGGAATGATTAATTCTTACCCCTTCTTGTTGCTTTGTTTGAACGTCAGCACGGGTAGGTTTATTTAAAAGCAGATGTTCATTTGTCCCAGGGCTGGGTGCAGGTGACAGGTCGCTCACCAGCTGCACAGCCTCCTATCCTAAATTACTTCTGTTTGTGTGCTGCTCGTGTATGTAAAACCCTTATCATGGATGCTCTCTCGGGGTAAATGACTTAGTTCTCGAGTCCTAGGAGGTTCAGCGACAGCTCTGGCTTCTCAGGGCTGAAAGTTGTGGGAAAGCTTGCAGAAGGTACAAGTAAAATGAAGTTTCAGAAGCAGCTTGCGTGCGGATGGAGGGAGGGTTGGGGGGTTTTCTGCCTGTCTTTTGGGGTCACGTAGAAGGATAAAAGTAGATGCCAAGGCTGGACAGGCAGAAACGCCAACCAGTTTGGAGAATACTGGGGTTGGTTTCCCAGCGTGAATTGTGGCAGAAAGCAATAACCCGAGTTAAGTAATAATTGCTTGTTTCCCATATCCCCACATCTCTGTATTTATTGTGTCTTTGGCAGAGGTAGTTTGAAAGTGAAGCCATGTAACTCACAGAGGTTTTTATGGGCATGCACGATAATCTTTTCCAACTTTAATGATTCTGTGATTCTGTATGGTTGGGGACCTTGCTGTGTGCTTTGGGACCGTCTGTCAATGGGCACGGTGCTTATTCGCTGCTGTAGGTTGTCATCGCTGATGTAAAAAAAAAAAAAAAAAAAGATGCATCGATCGTTGACAGACGTAAGCGAGGCTGGGTTTTTGCCGGGCTGTGTTTGGCGTTGGGTGATGCCAGAGAGCTGCTCGTCTGCCTGGTCCCAGCTCTGCAGCCGTAGAAATGAGCCCCTGGTGCTTCCTGAAAATGAAGTTCCTGTTGAAGGCTTTGCGATACCATAGTAAAAAACTGGAAGGAAAGAGGTAGCTTTGCTTTCTGCTCTTTCTCCCCAAGGGGTTGGTGTTAAATGCTCTGAGAATTATTTTTCCTCTCTTCTCTACAAGTTTGGAAATGTGGGTATGTGTAAGCCTGTAAAAAGTGTCCTGCTGGTAATGTTTGCAGTGCTTGCTCTCGTGTTTGTCTGCATGGAAAGGATAAAATCTGTTAGGTGACTTCTTCATTGCTTGCTACTTTTGACTGTTGCGTGATGCTAGGCAGCCGTGCACCTTTCAGTAAGGGCGCTGTACCCTTTGCATCTTTCAGGATTATTGTACAGTTCCATATTGTCAGCACCCAGGCTGGGAACAATTGATTCGGCATTGCATAACAATTAACACTGTGCTTACGGGCGGCTTTTACAACTACTAATTTCAAGGTAGCTTCCAGTGTGCCATAATAGAGAGTGGGCTTGATCGGCGGTCTGTAGTTATATTTATTTATTAATTAATGGCTCTTAAGTAGCTTTTAATACCCGTAGTACGATCAGATGCAGTGTACACGTACGTGATGCTTTTTCCATGGGCATTACCAGGTTCCATTCCTCTGGCTGCAGGGATTGGTTGCACTTGAAATGCAGGCAGCATTTGTCAAAATTAGTGTAAAACTATGTTCTTGAAGAAATTTCAACTTGATGCTTACGTAGATGAGATGCAGCATTAGTTTGTGTTGGACTCCGCGTTCTTGGAATAGGTCTTGTGCATGCCTGATACCTGGGTCCTACCAATGATGAGTGAAGGTAACTTTAATCCCACCAGTTTCATTCATTAAATTCATGCCAGGCTCTTCTGACAGAGGAGCAGGTTTGGAAAGTGCATGGTGAGCCAGAGGAAGCTGCAGAGCCTATGTTTGACAACAGGTCCTTGGGTTTGCAGATGAGGAACTCTGCTGGTCAGGCCCACGATGGGTGCTGCAGCCCCGGGACTTGAGGCATGCGCTACTTCAAAATGTTGTAAAAAGGGTGATTTGGGGCAAAACTACTCGTGTACGTTGGGAAATGCTGAAATGTTGAAAAGTATCTTTGGCAAGTATCTTCTTTTGTAAGAAAGCAAACTAGTGAGGTGTAACGGCAGCCCATTCCCCTGGGTTTTTCAAGTTTTGGTATGTTATTCCATCCCTACGTGAAGGTGAGCACCTTCCCCAGGGAGGGAAGGGATAACTGGGTGCCAGGTGAAGAGGGGGCGTACCTGCTGCTAAGTGCTATTGATCACTTTGATTGACTTGGCAGGTGTGAGAGCAAAATGGCAGGGAACAGCCTGGTGCTGCCCATTGTGCTGTGGGGGCGGAAGGCTCCCACCCACTGCATATCAACGCTGCTGCTAATGGATGACGTCTCCATGATCGTCACGGGCTGCCACGACGGACAGATATGTCTCTGGGACCTCTCTCTGGATTTAGAGGTAAGCCTCTGCATAATTTTTAATTTTCCCTGTGCTTCAAGCATGTATCTTTGTTGCCAAAATGATTTAGTCTTCAATATTATAGGACAGTATCTATTCTGTTCTTCAGCTCTTGTTATACTCCATTCATTTTTCCTTTCTTCCTCCCTTCATAAGATGAGGCCTGGATGTGACATCATGCCCCCAGTAGTGAATATTTCAGGTCAGAAAGAGGCATTTTTGCTCTCATACTCCATTGCTGCTCCTGCAGTAACTTTTAAAAATAATTATCTCCCCTTTTTTGGAGCTACTCTAAACTTACCATTGCTTTCAAGTGTAGCTGCTTCACATTGTGTTGTAGAAACTGATTTCAGAGACCAGAGAGCTGTATTTAGAGAGCTCTTTAAGGCTATTAATAAAAGAACTGCTGATTTCCATGAAAACGGAATGAGGAAAAAACGCTTGTAGCAGAGATAAAGATTGATTGTTAATTGATTGATGATTGATTGATAGTTATACACAGAACTATGGTATCACATGGCAGAGGCTGCTCTGGAGTTGAAATCTGCAAGTGTCTCTTTTGAATAGAATTCAGTAAATTGCCCCAGTACAGGAGTATGAAACTCCTAGAATGCATTAGAGAAGTAACCATTTCTCGTAAAAATACAGCATGCTTCAGGCAGAAGTTAGGTTGGATACCTAACAATCTCAATATCTGAGTTACCCCCAGAAAATATCTTTACGTCTGATGTATTAAAAAAAAAACAAACAACAGGAGAAGGCAAAAATTTCTTTCTAGGATGGACAAAGGACTTTTTTTTTCATTTTTCATCTGTGAATGGACTGTATATAAACTTATTTATGAATGTAGAGGGTTGTGAAGTTGCTTGACTGGGGGGGAGAAACACTTTTTGCAGTACAGCACCGTTTTTTCTTTTGACTCAGGCCAAAGTCCGTCTGTGATCTAAAATTGTTGCTGGCCTGAGTTTTATGCAAAGTGAATTTTTTCACAAATCGACATTGCAGTCCTAGGTAGAAACTACCTTTTCACGTAATATAACAGCACTCTATGCAAACTCAAGATGATGTCCACAGCTGTGCTAATAAAATGAGTATGTATGTTAACACACTTGTATAATGTAAAAGAGAAATCTGGCATATGTGCATTCAAGTTAAGTAAAGTGCCTTTGTTATTTCGCAGTAACTATGTGGTACCTCACATTTTACTTCCCTGATTCTAGATTAATCCCCGAGCTCTGCTGTTTGGCCACACAGCCTCAGTTACGTGTTTATCGAAGGCCTCTGCTTCCAGTGAAAAGCAGTACGTAGTGAGCGCGTCGGAGAGCGGGTGAGTTTTCGGGGCATTTATTACCGTGTGGGGCTGTTAAATAATGGAGGCTGAGGGTAGGGGAGAGCTCAGGTTGCTTCCACCTACTTCTTTGCATTCTAACCTCTTTATCAAGCAGCTCTGCTGCAGCTGGATGCTGTTGCTTGTACGTCTGCAGTGGTTTCCACACCTGCGGCTGAGCAGCGAGCACTGTGGAAGCTCCCTGCTTGTTCCCAGAGCTCCTCAAGGCCAGGCAGCTCCTTATCAAAGCTGGCCGGGAGCCTGGGCAGCCAAATCCCCGCGAGCAGGGAGGATGCAGGCGCTGTACCCTTGTGTATCTGCAGTCGTGTTCTGGCTGACCGTGTGCCAGCCCAGGCCTAGGCGCCAGCAAGCAGTGTCTAGGAAGCAGGCCATGGTTTTGTTCCTCTTACAGAGTGACTCTTTTTCTTGCCATAATTTGAGCCTAGTTTAGGTTCAGGCAGCTGAAGTAATTACTCTTGTCAGCAGGAGTCTAGAACAGCTTTTGAGTTTCTAAGAAGAGTGCGAGCAATTCAGTTCCAAATGAGTAGCCGTCCTCTGTGGGCTTGCATTGAATAGGATGGGGTCATCTTTCACTTGTCCTAGTGCAAAGCATCTCATTACTACTGATTTTAGCATCTTCTTGAGCCTTACCAGCACAGGGTAATACTACACACGCTATTCCTTCTTAAACCAGTATAAACTTGAACACTTAGATTTGGTGTGCATGTATAATTTTCTATTTTCTTTAGAAGTATGCCCTTGTGCTTTGCTTTTTCAACATTTGCTTTGAAAAGCTCAATTTTCTAATTTGGTTGTCTTTAACAAGGCAAAATATCTGACCTGAAAGTATTTCCAGAGATAATCCTTACAGGGCATGTATCTGTTACTGAGAGTTGCTGTTTCATTCATGTGTGGAACTTAGGGTTTGAATGGCAGACTGCTGGTATGCAAAACCAGCTATAAAAGGAAAAAGAAGTGTTGGAGTCTGTTCTTGTTTTGTTTTTAAAGGCTGGTTACCAGAAGGTAAGGTTGATTTGATCAACTGTGGCTGAGTAAGAAATTTCTTAGCCTCTGCCTATATAAATGCAGTTGGAGAGATAGAAGTCAGTTGGTATCCAAACAAACCCAGTAAGTTTATTTGACAAAGTCAGGGAACGATGTATTTAAACAACCTTTTAACCTGGACTTTGTGAACAGAGTGTCTCAAAACCTAGTGTTTCTGCCTTGCAGTGATTTCAGTACCAAGTAGTCTTTTCGTTTTGGTTTTAAAACCAAAAAAGTTTTCGATGTTTAATGATACATCCAAAGCAAAGGGGAAAAAAAGATGAGGCAGCAGCTGACAGATTCTGTTTTGATTAAATTTTAATCTAAAACTTTGAAAGTGAAAACATTGGGGGAAAGTACAGTAAAAAGGGGGAAATGGTTCCTTACCCCTCTGAAATCTGAATTCATTCATAGCGGTATCTAATATTTTCTTATAAGGCAAGTCAGGAAAATAGCTACTGATACTATTTATAATTGGTTGTTCCGTGACCTCATGAAGAGTACCAGGTGATGCTGCCAGCTCCGGCCAGCCTGGAACCTCTGAAAAACCGCCAGTGTTCACTGCCATGTGATGAAGTTCTGTTTTTCTGTAATATGCTTTTCTTCCTCGCTGATGTGGAAAAGGCAAGCTAATCTTTGGACACCTTAGGGGATGCAGCAGATGTATTTAATTATTTGAAATAGTGGGGAGAGAAATGAGAAATTCTCAGTTAAATGCTTGCATTTACTTAATATATTGATTGCTTATGATGTATTTTTTCATTTTGCTCATTTCCCTTTGTTTTTATAGGGAAGAACAGGCTGTGTAGGTTCAACTAGAATCAACTCAAGTAGATTTTGAGTTTCCTTTACCTAAATACAACTCACATAGTCAATAATAAATGTTTCAGATTCTCCCAACGTAAATATTTTTTTACTCCTTGGAAGACTGAAGTATTTTGGAAGTGGCTGTAATCGGTCTTTTGTGTTTTAGGGAGATGTGTCTGTGGGATGTGAATGATGGGAGATGCATAGAGTTTACGAAGCTGGCCTGCACACACACTGGCATACAGGTTAGTACTCTGGGTATGCTTCAGAGCTCCTGCTCGCTACTGTGCAGCAGGGATAACTACAGATCAGTTACTAAAAATTAAAACAAGGTGTGGAAAGTTATGCAGTATCATCAAATGCCCTAGAGCTGGACATAGGTGCTTTAATTCAGCTTTTGGGGGAAAAAATAATTAGATATCCTGGAAAGAATGGAGGAATAGGGTAAAACAGAGAAGTACTGCTGGGGGAGGTGGGAGAGGGAGGTTGACCTCAGCAGGCAGGGCTGTTACAGGCTCCTGTCTGCCTCCAGAGCTGGCAGAGCCATCCAAGGGTTGCCTCAGGCAGATAACAGCAACTGGGGGCCTCAGCAAAAGCTCTGCTCATCAGAGCCCAGGAGCAATTTTTAATATATAGCCAGTAGAATGTATCTGTGGAATTCCAGTCTCGATTAAAAACGAAGCAGTCGATGTCTGACATGGAGTGTAACTTCTGTGCTGTGTTAATACCCGTTTAGTTCTATCAGTTCACAGTCGGGACTCAGCGCGAAGGGAGACTGTTATGCCACGGCCATTATCCAGAAATTCTTGTTGTGGATGCTACCAGCCTTGAAGTTCTTTATTCTTTGGTATCAAAGATATCTCCCGACTGGATCAGCTCCATGACTATCATTAAATCCAATCGAACACAAGGTAAATATTTTTGTTGCTTTTATTATGGCTTTGCCTCCCTGTAAGGTAATATTTTCAACTTCTCAAAAAAGCAATGCATACATAGTTATATCTAGTCCCTGAAAGTGTGCAGGGAGGAGACTCGTTGTGGTTTTGGTATCCTTTCTATTCCTGTTTTAGCCAGAGCTAAAACTCCCACGGGATACATTTTAGTGCATTCTCACGAGTAAAACCTAAAATGAGCAGCTGGGTAGTGAAATCAGCTACAACAGGTTCCAGGCTCACCTGGTAAGTAATTCAGTTCTGTTATCTTCAGTGTCTGCGTGTGCTGAAATCCGAAGGACAAGGAGCATTCCTACAGGAAGAGGCCTTTTTCTTCTGGAATAAAAGCACATTCCACTAGAGTGATAACTTGTTTTCTCTTTGAGAATTGAAAAAGGGTTTTGGAGAACGCTGTGATAGCAAGAGCCTGGAAACTGGCACGAGGCTAAAGGAAGAGGTGCAAGCACTCTAGATGCTAAGGCTGTCATTTGCATTACTAATGTGATGTGTGGCATACATCGAGATCATTTGGCACGCCGGGAATTGTGATTTTGACAAGATATATACATACCGCGAATATTCCTTGTGATTAGTAGCTTGACGAGAAGTGCTGTCATAACATTTTCAAAGCTATTATTGCAGGAGATGTGTTTAGGAAAAGTGCTGATTACAGTACACAATAAAAAAAAAAACGAAGACTGCAGAGAGAGGAACTTCTAGAAGTAATGCCAGGCAATTTAGTGTAGAAGTATGTGGGCAGACAGAACGTATAGCAGTGGATTAGTTAGCATGGTTCGAAGCAGTACCTGTCCACACATCTGTTTCGCTGGTAGTTTGTGCTCAGATGCCAGGCTTTAAATTTTTGGCAGCTGTGGAGATGTGCCTCATTCAGCTGCTTCTGTTGGTGAAGCTGTTGATTTCTGAGAGTTTGAGGAACACTAAGAAAGAAGATTGTGAAGGAAAGAGACTTACCTTCAATTAGGGCTGACAGCAGTTGTGAACTGTTCCCAAAGGGCTGCTGTGGGAACGCTGAATTGCTGTCTCCACAACATCTGAGTTGCTGGAACAACGGGAAGCGACCTCTGGTTTTAAGTTCCCTGCTACTGCATTTAATTTCACTCTGTGTTTTGTAATCATTTTAATCGTGTTTGTGTTTTTGTAATCAAGAAGTTATCCCTTGGCCTGGGGATTTTTGTCCTTCAGCAGAATTGCCTGGGAAAAACAGGAATTTCTAGAAAGTGCCTAGCAATAGGCGTGGGTTGTGTGTGTGGGGGGGTTGATTTGTGTTGAGGGGGGTTGGTGTGCGTGGTTAATGAATGGAATGGATTCATTTTTCAGAGACACTGCTGGGGAACCCCCAGGCAAGCTGCTTGCGCAGCGTACAGCTAGCATACATTTCCCATTAAGCTTCAGCAGCTTCACAGGCTGGCGTGGGCAAACAGCTAGGCGTAAGCAAGAGGCTTTCCTCCTGCAAGAGAAGCATCGTGCTTTTGGAGACAGTGATGAGACAACCCCTTGTGTCAGACGTACTCAGATATGCAAAAGTGTGTACCAAAATGAAGACATTCTTGTATTTATCAGCCTTTTTTCTACCCAGAGGATACTGTTGTAGCAGTTTCGGTGACTGGCATCCTGAAAGTATGGATAATAACCTCTGAAGTGAGTCGCATGCAGGTGAGCAAAGGCTTCTGAATTAGTGACATTTCCCAAAAATCTTAAAGGACGTACCACCCTCAACTGTTAACTTCCAGATTTCTTTTTTCCTCAAGTCCTGCTCTGATGAAGACAGAACATCTGTTAATCCTTTTTCCTGGTCTTCCAGCTACCTGGAATACCATGGGCTTTGTTAAAAACAAAGCACTACCAACAGAAATCCGAATGCAGATGATGTTCTTTGTTTGATACTTACAGAGCTTATTTCAAAATAAATGCAGTAATTAATTTCTACAATTCTGTTTTTTATTCTTACCAATGGTTTGCGTTAATAATATGCAAATATTTTGGTCTATTCGGTTTTAGTTTTTCTTCTTTGAAAGTCCTGTTCTTTCCTGAAATTGTCTTGTACAGTGAAGAACAGGAAAGTAAGAAACTCGTAGCTAAACAGGAGCACGGTCTGTTTGGGGTGGTGGGAGCCCTGCAAGAATGAAATGTGAGCTGAATGTGCTTAGTTTCAGCTGGCTGTCCAGAAGAAAGGTAATCCACCGAGAGTGACGGTGCTAAATAGGCACCACTAATCTGTCCAGCTGGGGAATTTGTTAGACTTAAGTGACAAAAGAGGATGCCACGTGCTCTTGCAGATCTCCTTATGAGGAATAATAGAATAAGAAATGTGACAAGGGCTTGGTTTTTCCTTAGAAGTTGGCCATCTGGCACCTTATGAAATCACATAGTTCCTTTTCCATCACGTTTTCTGTCGTGTTCTAAGGTCAGTTTGAGCGAGGAAAAAAAATCAGCTGGGTGTTTCCTTGTTGTTACCTGATTTCCATACACGTTTGCCTGTGTAGAGACTGCCAGTTTCAGGTGCTGGGTGCGTTTTCATCTGGACAGGCTATCAGAAACTGCCCTCAACATAACCAAAAGAAAGTTACGGTGTCATGTGCACTGAGGGTGGTCAATGCCCAGCACCGATGGGGTAGCCCCTCTGATGCCCTAGCTCAGCAAAGGGTGCAGGGCTGGAGGGATGAGGTCCAGTGCTGCCTGCTGGTGCTAGGCGGGATCTCAGGAAAGTGTGGTCAGCGGTGGCTGAACCTTCACCTCTAACCCAGTCTGTGGCTGGGGACATGAGGGACATGAGCTTGTTGGCATGAGGAAGGAAACAGCCTTGTGTGCTCAGCAGTTCAGCTCTCTGCCTGCTGCTCAGTACTCACACCCGATGGGGCTGTGCACACGTGCTCTCCAAATAGAACTTACAGCCTCCTGGTGGTGCCATTTTTGGCTGTTTCTACAAGCCAGTTTCTCATCGTTTCTTTAGCTCTCTTCTTAACAGATACGTTACTCTCATATCTGTGACAGTCTGCAGGCTTTTTAAATAAAATGGAGATAATTTAATGTAATTACTTTGCCTGTTTATTTTTTTTCAGGATACCACACCGATATTTGAAGAGGAGTCAAAACCTATTTATTGTCAGAACTGTCAAAGCATCTCTTTCTGCTCATTTACCCAGCGGTCGTTGTTGGTGGTGTGCTCCAAGTACTGGAGGGTAAGGAAAGCTGAACAAAAGCTCACTTATTCTCACCGTAGCACCTCGTGTAATTAAATTGCCAGTAAGACATTCAGATCAAGATGTCCTAAATCCTTTCAATATGTATGTGTGGAAACTGCAATTAGCTGCTGCCTGGGCATTTTAATCTGCAATTGGTTGATGACTGATAGACTTTTCTGTTTCTTTTCAGGTTTTTGATGCTGGAGATTATTCCCTTTTATGCTCGCTCCCTAGTGAAAATGAACAGACCTGGACCGGTGGTGATTTTGTGTCAGCTGATAAAGTCATTGTGTGGACAGAAGATGGACAAAGTTTCATATATAAATTACCACCCAGGTACTCAATGAAATGCTCTGATTCCTTATTTTTTTTAAGATTAAAGCATGAGACATTTTGAATGGTTTGAATGGTTTTCTTTTTACATCTTTTAGTTTGTGATATGCAAACATTTCTTTGTTCTGGGTGGAGATGCAGTTTTATCATATAGAGCCTCCAGTATTCTCACATAAGTCAGACGAGAAATCCTTTGTGACCTTCATGTGCCATCACAGCATAAAGAAGTATGCAGATCTACCCGGTGGTATGTTGGAGGAATACTTGAGTTTGGTGTGGTTTGGTCCTGAGCAAGAAGCCAAATGTTCTGAACTTGGAAACTCTGTACTCTTTTAAGCTCTGAAACTTTGAACTCTGAAAATGCAGTGTTTAAGGGCTTAGATACTGTTTTTGCTTAAGAATCTAGCATATTATTTAGTTAGCTATTGATAGAGTGATCACTTCAGTCATACAATAAATTTTATTCCTTTTTTTTTCGTTCTTAAACCCAGCTGTCTACCAGCTAGTGATTCATTTCGCAGCGATGTGGGGAAAGCTGTAGAAAATCTAAATCCTCCTTTATTGTACAGCGTATTGGACAGAGCAGATAAACAGGTAAAAACACGTTTCTTTGGGGTTTTCATTTATGGTCAGTATTTCTCCTTGAGAGAGTTTAAATATGCATACTTCATGACATTTTCTCCTCTTTCTAAGTAGACCTTCAGAATGTCCTCTTTAGCTGGAGAACATAGACGTTTGGAAGAAAAACAGATGTAATTTCCCTGCTATTTTGTTTCTTTGTTTTGGTTCTTGTTGGTTTTCAAATAAATGCAGAGATTAGTCTATGGTCAAGTGAATCTTCAGTTCTTGTAAGCTAACAGTTTATCATTCATCAGTGCTGGAGCAGAAGTCAAGTCGTGATGTGCATGATGATTAGGCAGTCACTGAGCAAGGGCTTTGAGAGTCACAACTTTGAGTTTGCAAGCTTAGATTCTTGCAAAGTAAAGAAAAGCCAATTCTGGCTAAAATGCTCATTTAACTATACTTGTTTTTATGTTATTTGTGAACTGTATCTGCTATAAACTAATACATTTTGGGACTGTCGTGCGATGCACCTAGTCATGTGTACTACTAGGTTTAAATAGTTGTCTCATTTACAAATGCTGTTAATGTAAGACTATTGTATGGATCCCTTTTTAATCGCAACCATTTAATCTGTTGCCAAATTTGGGCATTTAAACATGTATAGGTTTGATCTACTGTGTTTATTTGTTAACATTATAACTTCCTTTTCTCTTATGGCCACATTCCTCATCGAGTAATGTATCTCCAGCTTACCACTACAGTTGAAATGTTAACAATTTTAGAATATGTATATATATAGAGAGAGGTATGTATATAAAACACATAGTTATTATATATGCATATTTTCCCCCTAAAACTGTTACTTTTTCATAATTAACCACAGTGTATTCTAATTCGTATGGCTGTATTTATTCTTCCTTGTATAAAAAAAAGATAAAGCATAGAATAGCTGTCTTTTGTTCTACTTTCAAAATGTACAGCAGTTTATGTGGGAAAAATAAATATTCAGATTCGTGCATGGTTTGCATATGTCTGAAGTTGTTCTAATTTATTTTATTTTATTTTTTACCAGTTACTTATATGTCCCCCAGTTACTCGATTCTTCTGCAGACGTAGGGAGTTGTCCTATAAGCTGCTAATCCAAGGAGACTCTTCAGGAAGACTGTCTATTTGGAGTATGCCTGAAAATCTTGAACAAGATAGTGCAGAAGGTATTACAGTTATGTCTTCTTGCTAGGTCTTTTTATGGATATCTCTATTTTGTTACAGCTTTTGTTGCTGGATAAAGCACTGCTGCTTTTCCTATAAATCCAGGAAGCTTTTTTTGGTGTACTTTTTTTCTTTTCATTGCTTCTTTTAAGAGTTGCAGTTACTTAAGATTTTGATCACATATTAAAAAGTTAAATTTACTCTGAACACTTTTCAGGTATTAAGTTTTAATGGCCTTTTTTTCCAAACACCAGCAATGGTCATTGTTGCCTGCCTACATAACTTCCTTTTGTTGCTTAAATCATATACTTTTCCAGTTCTCTCCCATGTATTGTTTCTGTGTGTTGCTGCAGCTTCCCTCAGGTCAGTGAATCGATCTCCAATATTTTTTACATGGTGTTGTAGCACAGTGTATTTTAACTTTGAAATCTTCCAAGAAAAGCATTCCTATTTTGGTCCATGAATAGTTTTTCTTTTTTCTTTTTCCTTTTTTTCTAAACAGGACTGCAAACAACAACTTCAATATCCCTGCAGGAAGCTTTTGATAAACTTACGCCTCGCCCAGCTGGGATTATAGACCAACTAAGCTTAATACCAAACTTCAATGAACCACTTAAAGTTACGGCCAGTGTGTATATCCCAGCACACGGGCGTTTGGTCTGCGGTCGGGAGGACGGAAGCATTGTTATTGTGCCAGCGACACAAACTGCTATAGTTCAGCTTTTGCAAGGAGAGCATATGCTTCGGAGAGGTATGCTAATAAGCTTTTGAAAAGCACAGCTGGATTGCAGTGTGTGCGATCTAATTTATCAATTGTTCTATCAAAAATTAATTATTTTTTTTTCTCGTTTTCATCCTTCCCCACCCCGTACCCTCGACCTTTCCCAATTCCTCAGGCTGGCCACCTCACCGGACTCTCAGAGGCCATCGAAACAAAATTACATGCTTACTGTATCCTCATCAGGTTTCTTCTCGTTATGATCAAAGGTATTTGATCTCAGGTGGTGTGGATTTCTCAGTCATCATGTGGGATATATTTTCTGGAGAGATGAAACATATCTTCTGTGTGCATGGTGGAGAAATTACACAGCTTCTAGTTCCACCAGAAAACTGTAGTGTAAGTTTTAACTAATATGTCCTGATAACGTGTCTTACACTTCCCATGAAGGCTATGGCAGCTGTTCCCCACCAGCTGGCCCATAAGCCCATAGGTTTTGAATGTGTTGTTTTTGTTTTGTTTTTTTTCTTTGTTTTTTGATAAATTGAATGAACAGAAATAATTTAATGCGTAATATGACACAGGTTTATTTGAGAACCATGGGTTCTCCTTTTTTTGCTCAACACAGTTTCCTTGCATTTTGTTTCCTTTTTTTCCCTTCCCTTCTTGTTCCCTTTTTCTTTAATGTTCTGCTTTTTTTTTTAATCCTCATTTTCATACTTCTAATTCTTGAGCCTGTTTCCTGTACCTCTGCACTGCTTAGCTCTGCTGAGACACTAACCTTCCTTGGATGTCACCTTTGAAAACATCTGTGACTTAGCATGTTAATCTAAACCATGTGTAGATGTGAAATTTTTAATTTAAACTGAAGTATTAGCATATAATCCAAGTCTAAGGAGAGCCAGAAGAAAATGCAAAGCTATGAAACCTATTTGAAGTTCTTTGAATAACTTCACCTGTAGCAGTGTTTCTATTAGCGTATGTGCAGGGACATGCCTATTCTGGATTATAAATCAAAATGCCTCTAGTCTCTTTTTTCTTTTACTAAGAAATATGCATCAGTATTAGCTAAAATATTTTGGCCTTTAGCATAAAAAAAAATTAAATAAAAGTGACAGGGTTGAGAGTAGTCTGTATTTTATTGGCTGGTGAAGTATTATTTTTATGATTCTTTTGAACCCTACGCAATTACTTCAGATTTTAAACATTTGAAAAACATGTTGGTAGAAAATAATTTCATTTATCTGGAAAGGTTGAGAAATTTCTGGCCATGACCATGAAGTGACATTATTGGTTCAGTGCATAACATTTTGCCGAGGTAGCGATATCGCGTGGTTATGCTCAGAAGGCAGAATGTTCTCGTACCTGTTTGCTCTTTATGACCTGCAGGTAGTTGGATTCAAGAGAATTTCTGCAAATGAAATCTGTTTCCAGTGATAACAGCAAGTTTTGCCATAGATCTATGTGCCTGCATTTGCTTATAAAATAGGTTGTTGATCATTATACTTCAGCCAGTGAAGAAGAGATTCTTAAGCTGCCTACCTTACCTGCCTTATGATTAATCTTTATTTTTTCATTTTTAAGGCAAGAGTCCAGCACTGCGTTTGCTCTGTTGCCAGTGATCACTCGGTAGGTCTTCTGAGTCTGCGGGAGAAAAAATGCATCATGCTGGCATCCCGTCACCTCTTCCCTATTCAAGTAATAAAATGGAGGCCTTCTGATGACTACCTGGTAGTGGGATGTTCAGATGGCTCTGTGTACGTCTGGCAAATGGATACTGGTAAGTTTTAGTTCAGACATTGTTTGATCAAAATTTTTAATAATACTCAGTAATCTGGGCAAGGTGCATCTGAGACTCGTTAATTTTTTTCACACATTTTTATTTAGAAATCTAGCTCTCCCCATGTTCCCCAAATTTGTAGATCAAATACTGAAACATTTATTCTAAATAACTCACTTGTTTTTGGAGGAGTATAGCTTCCTCTGGCTTTTTATCCCTCCATATCTTTCCTACTTACCTTTACAGAGAACAGTTATGATGTTAGCCGCACGTGTAGCGTCCTCTTAGCTTATTAGCATTCATGCTTCCTCAGCAGTTTTCTTGAAAGCTTGGAGTAGAAATGCAGCACCTTATATCTCCAATAGTTTCTTCATCTGCAAAGTAAAGAATAATCCTAAGTTTTATTGTCTGTCTGGTTTGTGTTTCCCTTCCTTTTGTTTTTAAAGGGGCTAACGCGCTGTTTAGAAGACAGTAAGAATGAGCCCTAAGACTTCAGTCTCATGGAAACTCAGGAAAAATCCATTCCTTTGGGAATTAGATTTCTAAAAGTTTCTGTTAACAGAAAGCTTTATCCATTGCATCCTGAGGTGTAAATTATTTTTGCATGTTGTTGTACTTAAAATGTTTTGCATGTTCTGAATTGTTCCTGCTTAAACTAATGCTTTCCAAAACGTTTGAAGGTGCACTGGACAGGTGTGTGATGGGAATAACAGCAGTAGAAATCCTGAATGCCTGTGATGAGGCAGTTCCAGCAGCTGTGGACTCCCTCAGTCATCCCGCTGTCAACCTGAAGCAGGCCATGACTCGGCGGAGCCTGGCTGCTCTGAAAAACGTGGCACATCAAAAACTGCAGACTCTTGCCACTAACCTGCTAGCTTCTGAGGCATCCGACAAAGTAAGTTCTGCTCTAGCTTGTCTGTTTCTAATGCAGTATCCAAGCAATTTATTTTCGTATGTCATTCAGTAAAATATAGCAAGTCTTCGTCACTGTAACTGAAAGGATCTTATCCAAACCACCCTGAAATTTTAATAGGAAGGCATAAGCTAACTTTACCTGCCCTTGGGTAAGCCCTGGAAGACAAGGAGCACAAACTGAAATGGGAAATTTCAGTCTGAACATAAGAATTCTCTTTACTGCAAGGGCAGCAGAGCACTGGAACTGGCTGCATGGGACGAGGCTCTGGAGTGTCCATCCTTGGAGGTGCTGAAAGCTGGCCTGGGCACGGTCCTGTTTTTGCAAAGGGTTGGAGCACTTCAGCCTCAGCTGTTCCACGGTTCTGTGAACCTGCTGGTCACCTCTTATAACTGTAATGCTTCTTTTGCATTTCCTATAGAGATGTGGCTTGCAAAAGACATTAAAATATCTTTCTTTAAACCTGTTACTGCCGTTTTGAGATTGCAAATATATTGATCAACATTAAAAACAAAACAAAACGTGACATTTTCTATGTCAGTATGTGCTTAATGCATTAATACCAAGATGTCTGTTAAGAACAAACAATTTCTATGTTCAGGTGTGTACGTTGGTACTTCTCTGAAGGAAGATTTTTTGTATTGCATGTGAGAGGGTGATTGAGGTATTGAGAGAGAGAAGAAAGAATATCCTGACGATAAAGAAATAGTTTCATGTTCTCAGATTGCTGTCATATCTAGGTTTTTATTATCTCAACTTTATTTATGCTAGGGATTAAAATCTGTAGATATGAGACTGGTGTTAAGTTTCATTTGTGACCGCATTAAATCCTTTAGCAGGGGTAATTTTTGCCCAGTCACTAAGAGAAAACAATTACGCATGCAGAAGCAAACCCAAGAAGCTAAAGGTTGATGAAGAAGTAATCATATTATGAAAAATGTGTGCTGAAAGAACGGCTTGTGTTTGCAAACACGAGCTTGTGTTTGTTTGTTTGCTTGTTTCTTCCTTTTGTTTTTCTCTTGATAAATGCAGGCTTCTGATGTTCTGGCAGTCTGGCTTCTGACCAGCAGAGAGCAGCAGAGATCTGCTTCGAGCTCTATTTAGTTTGTTTATTTATTTATTTATTTATTTATTTATTTATAACCTTCCTGCATCCTATTCGGTTTGGAAAAGAGCGGTCCCTTGCACAGGACATTCTTTGGAACGCTGTCACCTTGTTTTTCTGAGTATCTGAGTGCCCAGGCTTGTGTGCCAGTGTTCATACCGAATCCTCTGAGTGTCAGTGTTACAGCATTAACATATGTTAGGTCTGCAATACTTGATCACAGCTCTGAAATTCCTGATCTTATGTCAGTGAAGCATTTTAGAATGATTTTTATGTTTTATACCCTGCGAGTTTTCAAACTTTGTTCACGCAGAGCTTCGTCAATTTGTGAATTAAATCCAAGAGAAGTATAAAGACGGTTATCCAGTTAAAATTTTGAAATACCTTTTATTTTCTTTTATTTTTGTAGGGGAACTTACCTAAATATTCGCATAACTCCCTGATGGTTCAAGCTATAAAGACTAACTTAACAGATCCAGATATACACGTGCTCTTCTTCGATGTGGAGGCCCTGATTATTCAGCTGCTGACCGAAGAGGCCTCGAGACCCAACAGCGCACTCATTTCTCCGGAGAATTTGCAGAAGGCATCTGGCGGTTCTGACAAAGGAGGCTCCTTTTTGACTGGCAAACGAGCAGCCGTCCTCTTCCAGCAGGTCAAGGAGACGATCAAAGAGAATATCAAAGAGCATCTCCTCGACGACGAGGATGAGGATGAAGAATCGATAAGGCAGAGAAGAGAAGATGGTGACCCGGAATATCGCTCTAGCAAATCTAAACCATTAACTTTATTAGAGTATAATCTAACCATGGATACAGCAAAGCTTTTTATGTCTTGTCTTCATGCCTGGGGCTTGAATTCTGTTCTAGATGAGCTTTGCCTTGATCGCCTGGGGATGCTTAAGCCGCACTGTTCCGTGTCCTTTGGCCTCCTGTCCAGAGGTGGCCACATGTCTCTGATGCTTCCCGGTTACAACCAGTCTGTAGGTAAGCCATCCTACGAGGGCGTGGAGCTGGGAAGGAAGATGTCCATTACAGAAGGACTGGGAAAGGGGACGTACGGAGTGTCGCGTGCAGTCACCACTCAGCACCTCCTGTCTGTCATCTCGCTGGCAAACACGCTGATGAGCATGACGAATGCAACTTTCATTGGAGACCACATGAAGAAAGGCCCGACCAGGTAGGGAGAGCACTCCCTTTAACTCACTGCAACTTGCTTTCAGAGTCTCTACTTTGATACAGTGCTTTATTTTGCCAGCCTTTTGGTATTATGGCAGCCTTTGGTTCCCAGATGATCAGAGTGCATTTCTTCTTATCATGACTAAAGCATTTTTTGTGCCAAAGTAACTTTATTGCTTTTAATTGAGTTATATAACTTACAAACTTAATATGATGTGGAGTTAGAGTAACGTTTGTGCCAGTAGGAATGAGAGGCCAGTTTTGTCCTCTTTGAGTTTTAGTTTTAAATAGATTAAAGAGTAGGTCAAATTCTGAACAGATCAAAACATACAGACAAACTTTTCATCACCAAGGAGTAAGCTAGGACCTGTAAATGAGATGCATCATGCTTTACAGGATTGTCTTTCAAAGTTTGTTTAGTCAAACTGTCTTAGCAAATAATCCTCCCCTCCCTCTTTTTTTTTTTTCCTCCCTTGTCTTCCTTCCTCTCCCCTTTATGCATGTGATGTTTAGGCCGCCTCGGCCTGGCACTCCAGAGATGACAAAAGTGAAGGCACCTCCTTCGATGGCAGCAAGTCACGCAGCTCAAGGACAAATTAAGCAAGGTAAAAATGACTTTTCTTCAAAACAATTTGATATGTCATTTCAGCTCCTGACACTGAAGTTCTCACCTTACTCTCATGTGATTAACCATACTGCTAGCTTCTACATGGGAGGAAGAAGGTTGATGTATGATGTTGAAGGGTCCTTTAGTAGTCTGCATTTTCTCTGTCATAAGTACAGTGGCTAGGTTTAAGACGTAGAAGAAAATGTGATATGGAAAGAGGGCTCACACCCGATGAGAATTGAATTTTGCACTGGAGCAGAGCAGTGAGCAGAGCTTCCTCCAGGTGGTGGGAGCACACAGAAGCTGTCCTGTGAGGGACAGAGGAGGAGGAGGCAGCTCCTCCCTGCTTGCTCTCTAAATTACAGAGCTGCTGTTCCATGCAGCAAATGAGTCGATGCCAAAAATCAAGTTAGATGTGTGTAACATCACGGTGGGGCCACTTTTGTCGTAGTGCCCAGCTCAGGAGCAGGTGCCCGTTTGAAAGAGCAGTGCGGCAGCTGGGGAAGCCAGAGCTCCCCACACCACCTCCTGCAGGCTGGGCAGGGGGCACGAAGCCTGCACCAGCAGGGGGGTTGGTGGGTGGGGGGCATGTCCAAGTGTGAGCTTGGTCATGTGTGCCTCCTGCCTGATGAAACAAAGAGGGAACGTGTACATCACTGCTCTTATCACCACTCCTCGGAGGTTTTCTGGGTATAAGGCCAGAATATGTGCATATAGATAGAATGTAGGGCAGAAGAGCAGTGTTTTGTGTTTGTTTGTTTGTTTTTTTCCCATTATGTGTTTTATTTTTCACTAATTTATAAAGAAAATATCTTTCGGACTCATTTGAAACTTTCTTCCTTAATTAAAAATAAACAAATAAAAATAAACCCTTAACTGTTATAGCTAACTATTAAAACTTTGTCTTTTCAAGCTACATGAATATGGAGAAACTTACACTTTGTGAAATGGTTGCATTTTGCAGAATACAAATGCTCTTTCATTGTGATATTTTATGGATATTTATCTTTAATATTTTGAATATCCTTCATGTACATCCTTACTTATATCTTTAAACCATGGAAGTGCTCTTGTGCTAGAAAGCTGGTAAGCACAACAGGTAACTTCATCCATCAACTCTGTGACTTTCATCATTCACATCCAAAAAGGAGGAAAATTTGTATCCCAGGAGGAAACATCAGCAACACGTGTGTGTATTCTTTTGCTAATTTATTTTTGGTGATCTGTGTTTGGAAAGGGGAAGTCAGTTTCAGGAGTGATGAGCATAAAGCTTTTCTTTTCACGATCAAATTTGCTGCATAAATAGAGAAGCAACAGTCAATAACAAAAAGTAGAAATAAGAATAAAATTCACGTAGAGCTGTTTCAACATGTGGACTTTTTTCCCCAGCTGCTTGCTTTTTCTTTGAAAGATCTGTATTTGAGAGGTCAGGATTTACTGAAGATGGTGTCAGTATGGCAAATTCAATGCCAGACAAACTATTTCGCACAGAGGATCTGTTTTTTGTTTTTAAGGTACAGTTACACTGGGGTTATCCTTTCCCAAGTGAAAATTATGCAATTTTTCTTAGAACTAGCTTTGCTGATCATGGTGATCAGTTACCCAATAGGGAATGAAAAACAATTGATAAAATTAAATTCTGTGCATCGTCAAAAATATAGAAAAATACTCTTGTTCCTAAAATTTTATTTTTGTGGGTTTTTTTGTTGGTTTGTTTTGTTTTTTCCTATGTTTGGTGGCATGTCTTGCATGCTCCTGGGGAGAGCTGAGTTTTTGTTTGAATGGCACCCTTAGGTCATAAGTTTACCTTTGCCTCCTGCTGTGTGCTACCTACAGCATCTCACCACTCATAAATTACGAGTGCTTATTCTTAAAAAATCAATTAGTACAGATACAATTAATGCGTGTTATGACATGCTTGATCTCCATCTCTTTGACCTGTATTTGTCCCGAGATCAGCAGCGCTCCGTGCTCCGCAGCTCCGGGGCCAGCTGCTTCCATCGCAGTGATTGTTATAATTACTGACACTTGCAGGGGGAGGACGACAACGGCAAAAGAGGTCAGAAAGGAAAACTTCAAAGGCTTGAGTTTTGTTTTAAGAAAGCAACAACAAAAAGCAGCGGTGTGCTTTTTCTTACGCCGACTAGCTGCTTTCATGCAGCTACAGAAGTCCCTTTTGTCGCGCGCTGGTGGCGGTGTCCCCGTGCACGTGCCATCGGGCTGCGTTCGTGTGGAAGGGACGGACAAAGTAGCTTGGATGCAGATGTCCCGCAGCGACAAAAGAAGTTCACTGCATGAAAAGCAAACAGCCCATTCAGAAGACAATGCTTAATATGTTCAGGAGCCTGAACCCATTGTCGTTCTGCAACGGAATAAAAGTGGGGGATTAATTTGCAGATGCTTGTGCATGACATATGGTAATTTCTCTATAGGAAGGAAGTGTCAGAGAGTGACCTGTAAATCCCCGCCTTGACCTCTGGTTGTGGCATGTGTATGCCATAAGGTCTGCGCAGCTTTTCATGTGATAATGTTAAGTAATGAGCATTAGTGGAAGTCTAATGTTTAGAACTGCTTTTAAATTGCGTTTGCACCGAGAAATTACGCAGCTCACAACATGAATACGTCACAGCTCTGGCTTTGAGGACGTGCTTGACCTGTGCTCTTTTGTGTTTGCTTCCCTGTAGTCTTACGCAGCGTGGTTTATATGCTGCTGCTTTATGTTCGTAGTCCTTTCTTTTGTTCAGGTTTAAACTTCTCTGAATGGACACGTTTCAAATGGAACTACATTCAAACTAGCCAGCAGTGATGCATCCTATGGCATTTTAGTAGAACAGGTGGGACAGCCCAGGTTTAAAAGGGGCTATTTCGAAATTATTTTTTTTAATGTGTAGTCCAAATTCCAAATCTATCTAGAGATGGGGAAAAACAAGAACAAAAGTGAAACTCCTGGTTTTAAACTCCTAGTCAACCGTTATGCTACACCAAATCCCAGCTTTCTAAGGACATACTTGGATTTATTTTTTTTTACTTACAGGTACTTTCTTTTCAAAACACACAAGTTTATGTTAGTGTATCTGTGTTTCTCTGCGGTTGCATGTCTTCCTCTCACTGACATTGCACTTCTTGTACAGCCTAGAGAGTTTTTTTAAGTTGAGTATTATCACCGTTTCCTCCAGTTTTGTTTGTCATTCTTCAGTGATACTAATCTGTTTTCCAGAAGCTGCTATCCTCACTCTCCTATTTTTTTCTCTTTCTTTCTTCTTCTTTCCTCTGCAAGTTGCTCCTGCTGTTTCTTCTAGCACTGAAGCTGGTCACTCTGGCTCTGACACTGCTCCTACTTTACATACCTGTTTCTTAGTAAATGAAGGTATTCTTTCCTCATTTTTTCTATCTATTTGTCTTTTGCTTTCAACTAATGTCCTTTATCATTGTTACGACACGACTTTAGTTTGGTCTGTGTAGATACTTTTCTTTGTGAGATACAGAGGCAGTGGGTTTATTTCTGTGTTCTTTGCCATTAATGCTGGCAAAGGGTGAGGAGATCTGGTTTGTCTGTCCCGGACTTCCTTTCTGTTCAGTTCTCAACCACTGTATCAAAGGTTGCATTTCAGATCTTGTTTTGCTGTTGCCTTTGGAGGAAAAAGCCTAAGACCCTTTTTAAGTAGGGAAAATAGAAATGCCTTTTCCCACTGCTGAGGTATGAATGAAAGAAGCTGCACTCCGTGTGGTTTGTATTCCGTTTGGGTGACATTTCCCATCTCCCTTGTGGACGTAGCTGCTGCTGCTTGGTGCAATGGTTCAGCCCTGTCTGGAGCCTTGAAGGGTCCCTTCTGGTACGAGCACCTGGCACTCGTCTGCTTTGGGGACGAGCGAGCAACAGCATTTTGTAGTTCACGTTGCAAACCAAAAGGCTGAAAAAATGTCACAGTCCTTTTAAAAGGAAAGAGAAACAAAATCATTGCAAGTCACTTACATTTTGGTTTATGAAAACAGAAATGATTTAGTTAAACTACTTGGGGTTTGCATTTGTTGGTTTGTTTCTTCTAGTAAATGTTTATCTACATTGTGAAGAATGCCTTCCTGACCCAAAGATTGGCACAAAAAGCAAACAAACAATCAGAAAACAGAAACCAAACAGAAACCAACCCCTTTTATCACTTCCTAAGCCTTTGTTTTAATGCCTTTTATTGCCAAGCCATAAATTTGCGCTTTCACGCAGGAGTTTCAAGTATGAAATGATTTCTTGTAGCGTCATGAAGAGCTTTATTCGTTAAAACATTTAGGTTTTTATGTTCGCAATTGCTGACAAATTAAAAATATAGATCTATGTGCTTGCCTGAAGTACTTCTCAGGTTTATCAAGTCAATGTAGAGCAGAATGCTACGAGATTTCTTTGTGTAAAGTACATCACAAGCATTTTTATGATCCGTGTCATTTGAGCTTGATATGCTCACCCGTAGTTATTTTATAACTACGTAATGTCACAGCTTTATAGTAGGAGTGTACTTGAAGTAAGCTCGTTCAAGTAAGGTTTAGATGGGAAGACGAGGAGGGCAGACAAACACGTGCTTTTATGCGTTTGCATACCTTTTAAAATGGGCCAGAAAAGTCTATAATCTTTCAAATGGTAACTCATGCGCGTAGTGTTTTGTAACTGGATTATATAACTGAATTAAAGTTGCATGTAGGACGTTGTGTAAAATAATGGCAATTATTGTTTGAACAGATCACTTAAATTAGTCTTGTGCTCAGCGCTCATGCTGAGAGCATTTTGTGTGCAGTGTGTGTGTTGGGCATACTCTGAAGGTTGCAAGCTGACAATCCAAGCCTGTGACCGGGCAGTGATACTCCTCTGAAGTCTTTTTGCGAGGGGATGGGAAGAAAGAGGGATATTTGTCTCAAACCAGTCCCAATTAAGCACAATCTCCTGCTGGCGTGGAGCTCTGAGCAGTTCTTTGGGGCGCACGGTTGGTCCCAGAGGAGCTCCTCGTGTCCCTGCCTGGCGCAGGGGGCACGTGCAGTGCCTGGGGGTCCGGCTGCAGAAGGGAGAAATCTCTCATTCTGCTGCAAAATTGGTTTTTATTTGTTTCCCTTCTTTCTCCCACCTTCTCCTGAAGACTTAACGTGTACCAGGCCAGTGGCCGATGTGAATTTACTTTCTTGCATTTTATACGTGGTGTCTGTCTGGTGTTACTGCCTTCACCTCGCTGTCCTGCTGTGTCTTCCCAGGGTGGAGCCAGCTGGCCGCTATGCACTGCGTGATGCTCCCCGACCTGCTGGGGCTGGACAAGTTCCGACCTCCTCTCCTGGAGATGCTGGCCCGCCGCTGGCAGGACCGCTGCCTGGAGGTGATTTCTCTAGTTTGGGGCTGGGGATAGCTGCTCTTCCTGCCTCTAGTCAGTGCTCAATTCTGAAAGTCCAAACTTGTGTGTGCTCAAATATCAGTCCACCTTTTAAAATCTTACTTTCGAGGGGCTTGGTTGGCCCAGGCAGGTCCCAGCACCCTGCTGCTGCCCCTGCCCCGCTGACAGCAGGGACCTGTGAGTACCCCGCTGGCCACTGGGCGTCATCCTGCTGCTGCTGGAAAGGGCAGGGTGGCCAGATTTATGGGAGCAGAGGTTTACAGAGCAGAGATTTATGAGAGTAAACCACCAGAAAACCCACTGGAAAGGCTCAGTCACCCAGCACCAGGAGCTCCGTGCGCTGCCGGGGGCACCCAGGGAGGAAGGAGTGGGGGATTTGCTAGGAAGAGCAGCAGAAACGACCCATATCTTGCAAACAATATTAAGTATTTGAACCTTTAGTTACTTTTTTATTTATGCAAACAGAATGTAGCTGTGCACAACTCTTATGTGGTGTTGTCTTTTATTAAGCACATTTCTCCTCGATATAAAAAGTTACTGATTCCTTTGGACACAAGATCCTGGAGTTGCTTATTGCAGATTCAGGAGGGCAGTTTTCCAGCTAACCTGTCAAAATGGTGAAAAAGCAATCATCTTATGTTTTTGTAGCTTCTGTGTGGCATATGGTAGAAACACGTGCTGTACATATTTTTTTTTTAAAGAAATTACTGGATTAAAAATTTCTAGGATTCCATTATGAATCTCGTTGGGATCAAAAAACTATTTTTTTTTTCCAAGAGACTGCTGAGTTGCCTTATTTTTTGGAGCGTGTATACAGTAGTCAGTAAGTGGTTTGTCACCCAACTATTTGATAAATGACTAGCGGGCCTTAACGCTACACCTATGCTGTTCTGGCAAAAATTTTGTTGACTGTGCAGCTTTCAAAGAAGGAAAGGAGGAACGGAGCTGGATTAGGGGCTGTAGGTCTTCAGCAGCCATGTGACTGAATTGGGAATATGGTTTCTGCTACCTGGGTGCCTGTTCTTTGGCTAGGTAGGGTGTACTTTGAGATGGTTTCCCAAGAGGTAATTAGTTTGAAGCTAATTAGAATTTGAAGCCCAGTTACTGGATAGCCTCAGGTGTCAAGCTAGCATATTGCTATTCCCTGCTTGCCCACAGTTTTTTGATCAAGTCACTTAACTTCCTTGTGTTTAAAAGCCTTTAGACCAAAAAGTCAGGTATTTATAAATGCAGTGAAATCCTCAGGTAGAACACATGAGATTTTGATGGGGGACAAATTGTACATGACAGTATTTTGTATTTCTTGGTGTAAAAAGCTGGACTTTTAATTTTAATTTTAGAAAACTTTTTTTTTATATTTATTCACCTGTGGTTTCGTTGTTCAGTCTTCCATGCTACACAGAAGATATGTGTATCCCATTTGAAAAACTGGTTTTAAGTGATTTTTATCTTCTATATTCCAACATCCACCCATGATATTTAGAAAAAATACTGACTCCTTGTATATCTTGGAATTCTGCTGGATATTTTTGGAAATGTTTTAGAGAAGGGTGAGCACAAATTCCTCCTAGAAACCTAGAATTTTGGTGGTTATTTTGCTTCTGTATTTAAGTAGGAGTGGGGAAAAATGTGGGTTTTCTGGAAGCTTAGTTCAGTTTTCTATTCTATATGTGTTGTGTTTGTTTTGTTTTTTTTTTTTTCTTTAAGTGATGCTTTTTGTTGTTCTGGCTAAATTATACTGAAAGCATCTTGATAAATATTTGATGTTTGAGTTTGTGTGATTTTTCCGGTTGGTTTTATAGGTAAGAGAAGCTGCCCAGGCCTTATTGTTAGCAGAACTGAGAAGAATCGAGCAGGCAGGTCGGAAAGAGACAATTGATGCGTGGGCTCCGTATTTGCCACAGTACATTGACAGTGTTATATCACGTAAGTAACCCTGTCTTTAATCTGAAAACAAGTGGTTGCTAGATAAAGGCAAAAAAAAAAAAAAAAAAAAGGAATTTCATAAACAAATTGATGAACGCTACTACAAAAAATGCATTTGGGCTATATATAACAGTTTCGGGAAATTTTCAAAGTGATTTCACAATTGTGAAATTGCTCAAAGATCCCTAGTGCTGATCAGGTAACTAGAACATTTCAGGACGTGTCATTGGGAATGGAGTGCCCTCTGCAAAGGCAATCCATGCTGCTGAGGGGCTAGGCTGCAGCTGGTAGGTTTCAGGGAAGAAATCTGCTATGAAAAGGGCTGAAAAAATTACAAGGTACTGGTGGTAAAACACAGACTGTTTTTTTTTTTTTTTTCAAGGAGTCTCTAATAAAATCATAGAAATGGCTATAAAGGGATCCTTTGGTATCCCCAAAGTATCGAAGGATGCTGAAAGGAGCTAATGCAGGAAATGTCCATCAGCATCTGCTTGGCGTCTGACGTGCCTCCAGCCCAGCTGGGTGTTCAGAAACATTGATTACCAAGCACTGCAAGGAGACATCGGGTAGAGATGGTAGAACAGTTATCGAGGATTCATTAGGCAGTAATTTATGGTGATGGTTAATCAGGTGAGCATGAGATTACAGTGCTTCCTTTGGTACTGAAACATAGAGCACTTCATAAAAGTCTAAAACTGAAAGTTAATGGGCTTTAAGAAGCTCAAGCTGGTTTTGCAAAGTGTGTGTAGTGCGCAGAAGCAACAGAGATGTGTCTTGCAATGATCTGCCAAGATGTCTTAAATCGTCCCAGAAGTATATCAAGAATGAGAGCTGTTCCTTTTTCATCTCTCTTGCAATTTGTAAAAATGCAAGAGAATTTAAAATGAAATTTGTTAATTTTAAAAAACAGCCATTTCATGCAGGCCTCTGCATTTTCTTTTTTTGGTAACTGGCTGTTCCCGCTAACCTTCTGACTTAGTGTAGATTATATATGCTATTACCTATTCTTTCGAATCATTACTTCAATTACTTCAATTATTTAATGTGGTTTTAAGAGAAAAGAGTGTTTTTCATAGCAATTGTTTTCTAACATCTTCATGTCCTCGTTTCTTTTTCTAATTAGTTGATTGGGTGTTACCTGAACAAATCAAATGCATTAAAGTAATACAAATTAAAAATCTTAAAACTGTCAGGTGAAACAGTTTGTAGTTTTGTGTGATTATGGACCTAACTGGGTTTCTCTTAAAAATCAGCCGATCCCTTTTGATGAAATGCTGTCCATTAAAGCATTGCACTTGTAAGTGGAATGAGACAGGGAATTTCTCTTAAATACTTTGCTTGCAACCTGTGAAAATCGCTTGCATTTCTGAATGATTGGCCTTATTTGGAACAGTTGGTTGATGGGCAGTGAAGGGTTTTAACGGAATTTAGCATTATCAAGGGCACATAAGTCTTCTGTGTGCCTTGAGCCACTACATGCAAATATGTATTTACCAAAACATTAGGCTTCTGACTGTGCACATATGTCTCGAGTTAATACTGTGATATGCAATATAATCTTCCTTCTCAAAATAAAATCAATTGTTACTGACCACTGTTTAAACTGCTATGTTTTTCTCCAGAACTGCTATTTTCATTTTATTTGTTGATAATAAAGCAGAGATCGTCCAGGCTCTAAGAATCTATTCTTGGAAGATGCGTCAGCGTCATAAGATACTCCCTTCAGTCATCTGCCTAGGAATTTGCCTTTATAGAACAACGACACAATATAAAGATACAAAGAGATATAAACACACCTGCCATACATAACAAAGCAGTAAAAAATTATAGTTTAATGGATGAGAATGTTTGCTTTTAAGTAGTAGGCATTCATTTTTCTGAAGATGTGATTCTTTCTCCGCTGAAGAATGTTGTTTCTATTCAGGGAAGGATCTCTATTAAATACCAATTGATTTTTGAGAGATGTGTAATAATCTTATTAAATCTAAATTGAATGCATAAATTACATGGAACACGCTGTTTTCAGGTGATGTTCAGAATTTGCTGGTGAGGCTAAGCTGTTGTTAATTACAGCCTTTAGCCATGTAGCGGTTGCCTTATTACAGGGATGTTGTTGCGCAGTTAGGCGTGCAGCCAGGCAGCGGGTAAGAAGTGTTGTATGGACATGCCAGAGAGCCTCGATCCCTGCTGCCAGATATTTGTGCCATTCGGTACGTTAGGGTTTATTTTCTAATTGATCCTTTTCTGAGGTCAGTTGTACTCAGTTTGTACAATACAGCTCTAGCTGCCCTTCAGTCTTGGGGGTAGCTGCTATAGCAACTGTTGATGATTTCTCATTTCTTTCCTCTGGGGTAATGCTGAGCGACCTTGTTGGGTGCAAGGTTATGGGCATGACTGTGTTGTTGAAGTGTATGGAAACTACTTTGAAATGCCTGCTTGCTTTAGCCAGCGGACTGGTTCCAAAAAAGGACCTTCTGTTTAAGGTACTTGAAAACAACTGGTAATTCATGCTAATTCCCATCCTTGTGCCATTTCTGGTACTCCTCCTTACTTAAACACTTCCATATGAAAGCGTGAGAAGAGTGTGCAGCCCTATTTTGCATGTGTATCAGCTGGGAGCGTAATACTTTGTTCTGCCTCTCGTGCCTGTGTTCAGGCCACAGGTAAGGCATTTGATTTTGTGTAGCTGTTTAATAGCTAGGGGCTGACTGGTTTAAAAAAACTCCAGTGTTTTGTATGTATTCAGTTCAAGTATGCATACAGCAGTACTTGGGATTTTACTAATTACTAAATTAGGATAAGCTTATCTATCAGAACCAACAAGAAGGTTTTAAAGGAGGGAAAAAATAGAGAAATCAGCCGAGGAGTATGGCTGAATGAAAGACTTGAATGTAAATGTTCAATATTGTTAAGGCACTGATATTGAAAAGCTGTAAAACAGATGATGAGTAGCAAATTGGAATTCATTTATTTTATATTAGCAGTGTTGAAAACTATGTAACTTGAACCAAGTTTGTGCTTCTCCCGAATGGCAGGGCAGAGATGGCATTTAATAGTGTTATTGTCTGCGAGAGCATACACAAAGATGCTGACATCCTGAAGAGGAATAATAATTGTGGTATCAGAAAGGAGAAATGAAATAATTAAGGAACTAAAAAGCTTGCTCTTGTGGGTAGTGAGTGAAGTATACAGATGTGTCCTTAGTTCTAATATAGGACTTGCTAAAAGAGAATACGTTTTTAAAAAAGGTCTGGGGAGGAATTGAAGGGGATAAAAATAATTTAAATGGCCAAAATGGTTGCAGTGGATTTCTGAAAAGCATAGTTTTATGCTAGAAAGGCAAGCAGTAGAAATATGATAGATCAAGAAATACCACTTTGTTTCTTTCATCATCCACTTCTCCCTAACTCCCCTCTTAATAAAGGAGCATAAAATATTATCAGCATATTTGAGCCTAGCACATCTCACTGCTTTACAATAATTCTTATATTCATTTTATTTTTACATTCTAATATTGCTTTTTTTTTTGGACATGGCAGGTTCCTTTTTAATTGAAACAAATGCTAATTACTAATAGAAGCTTGCTGCTGATATGATACTTAGTCATCTGCGCTTAATTGACTCTTGAATGTCTCCAGTGTGTGGTACTAGCAAACAGAGATGAAATCTTTTCCCCATTTGTATATTCAGCGCACAGATCCAATAACAGTTTGGAACATGACCTTACTCAGCAAGATCAAGCCAACTCTCGTGTCTCCCAGCTTTTTGATGAAATGTGTTTGGGAACTTGAAAGGCAAATTTGCACTGGATTATCTTTAAATAATCTTTTAACTAATGCAAGAGTATTGTGAACAATAGAGGTTCAGATTGTAGAACTTTTGTTCCAGTCACACTGCCAGCTACTTCAACGAAAAAGTACGTGCTCGGCTGGTTTTATTCCCATACCTGCTTTTGCATTTTGATGAACACAGAAAAATGGGAGCTGCTACCCCAGTGCATATTGAATATGGCATCTTAGGAAACAGTTTATTCAAAATTAATGTTTCTTTAATACAGTGTTTGTTGGTTTTTTTGTTTGTTTGTTTTTTTGCAATGTATAGTAATGTTTGCTGAAACAATAACTAAGGCTTCATATTCAGTAACATTTGTAATTTTTTTCTGATGTTCTCAAGGCTTCATTTTTCTGTCACTGCTCAGTAGTTACACAATAAAAATGCAAGTTTTTTTTTCTAACGCTGTGTTTTTAATCAGTTTGCATAGATTTATGCATGCAATTTGTATCTGATGTTCGCTAACAACCTGATGATCAGCTGAAAGTCTTAGGATCGAGTATGATTAAGGTCTCTGTACCTCTGTTGTGATTTTATTCTGCAGTTTTTCATCTCACAGGTGTATTACTCTAAGAAGACTTCTTTTTGTTTTGCTTTACATCTGTCAGATTGTCTCATTTTCCATTAGTTTTTATAAGTTTGTTTACCAGTTAATACTTTAACAGCTCTACCCTGTACAATAATTGATTCTTCTTAAAATGCTACATTCTTTTTTATCCTCTAAATCACTTGTTTGATATGAATAGTCTTTAAAATTACATAGGAGACTTGATGGAGTAATAACATGTTCCTGTAGATCTATTACAGTCATTATAGCGCTGGAAAGTGCATTTAGTAGTTCTAAAGCTTTTTCACTTTTAAGCTCCGCCAGAATATGTTAATTTGAAGACTCTGCCGCATCCTATGTTGCCTTCTGCAGCAGCGCTTGAATCATTTAAATACATGCTGAGGCATGGCAGAGGATGGAGGGGGTCTTAGTCGTGCTCCTGTAGCCATGTTAAAGGCAATAATTGCATCTGTAATGAAGATTTGGGGGAGTAGCTGACTATACAATTTCATGAAGTCTTCTTGTGAAAAAAAGAAATTGCCTATTTCCCAAAAGAAATTGCCTATTTTTCACGAAAATAAGCCTTGTACTAGTAAGGTGGTGACACAGAAGACTCTGTGCATGGTGTCCTCTATTCATATTTCTTCTTTCCCAGCTCCATCTTGGGTTGAAACATGACATTGGTGGTCTAAACGTACGCAGATATCTCACAGTCAGTGCAAGCATACAAATACAAATTAGAGAAGAGAAAGTTGGTTTTGTGGGGAACGGGACAGGACAGGACACAGCGTTTTTAGGACACTTAAAATCTGTTATTTCCTGCTGCATCTAGTTATTTATTCATTTGGCAGTGGTGAACCATCAGATGAGGAACGGGAAGTCTTGGATTAGAGATCAGTATCTTCTGATCTTTGACCACTGCCTGTTAAACATATTGCAAACAGTGAGAACGCCCTGCTGAATGTCAAATAGCACCTCAGGTTTGTGTACACGTTGACACCAAACACAGAGCTGAAACCTGCAAGTGGTAGAGTTGTGGGAGTCACTGGGGGATGCTGTTTGTACACAGGCGACTGCAGCAGGCTGTGGTGCACCCACTTAGACTATATCCGTGACCTGTTCTACTTTTTAATTCTCTCTTTTTTGATGATCTTATTTTCTTCGGGTCAAGGGCTGTCACACATTAATAATGAAGAGTGTTAACTTAACACCTGGCATGATTAGCATGTTTGGCAAGTAATTAATTCAGAATTTTTATCCATCTGTAGCGTACTACAAATTGTAATTAAATAATTTGGGTGCTGAGATCGTGAGTGAGCAAGAAGCTGCTAAGGTGGCAGGAAGGAAATGTGCTAAATGCCTGTTTAAAGGAAAGACGAGGAAAGTCAAGACCTGGAAATAGGCCTGGTCTGTAACTGCCACCTGTGTGTTTCCTGCTCGTTTTGTGTTGTTCTCATTCCGTGGTTTCTTCACACAGGGTTGTAGGTCCCTCTTAACAGGGAGATCGGTCAGCCTTTGGGAAAAAAAAATACTCATTGTAGAAATAAAACGAGGAAAGGCATGTCTGACAGCATACACTTATTATTTACTGCATACTCCAGCTGTTGGGGTGAGTCTCAATACAAATCTATAATCCAGAGGTGCTGTGTTTGATTTGGGCCTTCGCACCCAAAATTGGCACATCAGCTCATCAACCCCAAATCCGATGTTAACAGATGTGTAGGCAGTGCCAAGAATTACAAGTATTGGAGGTGGTTTAGCCGTGGGTGTTTTCCAGGCTCCCACACGGAGAACAGCTCAGTGTCCAAAGCCTTGTTCATGCTCTGTCTGCTGAGGCTGTCCTGCAGCCGTAAAGGTTTGCCGTGGCCTCGCCTGCTCCTTTTCCCAGCGTGAGCTTCTTTGTGATTAGTCCATGGTGGTTTTGCACAAGGAAGGTTTCCAGGTAGAGCTCAAAAGGGGAAAATTTCATCCTCCTTTACTTACTAACGTTAAGAGTAAGGACTGTCTTCCACGTACAATGGGTTCTGCAAAGGGACTGTTTAAGGGATTTCTTTGCTGAGTATCCTGGTCGTGTTTTGCTCTTTGTTTTTGTGGAGCCCACTGTAACACACCAAGCACCGAAGCAGCCATTTCATGGGCTTCATGCACTGGAGCCCCCGAAATCTTCTGGCAGCGGGGAGACGGATGGATTTTTAACTATGTGATGGTGCTGCAGATAGGAAAATGGTTGCTGTGTCTTTAATGGAAAGCAAAAGGTTATCTTGCCGTGGCCTTTGTGTGCCTGCGCTGATGTGGTGGAGGCAGCAGACAGGCGGTGTGTGCGGAGGGGCCGGCAGCGGGCCGGGATCGATGGGAGCGGTGTGAAGGGAATTAATGCGAGGCAGGCAGGCTGTCTGTCAGCGGGGCTGCGGGGCAGCGCTGGGCACTCGCTGCAGAAATCCGTTTTCAATAAATCCCGTCTAGAAATTAAGTATAGACGCTCGTGTAGCTTCCCGTATTGCTACAGCCCCGCTCATCCAGGTAGGTGCTTGTAGCAAACGGGTGTTCCTTGGAAAGGGGAAATCCTAAATAACGCAGCGGCGTGAAATTAGAGAGAGAAAAATTTCTTTAAACTGCTCCAAATAATAATCCACATTATCCCTGGAAAACAAAACAAACATGGGAAGTCTATAAGAACAAATACTGCGTCCGTTTTTATTAGTATATTTCTGGTAGATATATATCTCTGTTAGGAAGTTTTATTTAAAGCCAGATTAATTGAGTAAAACTTAATTAAACTTCCATTGATTTAAGTGGGAGTTCTCGTTGAGTAAGGATACTTTGATTGGGCCCCAAAGACTTGGCTATTTATACATCTGGATGGTCATTCTACTTGCGCAGGGTTTGACTTAACGGAGCACAAAGAATTAAATGCAGTGGATTTGCACTGCAACGTTTCGCTATATTAAATGAGCGGTTTTATGATGCTGCAGGAAAGAGTTGGGCATTTCTAAATGGTGTAAGTTTCTAACATGAGTGAATCTTGCCTAATTTTCCAGCGTTTCCCAGTATGTCAACTGGCGTATTTTTAATACCTTCCATTTTTATGACCTTTTTACTTCTAAAACCTGTTTCTAAGACAGTTTTGGTAATTTTGGGTGAATTATGTAGAAGGCATTTGTGTCCAAGAAGACGTGTTCCTTCTTACTAGATTTTCTTTGAAAGGAAGCAATAATTTATTGCCTGAATTCTTTTTGCAACAGTTATTTTTCTCCCCTTTTGTTTTCATCCGTTCATTGTTTTTTGGGGAGTGTTTACTTAATCAGAACGATTGCGCTTAACATTTTATTTTAATTGCATATAATTGTAATAGACTTCTAACTTTTCATTTGCTGAGCTTGGAACCAACTCAAGCAGAAGCACTTCTTCCCTTCCACTGCATTGTCACTAGTCTGGCTAAGCACTCTGGCAGGATGTAGCACATCTAATAGTAAAGTTCAGCCTCTTTTCAGTAACTCATGGACAGAAAGCAATGAAAGAAGTGATGTAGTAACTCAAAAAATCAAAGGCTTTGAGTTTTGACCCAGCCTAAACTTACCTTTTAGGGACAGCTGGACCCTTGGCTCCTACTGACTGGAGTATTTAAGCACAGAAAATGCACCCTCTGAGATGAAAGCTCATCAGTGGAGGCGTCACACTACAGTTTTCAAAAGGCATGGCAACTCTGTACCCTTCTCTGTGTGTGGAAGGAAATCAAAGAATTTTAGACTATGGAGGTGATATTTAGGAAGCAGCTGTATGCTTGCCGTGGCTGTGGAGATTACCGGCTCCTCGTGCCAGCTTCTTACTGAAGCTGGTAAGGACCACGCCGGGTGATACCCAGGGGCTGTAGCAGCTGCAGCGTGCATTAAACTCCCTTTTTTAAAGGTGTCCCGAGTAAGGTTCATGTGCAATTTGTAATTGCATGTGATCTCTGCACAGTCCTGCCAGCATGCTTAATGAAGTGCGAGGCTATTGATTGGCAGCGCGTCCCAGCCTGGCTTTACAGTTGTTGTCGCTGCTTTTATGTGTGTCGACATAATGAGAAGGACGGCTGGAAAGTTACTAAAAGGTACTGGTTTCTCCATAAAGAGGTAATGTCAGAATAAAAGTTGGAACAGGAATTGCTGTTCATCTTCCCAAAGGCAAAGTCATTTCCTGAGACTTCACCTCTTGCTGAAGTTTGGTTGGTGCTGACAAAGGGCCGTGGTCCTTTTTTAAATGGGGACTTAAAGCCTCTGTAGCTGGCAAACCTAACGCCACAATCAGCAGAGCAGCAATCTCTTCATAGAATAAGATTTTTGATAGTATAGGCTGACAGAAAGGGTGTCGCGGGAGGAAAGCAATCTTATCAGGGCTTCTTGTCAGGCTGCTCTTTGCGCTTTCCTAAAGCTCTTTGGGAAGACTATTTGCGAGGCTGTACTTTTTCACCCCTAGCAAAACGCTTCTTTTGATAATGCCTTGATTGAATCGTGGTAAGGGCTGTAAGGGACTAATTAAAGATTATAGCCAGGCAGCCTACAAAGCAGTGAATTCGAGCTTGAACCACGTGCTGCTGGTACGTGGCACGATTTGGTGTCTGTAACATAGTTTCCAGCAGCAATTAAGTGCTGCATCACAGCCAAAATGATGTGGAAGGACTCAAACGAGTGAGCGTAGTCTGCAGGTGGTGTGGAAGCAGCCCTGCGGCGAGAGACGAGCATCAAGGGGAGAGGGAAGAGGAGTCCTGCTGGAACTCCTCCCTTATTTGGCGCCGTATCTTGGGTTTTTGGCGAAAGATTTCAGTGTGTCTGTGTGTCTGATATTTTAAATTGTGCTAGAAGATGCCGTAAAAAGAAGAAAATAGGAGAGATTTACCTTGTGGAAAAGGCTTTTAAGGGGTAGGTTTGTGGAAACTGCACAGAGCGCTAAGGGAAGGCAGAACCTGGTTGCCCTTTGCTTTACCTACGTTTCATAGCATTACCTTGAGTCAGAAGGTAATGTTTTTGTTTTTTCCTAATGGAAGGGTGTTATCTGCCCCAATCACTGACTTCTGTGGCTGTTTGCTGTTATTTTTTCAGCTGGAGTAACCACGGAAGCCATTCAAACCACTACAGCAAGCCCAGATGCGTTGGGAACAGAGGCAAAAGTTCAAGAAGAGGAGCACGATCTGGTTGATGACGACATCACAGCAGGTGAGCACGGCCACGATGAATATATTTTGACATACTAGATACCGTGCAGAAGGGATGCAACGCTTTGTGCAATTTTTCCTTACTTTTCATGAGAAAATGGAGTACATGCTATTAGAAATGCAATGAAGTTATTCAAAAGTAAAAAATGCAGAGCTCTAGGCAAAAACAAAATACCTGCTTAACGGTAGCTACTGTATTATTAACGTGTTGCTACTGCAAAATGTGCTCTGTATTTCAGTGTATTTGGGGGTTTTTAGTCTGCTTGCGACTGACACGTTTAGCTTGTTCCTGCAGAATAAAGGTTGGTTCTTCACAGTTATCCCTCAAACGATTTACCTTGGTGAAAAATCTGATGCAAGGGTGCTACCACCATAGTCTGCTTCATCGAACGGAGGTTTTCAGCACCAAAGCGTTGTTAGTTTGTCACGCGTGGTTCAGTTCTAGAACTACCAATACAGCTTTTGCCATTGTTGGAGTTCATTATAATCCGGCAGATAGAGTTGCGAGCTGTGATCCCTCAGGGCATATTCCGAAATGACAGACCACACGAAAATATGCATTTAATTATAAGCGGGTTATCTTTTGATTTGGTTTTTCACGCTTATTTATGCGGTGCCATAAGGAAAATATCTGTGTGCTCAATATCAATCTCCTCAGCATCTGAATGACTCCAGCACGTATTTTAGCATAGCATACTGCAGATTATAGAGCACAAAAGCTATCTTTTTTGACTGAGCTTTTTATAGATTTTTGTGAAAGTCTGAAAGAAAACTATTTATTTCTATTGACCAGAAGACAGTTAGTATGACAGATCGAGTTTTGGGTCAAGTCTCTGGTTGAAGGTGACTGAGACAAGATTCCTGCTGGTGGAAGAACAAACTGCTTGGAACAGAGAGTATTAACACGAGCTATTTGTAAAAAGCTAACAGGAAATAGTCAAAGGGGAGGGAGAATGCTGGGGGTGCCTTAAGTGGCTGGGGGAAGGTGCAGGATTCATCAGGAAACAACAGGGAATAGAGGCTGAAAAAAATGGAAATAAAAAAATGGGGGAAAAAAAAAAAAGAAAAAATAGAAATTAATGAATAGGCTCCAGGTAGGCTGGAACACAGATCTTCCCAGGACATCCATTACATCAGTGTTTCTTTCAGAAACATAGCGGGAAAGAGAATGGAAGCAGGATGCTTTAATGGAGTAACTTCCAAGTGATGTGCATTTTCTTCCTACGCTCTAGACTCTTTAAGTTCTGAGCTTTTCAGAAAGCTGTCTACTATGTTGCTTGAATCTAGAGCTAGTAACTGTTTCTTTACAGAGAAAATACTATTGTTAAAAGGAATCGAGCTTTAAAAGCTATATCCCAAGATGAAATTTTAGTCAACAATCGAATACAACTGTTAGTGTTTGAAGAATATTTAAAAAAAAAAAAGTTATAATTCAGATAATTTAAGCTTCACCTAGTTATCTTAAAATATGATGCAGCTTCTTTCTGTAGTGGTCCTCTTAAGGCTAATATTTATTGATTTGACTGCACAGAGTAATACTAGTGTGCAGTGGTCAACAGGATTTTTTTTTCAGTTCGAACTGGGATTTACCAAATGCCTTCGTTTGCCCAAAATCATTTTTTAAAAGGCTCGTTTTCACATCAGTACTTATATATTATACTGATATATTCTGATAATTCTAGCAGCTGCGGTGGTGTGCATGCAGAAAGTTATATAGCAAATAAAAGCTGGGTTTTACACTGATAACGTTTGTCAGCTTGAAAGTTTAATCTTTCAAATCTTTTCCTTCAATATTTCTAAATCTATTTTCTTGTGTAACGATTAGTACTTTTAGCAATAATTATCTGCTAACTTGTGAAATCAGAAGCAAGAAATATTGCTGGATTAAGCCATATTCTGCAGTGAAAATGGCTTTCGAATCAGCAACAATATTTGTCTGTATTATCTTAATGATTCAGCAATGAATCACTGTGATTTTTTGATTTATCTTTTATCTGAACGCACCATCACTGCTGTTGAAATGCAGCAGTACATGCCGTGTATTTGCAGAAATTTCCAGCATTTTCCCATATTTCTAGTAACACTTATTTTACCCCCAAAATCTAGATATTCTGATGTTCGTGGCATCTAACTACTGTAAGTATTTTTAATTTCTAGGTGAAGCATTATTTTTCGCTATAGAGTATGACAATTTTTTAATTTGAAGGCGTCCACTGTAATGAAAGAAAAATATTTCACCTGCTTTTTTTTTCTTTTTTTTGCTATTGTTGTTTTTTCTTATTGTTACTTTTATTGCTGTATTGAGTTTCTGGGCCGCTCTGGTGGTTTCTCTGCCTTCTCTCCCCTCCTGTTGGACTGGACGTGGAAGCAGCAGCGCCAGGTGCCACCGCCCAGTGCTTCCCTCCCCTCAGCAGCCAGGCTTCCACTGCAAATTTGGTGTGAAGTGGAGGTGCACAACAAATGCAACCATCTGCCATCCCCAGCAAACAAGCCAGTGGCCCACTGTTCAGCACAATGAGGGTGCCAAAAGAGTCAGTCTCCGGATAAAGTTCCTGCTGGGCTGCTTTTAAGTAGGTTAGACCAAACCTGAGCACCTTCTACAAACCCTGTCACATACGTTTTTGCATCTCCAAAGCCCACCACAGAGAGATCAAAGAAGCTTTTAATTTGTGTTTAATAACTCACTGGAAAACCATCCACCATATCCTGCGCTGACTATTGTGTAAAACACCAGAAAAATTAGATTTTATCAGCTAAAACAAACCTCGTCCCTTTCAGATGCTAATTAAGAAAATAGAGAAAACACACGCGCATCTCCCTCATTTGATCTTTACTGTTACAAATAAAATGTGCAGATAGGAGTTAGTTAACATGTGGGTGCTAATTTTTAATGGAGTTTTTTGTGTACGAACAGGAATTTTGAAGCACCTTGAGAAACGTGCTTGATGGATAATTGGGGAAAAAGTTAATCAAGAATCTAGTTCCCTCCGGTTTGTCATTAGCTGTCTACAAGAAAGCATGAAAGTGTAGGTAAAATACTTTTTAAAAGAGCACTTTATTTAATTGTAGGGAAGGTAGCTCGTGGAGAAGCACAGGGTTTTTCAGCAGAGCTGCACATCTTTGAAAAGACGTGGGCATCTGCCACTGAAGCAGATGTCACCAGTAAACGCCACTGGGAAATCTGTTCCCTGCGAGGGGGCTACGGGCTGGACATCTGTCGGAATGGCAGATGTCAGAGCTGGGGCAGCGCTGCGTCTGCTCCCTAAGTGCTAGCCCAGGAGAACTGCTCCGTTCGGGCTTTCGGGGCTGGTTCCTCGTTGTTGGAAGAAGCGTGCAGCAGGGTATTTAGAAAGATAACTTCATTTAATTGGGAATACTTCTTGGTGTCTGTCTTTATCTGATGCACAACTTTACGCTAAGCATCACACAGTGTAACTAACTAGCATCAGTCCTTGTGCATCTTATTTTTTTGAGTGAAATCGGGAAGCATTCAGCATCACCGTGTGCATTATACATCAGCACTTCGTAAAAATCAATCTGGGGCTCGTCTGAAATCTTTTGTCTGTTCCGGTGGCAGATGTCTTCTTCCAGCTCTGTGCAGTCTCCCTTTGTGCTGTCGTTACTTCGGAAAACATTATTAACTTGGGGAAAGTTAGCTCTCAGTGTCTTAGTCAAACATTTATACCTTCATTGTGTTCTTCTGACTGCTCATCTTCTCTCAGTGGTGGTAGGAAGAAATCCTTCAACTTGATGCTTTCGTTAATTTAAGTAAAGATTTAGGAGAGATTGTTACAGTCAAGTCAGTCTGTAAGTCTGCCTGGTATGCCGGGGTGGGATCCCACACGTCCCCACAAATCCCCCCTCCTTCACCTTCCTGCCCCAGGACGGCTTTGTCTGCTCACCTGGATGGGGTGAGTGCCCGTTGCCTCTCCCTTGCCCATCTTTCTTGCACGTGGATGCCCTGGCTCTCTCCCCAAAAAACCCTCCAGGCCCCTCTCATTTCTCCGTGCTCGCTCCTCTCCACCAGCTGTGCACGAGTGGCAGCGCTTTTAGGAGCTTTTAAGTTCAGAAGACCCGTTCCTGCTGGTGCTGTCTGATCTCCTTTTATTCCAAACAAAACGATTTTTCATGAAGGTGGAGACCTGAAACCTACAGCAGGTTTTTTGGAACATTTTTATAGTTGCTGTTCTTAAAGCATTTTTACGCGCTTCTTCTGGACAGATAATTGTTCAAACTAGTAATTCAAAATCTATGTAGCATATGAAAAACCTGACAAATTTTAAAAAACAAACAAAGCCTAAATGTCGTAACAATCACTTGTTGTATTGGAAATGGCTTGTTTTCACGTTGCAGCTCCCCAAACCAGAGCTATCTGAAATTGTTCAGAAATAAAGCGTAATGTAAGCCATGCTGAATTTTGCTATGAGATCACTGTTTCAGTAGTACTTTGTATATGCAAAAGCTTTAATTTCACCTGCTTAAGCAAGAGAGAAAAAGAGTGGAGTTCCTACTTTTCGTTCTTTTACCAGTCTGTGCACTTGGATAAATAAATAGATGATCTAAGATTCAATAGGCCAATTGCAGCATATAATAGCTATTCAGAGGCAATTAAACTGCCTTTTTTCATGCCGGCATGCGAGCGTGCCCTTTCCCAACCTTCAACTTGATTTGTGGTGATTCAAAATTAACTTAAAAGTCTTGTTTGCTGACAGCTTAAAGCTTAATTGACTGAAAGCCAAATAGAGCGCGTTGCGCGTTCAGCCCTCGCGTGCGCCGCCAGGCAGCAGCCGGGGCCGTGCACGCAGGCTCGTGCCTGCTGCGGGGGGCACGGAGCTGCTGGGGGGCTGCTGGGGGCTGCTGGGGGGCTGCTGGTTGTCCTGGCCTGCTGTGCAGGCAGGAATGGGAAGAGGAGAGCAATGCCTTCCTGCTCGCACTGATGGCAACACATCCAAAGGTGAATTCTGTGAGTCCAGTGGGATCTGTACCAGTGTGATGGAGCATTGCTCTAACAGCTCTGCTGACAAACGCAACGAATAAGGAGTAAAATGGGCATCACCCATAGGGGCAGAGGTGGATCTAAAAGGTGGCTGGGTGCATTTAGCATCGTAGCAAGAACCGCCTGGTGGGCAGCAGGCGTACAGTCCCCATACAGCCCCGAAAAGCGCGTCCCCAGCCCGTCCGTGTCATCTTGGGGGCAGAACGCACGGCGAATTGCAACCCCTATCCCAGCCCCAACCCTCTTATGCTGCCAAAAGCCTTCCATTCCCTTCATATTTATGTATCTATAATAGTTTCTGTAGAGAAAAGGCTGGTTTTGTTTGAGAGTGGTGTTGCCCACCACGACTTGTTGTTCCTCTACCGTGCTTACTGGGGCAGGTTTGCTGCCCTCGTAGCTGAACATCGTCCCCAACATGGGGACTGATGCCAAGCATCACAGGAGGGGCCTCCAAAAATAAACACAATGGTGTTTTTTTGTGGTTCACAGTGATCGGCAAGTATGCATTCGATACATCTTCGGGATGTATTAAATCATTTCAAATTAAATAATGTCCTTAAGCACTGGGAGGGTGTTTTGATCTGTCAAAATCAGAAAGATCTTAAAAGCAAAGTACCTGAAATTGTCAGAGGTGATATAAGTGCATCAGGAAAACATAATGGCTTACGTGCTTTCTCCTGTAAATTCTGAAAGTTCTGTTCACATGAAAGTCAAATTTTAGTGCGTGAAAGATAAAGAACATGGATTCTGATATTGCTCTATTTCTTATTGATTTCTTGGCAAATCATGGCTATCTAATTTTTTCTGCCTTCCTATTGATTTCCAATGGGAACAACATCTTTTTCATAAAGCATCAGGAAAAGTTGCCATTCAGTTCCAAAATGGCCATGATGTAAAATAGTTTTATGTTCCTTTCAATAAAATCATCATCGCGCTTCAGCACGTGAAGCCCGGATCTCTATCGGCTTTATTGAAGCTTTACCTTTGGCCAGGCTGATCTGAAACTCAGGAATGGATTTCCTTAATTGACTCTCATTAACAGCTTATTGAAATCTTTTTTTTTTTTTTTTTTTTTTTTTTTGGGGGGGGGGAGGGTAATTTCCACCAGACCGATGGGCTCGTACGAAACGTGCTGTTCTGCATAGGGGCAGTGCTTTGTGCAGCCACCCCTCAATCCCTTGCAGTTCAGCAGGATTCTCTTCTGTGCTCTGCCCTTCCTTTTCTCGCTGAATATTTCACCGTGCTGCAGCTGCAGGAGCACAAAATGGGTGAGGATGCCTCTCCTCGCACGGCTAAGAGCAGAGGAAAAGAGTCAAAGACAAAATGGATTCTCTGCTCTTCAGAGGGGGGAGTACAGGACATGGCTCGCTCAGTGTCAGCAGCTTTTATTTAAGGCACAGAGTTAAAGCATCAAAACTTTACTTCTTACTAGCGACATTAAAGTCATCCTGATCAAAATCTTGAGAAGGTATCACGGGCATTTAACTGCTTTTATTTCTGACTCGTTTATTTAGATAGCAGCGCAGAGGGATACGGATTTCTGGAAAGCGCAGCACAAATCTGCATTTAAAACTGGAAGTAATGAGGTCAGGGTCCAATTAATACTTCATAACTTACATTGGTGGGTTTCGGCTGTGAGATGAAACAACCCAGCGTTGCTCTGGTAAATTTATTCCCAAGTTATTAAATACTTCAGGCTATGTGGCGTTCAGTGGAATTAAATTAGTTGGAGATAATGATTGTTTGTTGAGCTTGTTGCTGAAAACACATGCACGCCGAAGAGTTGGGCTAATTGGTTTCCCTGCTTTTTGAAAGGAAATAAAACATCTTCAGCATGCAGCTCCCAAAGCACTGATGAGAAAAGGAAAGGTAAATGCTGAGAGATAATAGCTTAACTCGATGCCTGTATAGCCAAAAAATGCACTTTTGAATTGTTTTCTTTGCTGTCAGATGGTAAATTTTGGTTTTTGGTTTTGTGAGTCCAGGCAGAAAGGGACTGACTACAGCAACTCCAGTAGTTGCTGTTAAACTGGGAACAAACTGATTTAATTTCCTATAGCCTTGTTTTAAAGTGATGACCGGGACTCCAGTCAATGTTTCCTACAGCAAAAAAAGAAGTTGCAGAGAGACTAAATATAACTGTATAGCTGTATGAAAGTAATTAATAAATATCGTGTATCACTGACCTTAATGTGAATGCACGAAGCACGCTGGCACTTGGGCGATGCTGTTCGGCTTTTCCAAGGTATGAAACATTTTGGGTAAATTCAAAGGGTACGAGTAAATAGAAAAATGACCATCTTGCACCATCTTGCACGCTTTCCTCTTGGTTTCTTGCAAGATAAGGTCGAGTAAATTAAACGCTCATCTGTGCAATTTGTCGGGCAGGCTTTGGGCGTGCAATAGGCTTACCTGCCGCAGGTAGTGGTGTAAGAGTTGGGCTTTTTGGCGACGCTGGTGTTTGCAGGTGTGCTGGACAAGGGAGAGCATTGTTCAGGTGCGCTGTAAGCACCCCCAAGTGCTAATGAGCAGGCGGCACCGCGCTGGTGCTTAGCGGACACCGAACAAATTCAGGCGTTGAGCTTTTTAGGAAGAATGAATGATGGCTAATGATTATTTAATGACAGATCTCTGGACTGAAAGGCACTTAGCACTCAAAGTGTACTGCAAAGCCTATTTCTCAAAGCTTCCGACAGGTTTATTTGGTCTCACCTTGAGTAGAGCAGTGCTGTATTGATTTCATTGGGGTGGATTTAAACACACTATTGGCTTAAAATAGCACCACCTATGCAGAAGAAAATCAGCGCCTTAACCCTTACGGCTGCCAGCAGCTGCTGGGGAGTGTTTGGGTTGTAGGCTAACAGATTCCTGGCAGGTTTGCTTATTCTAAATGCTGTCATTTTTAATTAACATATACACTGCAAATTTTCAACATTTGTTATCCATACAGGCCGTGTGGATAAAGCCCAGGGATTTACAAGGGGGCTCTGACCCCAGGATACCTGGCCAGAGGTGGGCAGTGGAGTCAGAGCCCTGGGATTTTACATCAGATCTTAAATGAAAGGCTGAAAAAAAAGTCATTTTTAATTCAAATTTCATAAACCTTTTTTTTCTTTTGGGTGGCTGCAAGTCTCTTCTTAAAAATAAAGAAAAATTCTATGCTTACCTAATCAAGGTTATGTACTATGAGAGGTTTTATCATTCTGTTCTCCTTCTTTCTCGGGTGCTGCAGCTGGCTAGCTGCATCAAACCATGTTACTGGCACCACAAAGGGAATATGTTATCAAAAAGCAAACCTGAGAAATGTCCTGGCTTTAATAATACAAAGCTATGCGACTTTACCAATATTCAATTATTAAGCTTGTCTGTTGGAAGATGCCCCCTGAAATATTAGAAAAATGAAGTTTAAACACTCCCAGTTTTTAGGGTAGTGACAATGCCCCCTTATTTCAAATATTTTCCTGTAGACGTGAGAAGAAAATGCCAAGACAGGCGTTATCAGCTAAATCAGCACAGCCTGCCAGTGGGGGGGACACCTTTTGGGGAGGGGAATCTTAAAAAAGAAAAAGGAAAAGAAAAAGGGAAAAGTGACTCAGGAGCAATTCAAGAGCTTTCTGAGCAAGCTACTGTGGGAATCCACGTTTGGTTCCCCATCGCATGTATTTCCTGGAATAGCCCTGCTGAAGTATTGGGAAGACAGCGCAATGACGATTAGCAAAGCGCTCAATAACCCTGGGAGACAAGCACCTGGAGGCAGCAATCACAGCCAGCCTCGTTACCTTGCCCCTGCCTTGCGCTGAACTGGCACGGATCGACTGCCACGGTGGCGGTCACGTTGCAGATACGTGTAATTGTAAGGCAGGGGAACAAAGGGGAGTCCCGCAAGGTGAGGGTTTTGTCCGCACTCGGGTACGTTCCATAAATACCTTGAGGATTGTGGAATTGCTTCAGGTGGAAAGAGGTAAGGGGCACGGCGTTAGGAAGGTGAAAAATCATGTAAAAATACTGCTAACAAACACCATGCAGTTGCACGGATTGTTGTAGCTCTTGAAGGCTCTTCTGTAATGGTCTGTTACGGAGCAGCTCTCCGCAGCTCCCGTGCAGACAGCGGGACCGGCACAGCACCCACTGGCACCCAGCTCCCGCAGATCCGCCCTCGGCCCTCATTCAGACCCATTGATCCCCATTCCGCTTAGATCCGAGGAACTTAATTTGTCTTCTAATCCTTTTATTGTAAGCCAGGATAAAATTAATTTCACCCAGGAACTGTGCAAAGCCAATTAGCGTGATCTTCGGAGTTATTTGGTAAAGTGCTCCAAACTGTTAAATTTCCCCTGACCTCGTGGCTGCACTCTCTGACTGCTTTTTCCATGAGGCAATCAATAGCTCGCCGCCTCTTCAACAATTTAAACTTCGGAAACGCCTTACCTGGATTTTAAACCCTTTAGCAAGACGCTTTGTGCTCTCTCCCTCTGAGCAGGTGGGGAGGTTTAAGCCTCAAAACCCAGCACGTTTTGAAACGTTCAACGTGGTCGTTTCACCTGGAGGAGACCCGGAGAAGCAAACCCACAATAGGTTTCTCTATTTTTGCTATTTTTACAACCAAAATGTCGAGCATTTTTGTCCTCTCGCCAGCGTAGCCTCTGTTTTCCACACAGAGCTATTTGGGGTTATTAATTTTCTCCCTGTGATAGGGTGATCAACCGTCCTGTCAAGAAAATGGATCTCCGTGTCACCCGTTAGCATGATTAAATGGAGGCACGTCGCGGGGAGAAAATACCAAATTTTCATGAGACAAATGAAAGTGTAGAAAGGACTACTTTTACAGACATTATTTCATTTGAAAATCTCCCCAATGGCTGTCAGTTTATTTGTAGGAAATCATTGCAATTAATTGTACGCTTCCGCTAGTCGTTCAGGGAAGAAAAAAGTAAAAAATATTTGTGGGATTTTCCTTTTATTTTAAATTTCCTTTGGAGGTTTCGGGGAGGGATGTTGTTGGGAGGGAACTGTGTTGGTTTTTTGTTTGTTGGTTTGGCTTTGGTTTTAGTTTTTTTTTGTTGTTGTTTTGAGGTAGCAAATGCTACCCTGCAGCAGCGAGCAGGGTAAAGAGCATCCTATGCCAATGAAACACTTGAGGACTGTTTCACAGCTAATTTTGGCTCATATTTGTTGTTGGCTTAGCAGAGTTACCTTGCAGCAGCTGCCCCCACCTTCATGGTTTGAAGAGGACGCGGGGAAGCTGCGTCGAAGCAGGCCCAGCATTTGCAGGATGCCACGGGGATGTCCCGCAGGGTTAACGTCCTCCTGCCACGACCCAAGGCGAGGACAGGGGAGTGCCCCCGTGCTTTAATTTCCTCCTGGAAGCAGCACATGTGCTCGCTCTTCCCTTCTTCCCCTCCTCGGAGCCGTGGCCGTGGCGGCAGCGCCGGGGTCAGCGCCGTGCCTATTGATCAGCATCCCGCGGTCCTGCTCCAGCATCTGCTCCGCTGCCCGCGCCGCCGCAGCACGGCCCCGCAGAAATCCATAAGAGGAGCTGTGCTCATCCAAGCAGGGCCAGAAACTAAATGAAACGGTCTGAAACCATCTCAGATCAGGAGCTCGCACCGAGTCGTCTTGCTGCGAGGCGTCACGGCGGGCACCTGGGCATCGCTGGGGGCACCGCGTCTGCAGGTAGCTGCCCGGAGAGGTGGCTGCCGAACAATTAGAACAGTTACACCTCGCGCTTTGTCTCCTGCGGCCCCTTTTCATCCTCCTTCCTCTGAAGGCAGTTGCTATTGATTTATTTTTTTTTCTTTTTCCCCCCTCTCCCTCCCATTGTTAAGCTTTCCGTTGTTTCCCAGCTCCCCTTTGGCTGGCACATTGCTGCCGCGGTGCCTGAAGGGGGATGCCCTTCCCGTGCTGCTTCCCAAATGTGGCCAGTTCTTCTCGTACGTCGTGTGTCCTGTCCTACCCAGCCGTGTGAACGTGGTTTGCACAGGCAGACACACTAATTCGCCCTTCGTTAATCTACAAGCCCGCCAAGTCGAGCTCAGTGCCGGGCGCTGCCTTCTGACTCCTCAGCAAAGATTGAACAGCCGAGCGCTGTAAGCAGGATTAAGACTTCATTATTTTCGGAGCGTATATGGTGAGGCATTTCTGGGATAGCGTGAATTAGTAATCAGCTGAAAGGGAACTCTACTTGTCAGACGAAAGGAATAATGTACTGCAATCCAGAGCATTGCTCCCAAGATTTTGTTTCTTTATTCAGAAAAAAAAAAAAAACCTTCATCTAGCTATTCTAATACAGCCTTGACATTTTTAATTTCACTAACAATGTAGAATGTATAGTTTTAAATAGTATACGTTTTATGAGGTTTTTCCACCATTTAGGAGAAAGAACATTCATTAAAATACAAAATGCAACATTCAGTGTACAAAAATACTACTTCAGTTTAATGGCATGTACTGGTACATTAAAATCCAGTAAGCATTGGAATATGATGGTGTACCCTAGCACAAAAAGGATGCTTTTTTGTAATAGAAGTGTATTTAAAAAATCCATCCCATAAAATAAAAAGATTGCCAGTCTCCAAAATTCAGCGTTAACAAGAAGCAAACCACATAGCACCTCTCACAAAGGCAGGTAGGCACAGAATTCCCTGTGTTTTGTTTCGTTTTGTTCTCCAGAGGAACAAATAAAGCTCTCTGAAATGTTTTTGTTGTTCTTTTTTCAGTGAGCTGTTGGCAGTTTTTGAAGGGTGGCTGGCTTTGAGGCTGGCCATTGCAAACGCTGGCGTTAAGATGTCTATGGACATCTAGGTTTTAGGAAGTAAAATGGCATCATCTCTACAGGCTGCAAAGCCTGGGGAGGGAAGTAGCAGTCCTGAAGGCGTGCTTTAAGTTAAATGGAAACCTCTTTTCTTTTCTCTGGGAAGCACGATGTTGGGAGTGTGAAGAGCAGCCCCGCTATTTATTTTCCTCATCCTTGCTGCTTTTCATTTTAGGTTGCCTGTCCGGTCTCCCGCAGATGAAGAAAATCTCAACCTCTTACGAAGAGCGCAGGAAGCAAGCTACTGCCATCGTCCTGCTGGGGGTGATCGGGGCGGAATTTGGAGCTGAAATTGAGCCCCCCAAACTCCTGACTCGGCCACGTAGCTCTAGTCAAATTCCCGAGGGATTTGGTTTAACCAGCGGCGGATCAAATTATTCCCTGGCGAGGCATACGTGTGAGTATCCTGGGTGCACTTTTCCCTTCTTATGGTGTTTTGAGGAGAAGGTGGCTCATTATAACTTAATCATATGTTTCAGTACAAACCAAGTCATTAAAAATCCCCTTTTAGAGGACAAAATAGAGTAAAAATTTTGAACACACAAATAAGCAGAGTCACAATAAGAGGTGGCTAAGAAATGGGTGCAGGTACAGGGAGCAGAGGTGTGCTGGAGGGGGCAGCGAGTGCATTCCCTCTTCTGCTGGCTGATCCTCATGGTCAGCACTTGGTAGCTCCTGGTCGTAGTGGAGCTGTTCTATCTGGAACTGAGCGCTGGCTCACACACCACACGTACTTTTGGGAAGTGGATCAACAGGCATCAATGGGAAAACAAAAACAGCCTTGGCGAGGCCAAAAAAAAAAAAAAAAGGAGAGGGGAAGGGGGGCAAGATGTCTGGTTTAAAAGTCAGAAACTGATGAATTTAATGGAAAATGCTATATAAAATGTTACCTTCTGGTCCTGTGTGAAATGTGGTCCTGCAGTGCTACTGTAATTATCCTTGCAACAAGCAGTAAGCATGATCTTATGCTATTACATATCTGTGTGTTGGCTGTTTCGTGTTAGCATCACAAAATCTAATGGCAGCAGCTGCAGCTTCGGTGCCCTGGATTCCTGCAAGTATTTTGGCGAGGTTCCCGAGTCTGCTGGTGTGTTTTTGTTGTATGTGGAGCCTGGCAAAAGTCCCTTCTGTTATCTCTGTGAGATCTCACTGCAGCACTACGGGCTCATTGTCAGTATTGCTTGAAGAAAAGTCAGCTGTGTGCTTAGCTATGAAATAATCCCAGGGCAGAGGATTCCTCCTCCTGCCCTGGTGCAGTCCTCACCTGATGCCCAAGTGAAAAACACAAATTATAGAAAATAAGCGTGTTGTCTGAGCTCAGAGCTATTCACAACTTCTTTCTCCCAGTGTTTTTGTTTATCTATTTGCTTGCTAGTTTTGTCACATTAGGCTTAGCAGCGCTGTAAGCTCCAGCTTTGAACTCCTATTAATCATCATCTCAGAAACCCTGCACGACTGGCTGGCTGACTGGTAGGCTGAAATTCAGTCTTTAACGCAGGTGAAGCTTGACAGGCTAAAATACTGTAAATTTAGATCCAGGCCATGAAGTAATATCTGAAATGGATGGAAAGCCAGAAGAAGATCAGAACATTGTTGCCTGTGACGGTTTGGATTGTGAAAGGCAAGCACTCTATTGTTTGCTACGGAGACCCCCTTCACATCCAAGCCAAGTACTCCAGGCTGAGGGTATCACTCACATCTTCCCTGTAGGAGAATTCTTTGCACAAGAGAGTTGTTGCAACCCCGAAGAAGTAAAGATTAATTTGAGGAAAAAATACAGGACATGATGGGCTATACTTTTGGCTGATGATAGCGTTGGCCATGAGCTTGATGATCTCCATCCCATTTTACATGCAATCCTTACTATTATAGTGCTCGAGGAGCTTCAACTGGAAAATTCGTGAGGTCTCCTGTGGGCCTGACTCCCAGCCCGCCTGCACAAGGGCCTCTCAGAAGGGGACGCAGGAGGCAAAGGCTTAAGGAAAAGGGAGGTGTCGCTTATCAGATAATGCTGTTCTCAGGATGGGTTTTATTTTTAAGCATACTGCTTAAAAATCCTTTCTAGTCCTTACTCTGTGTATGTAACAGTGCAGAAGGAATTATAACACTGAGCGGTTGTTCAAAAATTAAACGTTTCTTGGAACAAATAAAAGCAAAGCTGCACGCATGCACTAGGACTTGCAGCTATTTGTTGATTTGCCTTATTATGACTTTAAGGCACCACCGGTTCAGACGATTCCCCTCCTCTGCTGTGGGCTGACTTCATTAAGATGTGGTCATCCTTCAGTCTGTTTCGTTATCATGTACTGAAACCGAGCGGGCCATCCGAAGCTATCAGAGAAATGGCACGTGGCCTAAAAGCACCCTAATTTCTATTTCTAAAGAACTTACCAAAATGAATTACTTCTTCATTTACACCGATAACGCGTGCACGTTTTTTGCAGCCTAAGTTGCAGACGTTGTGATTTCCTCTATTTCGGAAAATAGTAATTGTGACGATGCCTTTTTGAGGGAGCGGAATTCTGAAATCCATACAGTGACCTTGCCTGACATCCCGCATTAATCTCTGCTGACCTTACAAGTAGTTCATGAGATATTTAATTATAAAATGCCACCCAAAGAATTTCTCATTACAGATGCACCGCATTGCACTTAAACTGCAGCTAATGCTGTGTTTATAAAGTTAATGGGCTGATAAATCTGAATGACTCCTCTGTCCTGAATATGAAAATCCTTGATTCTGTGGTTAATGCGGTGTATTTTTCAAAGCATCTGCCGTCAGTGTAGTTATTAATGATAAGCATTTTGCCCTTTAGCTCAGTCAGTGTCATATGTGACAGCACGTTCACGGCATTGAGTTATTTATATTGTTTTTTGCAGGCTGTGTGTTCATGCTGCCTTCCTTCCAAAGCGAATTTTCGGGTTTCTGTGCTATAATCCACGGCAGTCTCTCCAGTTTTACTGATTTCCTTAATCCGGAGCCAGCCAGCAGTTAGGTTCCTAGCTCAGCCTCGTGAAACCATTTTTTATTTTTTAATTATCTTCTCCCCAGTTCCTGGCAGCTGACTTTCCGCCTGTTAGGAGGGAGAAGCAAGTGGAAATTCTTGATGGAAATAGAAATACGCGTCTCTATAATTGTACAGGGCCACGCTATCTGTTGTAAGGGTGGTTTTTTGTTGTAGGGCCATGTTGGTAAAACTTTACATGTTTGAGCAGAAACCTTTACACCGTTTAGCTGTGTCTCTGGAAGCTTTCAGCCAAACAATGAAGCCATTAGCCTAGCACGAAGAAAAGATTTTTATTTTTCAAGGAAGTGCAGTTTTGCTTCCCACTGCGAGGCAGATACAGGAATAACTGGAGTTCTGAATATAAAATCCTGCGGTGTGATGCAGTTTTAAAATGCTTAATACGCTCGTACCACAAATCTTGGGGGTACTTCTCCCTCGCTGTGTGAGAACTTCAGTCCCGGAGCAGTTCTCTCCTCGGCCCGGAGCGTGCAGAGGACACATATGTTGCCTCCAAAGCTCTGTTGTACAGAGTTTTGCTGATACGTTTGCAAGCGAGGAATTTTGCATTCTGTTGGAGGCTGTGCAGCCCTCGGTAGTAATCAGAAATCCTCTGCCCACACCTCTGTGCTTCGCTGTGCGGGCTTCATCCCCGCCAGCCTGTCCCTCCTCATCTCATGCCTCTCAACTCTCCGCACGCTGCTTGAATGGAAAGAGCTAGAGATTTACTGCATAAAAACTACAAAATGGGAAAGATTTTGTGCCCTATCAAGGAAGCAAATAGCAGTTTTCTTCTTCGGCAGGCTAGCTGGTGGTGCCACCGCTTCTTCAGATTGCCAGGTAATTCCCCCCGTAAGCTCGTCTTCTCGGTTCTCTGAAGCATTCAGGTGTTGGACCTGAAGGTTGGTGTTAGTTATGTTTAATTAGACAGAATTTGATTGGAAAATGCCTTCTAAAATGACTTCATCGCTTACAAGAAGAGTAAAAGCCTTAAGTTTAGTTCGAAGAACCACGTGGCAACTGCTACACGAGCTCTGTAACTCCGCGTTGCAGGGCAGGGGGTTGAAATCCCTGGGGTGTCACGGTGTCCTGCTGGGCATCTCCTCGTGCCCCTGGGGGGGACGTGGCTCCCAGCAGACCCGTGGTGAGGCCACGTCGCTCCCCAGTGGCTCTTTGCCTGTCGCAGAGCGGGCGGCAGCAATTAGCGCAGACGAGCGGCCGCTCAGGATCATCCCTTGCAGCAGCAATAAATCAGCTGAGCACCTGAACAGCAGCCTTTCAGGGCAAATTAACCAAAGTGGCTCAGTGACTTAATTTAAGAACAAACCGAACAACAACAAGAGAAAGCCCACAACGTGGTGATTAAAGCAAATCACTGATTTTTTTGCTCGTTGTGAGCGATTGCTACCAGCGCGTGCCATGTTGCTGGCTGTGTTTTTATGTCATTTATTCAGGAGGATGCTCAGGTCTGCACGATCCCGTGGTTGGTGGCACTGTGCTGATCCTTTTGGATCTGTGTTTCAATCAACACGCTCTGAAATTCATTACAGATCCAAGGTGTGCTGTGGTTTGCTTTTGTTTTCCCTCAGGTTGTTGTGATTAGATCAGTGGCTCGAGCAAAATTTTGTCCCTGAAGGGAAAAAAAAAAAAATGGAAAAATGGTGGTTTATAAAAATCTATACCTTAGCCTTAGAGATAATATTTAGAAAAAATAGTCAATCCGTATGGCAGAAAACAGTCAATCTTTGTGGCAGATATTATGCCCTCATTTAAATCTGTTGGTGTTTCTTTGTTATTGACTTGAACAACAAAATCCAATCTGAAAAATTAAATTTCCCTTTTTACCCAAATCCTGTAAGGGACGAATGATCCGAATTCAGTATTTTTAATCAGAGGTTTCTTTTTGCATGCGTAAAGGATGCAGAAAGCCCCTGGCTGCAGCCCCCGTCTCGCGGGGGGAGCCCCAAAGCATTGCAGTTCTGGTTTTGCTGTGTTTCATGTGGCTGATACCTGCTTTTAAATTGTGGTTACGTTCACAGACGGTCTTTGGCACAGCAGATTTGTACTGAAATATTGCAGTGGGCTTTCCCAACCAGCAAACAATAACATGCACGTTCGGTTACGTTATCTCCACGCAGTTTTACCAAGTTAAAATCTGTGTGCTTTGTACATCAGGTGGGAAAACCAAAGTCACACGAGCCTTTTGCTGTTCAGTGTCTGTATTAAGTAGTGCCCGCGTGTTGTCAATCAATAGTGTGAATGCTTAAAAAGAGCACTTCAAAATAACTTTATGAACTGTTGCTTAATAAGCTGTGACGAGTCAATAAATCAGCCTGTGCTTGCCCTTGTAATGAGTGAGATGAAGGGAAACTCAGAAACTAATTTAATTCATCATACAAATTAACATTATTCCTTCATTAGGCTTGCAGATGCCAAGCCAAGCATCCTTGCTTTAAAAGCAAAGGAGAATTTGGAGTTTCAGCCTCTCACAGAGCTGTGTGCCAGAGTGATCCCAAGCCCAGCAGGTCTGGGGGCATCCCACCGTCAGCGTCCCACCTTACAACACCCACGGGTATAACACATCGCTGCAGGTAGGGTGTGTGGATATAGAGGGCACCAGTGGTGCAGTTGGGATCCCCAACTCATACAGGCTATGGCATGGACATCACTTACTTCACTGGCATCGTGCATCTTCCTCCGTTGTGTTCAGATTGAAATAAATAGCATTTATTTCTAACGGTGTTATGCAGTCAACAGGAATGAAAATAACAAGCTTCACGCACGGTTATCAGCCAAGTCATGGTGGCTTTCTCCTTCCTGCTAGATTATAAACAAATGTTGGATTAAAACGATAGTTCACTCTTTCTAGAGCACCGAAATATAATTTCGTAGTTAGAGGAAGAAAGCATTTAAGCCAGCATAGTTGGGTTCTCTCCATAAATTGAAACAAGTCTGATCTAAAACTCATTTACTGTCTTGGAACAGAATTGATCTTGCTTTCACATTTGATTCCCCCACTGCAGATTTTGAGAGGAAGAAAAATGGCATTGTTAGGTCAGTTTAACTAGGCCATAGTTAGACAGAAAGGACCGGGAAACCGGCTATTACAAACATTTTTCTTCTTTTTGCCTTTGTCTTCCTTCCTAAGGATTTATGTAAAATCTTGGAGGGTTTTAATACAACTTCGGGGCAGTGTTCGTGTGGCCCCACTTACACGAATTCCTCACGGTCTGTTCACGTGCTGTAAAAGGCAGCACAGAGCAGCCTGTTTAATAGAAATGCTGTGAATTTACTACACCTAGAAATGGTGGTTCTGACCTATTAAACCTCGAAATTTTCAGAATTTACATAGATAATTAAAGCAGAGGAAATATTCCCCTTATGATTCAATAATATTTCTGATGTTTTTAGGTCTTCAGAGTGAATGATACTTACTTTCAGATCAGATAAATGACTGAGGAACAAAAAAAACACATAATTTTTTCTTTTATTGTAGGGAAAAAGATCTTAACTGTCCAATAAAGCACCAAGGTGTATACGTGCTGCAGAAACAGCATTCAGCAAGGAAACATTTAATTCTCAAAACCCTGAGAGGTGGTTATAAATTTCCAGGCAAATTTTGCTTCCTCTGGCTCGCTGACCAAGGGCAGGAGGCCGGCTTGGGCATATTATATTTTAAATTATATTGTATTATATTTTAAAGGCCCATTTTTGCTAATTCCAAGTTTTGCTCTATTATCAGATAACGTGAGCCTCAACCAACGATTCGAATCTCCTGGCACAAGACGCAAGGATTGCCTTTCTGTAGTTGTCTTTCAAAACCGTGTGAGCTCCTGAGCAGATATGATAGAGGGGGCTGTACCTGAGCCCTCGGAAGAGCGAAGCCCAAAGTATGACAAGTGTGAGCTGGCCAGCGAGCCACGGGAGTGTTAATTGTTTCCTTTCCCTCTGAAAGGGCTCGGGCTGAGCGAGCTGGGAGCTATTGATTTACTGTACAGTAAATGTCCTATTGTTCTCTGCCTGTCAGCCTGGCAGGTGGGTGCAGCTTGGGCCTTAACTGCAAAATTTGACTTCGTCGGGAATATTGAGGATTAATTTTGAGCCCTTGCACGGCGCCTGAACCAGCACGGGGCGAGCAGTGAGCCGCAGGAAAGCAGTCCTCGTGCGAGCGGGAGCTGCAGATAGAAATCTCGCAGGTATCTTGTCTCATCTCCGGTACAAAATGGCTGCAGCACCAGGCAGGCTTTTTTAAACTCTCTCTCTTCTACGTGGGCATCCTTTTGGCAGCGTGGTGTAAAATGAGAGCTGTGCCCAGCATAGCTGCACGTCTGCAGATGGGAATTGGTGCAGGGTTGTAGTGGCATCGTTCGGTCTGACCTGTAAGAGTTGGGGATGGTTTCCCTCCAGTCTCTTTGTTTTTCTCCTTTCATACAGCAGCAATACAAATGGAATTGTAAATTATTTTTTTTCCACTGAATAAAATGCAGTCTGCATTATTGACATGCACGGGAGCTGCCTAGCTTCTTAATAAGCTGTAAACCATGCTTGTGAAAAGAGATTTTAAAAAAACAACACCTACATCTTCACATCAGTTCTGAAATTGCCGTAGAAGCTGGGGCCGTTGCACCTGTTGCAAGGACAGAACATAAATGATTTGAAGAGATCATCAGCAAAAAGAAAGTCTCTTCTAGCATAAATTCAGTCGAGAAAATGAAATGCATCAGAATTACATTTAAGGCAAAAAAAGATGCTGGAAATGAGCTCTGTAAAAATTAGGAAATTTGATGCTAAATGTGATCAAAACATTTATTTATTTATTTATTTATTTATTTATTTATTTATTTTAAGTTTTCATAATTTTAACTTCAGAAATAATCTTCAAATGGTGCAACTAGCTATATTTTAATTTAGGCCAGAAAACATTCTCTGGTTTACACCCGTCTGAAAGATGGCACAAGCTACGCGATAGAAGTTCCCTGCTCTAGGAGTAGGAAGGGACCAGGGGATATGGATGTTTAACCCAGGTACCCAAACTTGTTTCTTTCTTTCTGCTGGCATTTCACACAGGTGTATGTCAAACCAGGGAGAAAACCTCATCCAGAAAAGGTGACAATTTCTTAATTTCTTGTAGAAAAACTGTGCCCAGCGAGAGGTGAAGAGAAGGAAGACTGAAGAATTAGTTAGAGCCATGATTCTTCACTTTCATTTTTTTTTTTATGTAAAATCAGAAAAGATTCAAAACAGGTTAAGCCATATTTTCGGAGTCCATCATTTTTATTTAGTTGGAACTAGATCTTGTGGCAGATTATGAGAATGGGAATCAGAGTTATCAGTGTCTTGTTCGTGCCTGTGCTATTGATTTTCCTGAGCAAATTATTTAATTTTTTTTAAATCTATCTGCAAAATGAGGATAACAATGCTGACGGATGTAATATGTTTAAAGCTCTTGAGATCCAGCAAGGAAAGGCATGTTAGAAATTCAAACGGGTGCGTGCATTCAGAACGACCGGGTAGGCTTCAGCGTTCAGGTCACGTTTCCATTAACAAAAATGGCATAGGCAGGTAAGACTCAACCCTTTATTTTTGTGTTCGGGTAAATGGAAAAGTGGGCAGACTCTGAAGGACAGCACTGCTTTCTGGAGGAGATAGCTCCGTGTGCGCTGCCTTACGGGAGGGATGCTCCTAGTGAGGACACGTGGGAGGAGATCCAGAGCATGGGCAGATCTGCTTTCCGTAGCCTACATTTTGAAAGCGCTTAATAATTAGGTCCACAACATCATCCCCTGCTAGCTGGGGGAGCTCCAGTCTGGTTCTGGTCCCCATGCGGACCTCCAGTCGCTCCCTGGTGCCCCCCAGCATGTCCCCACTCTGCCCCAGGCAGGGGCTGGTCCCACACTGGTGGCAGCGGTGGTGGCAGCGGTGGTGGCAGTGGTGGTGTCCCCTGCCTCGGGTGGGCAGCAGAGGGGCCCCGCGAGGAGCCCCCATCAACAGGGCTCTTCCCGGGCTAATTACCTCTTTACTGCGCTGACTCTAATGTGACATGTTTATTGCCTTAACTAACAACTCATTAGCTTAGTTGATGTTTTTGTCAATATTAATTCGTTCATTTAAGCCGAGTCAAAGCTTAAACAAAGATGTCCAGGCTGAGAAACGGGCAGCAGAATGACTTTTGTTTAGTTCATCTTTTTCCTTAGCTCAATTTACACCAGGTAGGTGTCAGCAGGAGCGGCGCTGGGAGCATCCCTGCGAGCAAGGCCGGCGTATTTCATCGCAGCAACGTCTGAGTAGTCACGCTTTTTAATAAGATTCTTGTATTTGAGACATAAAATTCACACAAATTAAAGCTTCGTGGCCTGCCACGCTCCTTAAGAAGAAACTTCCAGTTCGTTTGTTACTCACACAGCACGGCTCGGTGTGAATTTATGAGTGCAGCCTGTCTGCCGCCGGCTCCCCTGGAAGCCTAAAATGACAGGCGGCGTATTTAATAAAACAAGAAACTCGCGGAAGACGGTTCTGAAAACTCAAGAAAAACCTGTTAAAATCAATAGGTTATCTTTACTGCAATAGCCAGCTAAATGAATGTTATTAAGAGGTAACAAATAATTATGGAGAGATAATGATAAATTACCTTTATCTGGGAGCGTTGCTGTAGTGTTCCCTTGCATTTATATATAAGCAATTACTTTTATTTTAATGAAAAACTAATCTATCGGATGAAATTATACAGCACGCTTGCTGAGTTGGCAGAACCTGGAGGAGAATTTGGATTTGTTGGCCTAGTTTGGGGCGTCATTTCTCTCGCCTTCTCTCTCGGCTGTATTTCTCTCTAAAAAAAAAAAAAAAAAAAGATACTGCGGGAGGAAGGGCGAGTTAATCAAGATGGAAACCAGGAATGTGGTGTAATCGTAGAAAAAGGGATGGGCTCATTTCACTCCACTGCCTAAATAAAGCATCACCCATGCATCTAACGCTGAGGAGCTTTCCGTAGGAAGTGTGTTTGGCCAGGAAGGAAAATCCCAGCTGTAAAATCAGCTCTCTGCTTCCCAGATCGCCCGTGCCTGGGAGCTGGTGCTGCCCGGGCCACTGAGTGGGGGTCAAGAATGAAGCGTAAATTATCAAATATTATAATATTGAAGCATTTCAATCATGCTTTCAATTTGAATTAAAAAAATCTCAGTTTTGTTGCTGTCTAGCCGTCAGATTGTCCGCACTTTACAGGAGCGCGTGGAGGGAAGCTAGCCGCGGCAAGCAGTCCAACACAGCAGAGCCAGGCCAATTCCCCAGCTCCCTCTCACTGTGCCCGTTCTCTCCCGTTCTGCTGGGCAGGCAAGGCGCTGACGTTCCTGCTGCTGCAGCCGCCGAGCCCCAAGCTGCCCGCGCACAGCACCATCCGCAGAACTGCCATCGACCTGATCGGCCGCGGCTTTACCGTCTGGGAGCCCTACATGGACGTCTCCGCCGTGCTCATGGGTCTGCTGGAGCTCTGCGCCGACGCCGAGAAGCAGCTCGCTAAGTAGGTACCTCCTTAATTCACTTCCCAAGCCCTTGCGCCGTGCTGACTGGCAGATCCTGCTTCTAGAGTCGGTTCAAGTACAAGTAGCTGGAGACGTTTGGTAGGCGTTCCTTGGGCCACAGGGCACGAATCCTCCGGTCACATCAGCAGTAACTTCGAGAAAACAAGTGAGTGAAGGCACATCCATATCTAAAATACGTTTGTCCATTTTTTTAAATATATTTTTACCCTTTTCTAACCATCAAAGTAGCCTTTTCAGAAGGTATTTTGCACCAGCATGTCTCAACACATGGATTTTTGTCCCATGGCTTCATGAGCCATCCTATCCGAATATGAACTGGTTTGGAAAGCACACTGTGGGAGAGGAGGTTGGGTGGTCAGTAACACGCTGTTAATGGCATCAAGGCAACTTGCAGATTTAAGGACTGCTAACAAATCACAAACTCAATAGACCACAGCCTGTCTCTTGGGCCAGAGGACAACTTATTCAAGTGTCCCAAATAAAGATTTATGTAGAATGCTGTCTCATATGTGTTCTGGTCTCCTCGAAATAAATCCTTTCAGTTCGGTATTTGTAGCTGGGTCTGTAAAGGAAGGGGGGTGTGAATTTCATCGTGACGTCTGACACTTCAGCCTAAAACACATGCTAAAGATGTGATGCTGTTCAGATGATGTTTCCTGTGCATGGAACTCGAGGTGCACATATGTTCAGTAACTTAAAAATAGCTGTAACTGCAAAAACTTCAGCTCTGTCTGTGCAGCACCGGAATAATGCGTCTGTAAGGCTCATCAGCTGGATCTGCTCCCTAAATGTTTAAAAAAAACAAATTAGACATAATATGATAGGCTGGTGAATTAGAGTGAAATAAGAATCAGCTCTCTAAATTTGAGGATAGGATTGTGATTTTTCCTGCCCTGTTTAATGTTTGTTAAATCACAGAAAATTATTGCCTTTACTTGTAGGGTGGCAAACAGATTTCCATTGTCTCAGGGCCAAGCAAATAAAACTCGCAATGCCAGAGCTACCGCAGTTAAAGGACTCACTTCAGTCTTCCATGAGTGGTATGGTGTAGTAATTGTTCTAAAATTAGTACGGGATTTGAAAGATCATCTTCACTTCAGGGCTGCCCCGTGGACAGTTTGCCACCTGCCGGGGTGTGCGTCCAGCTCCCTGCCCTTGTAGCGTGCAGCGTGTCGCCGGTCGAGGCAAACCGTGCAGCTCTTTTTCCTATTGTTATTTTCAGTTCAGGTCTTCTGCTCGCTTCATTTATCACAGACGAGACTCTGCACTTGCTGGTGCCATATCCTATCAATCACAGCATCGGATAATTATGGCTAAATGCCTAGGTGAAGTCATTAAGATGACTTGCATAATAAAGGTAGCGTCTTACACATTTTCTATTAAGATCATGGACTTTTAGTGTTTGTTTTTTAATGTATGTGACTTTACATGAGTTGAGTAGCATTTCTGTTGAATGTCCTCAGACTTTATGATACGAGAGCCAAGTGCAATAAACTGGGGACCAGATTCTCACACAAATAGTCTTTGCTCGCACTGTTAATCTGATTAATGGCAGCAGAGCTATTTGCACAGTAAAGGGTTTTGCAGTATAGTCTTTATTTTTATTATTGTTTGCTGTAAAATCGACCATCTTCTTTGAAGAAGAATAAATCTGAATAAATTTTTATTTAGTTCTTATCAAAACAGCAAACCACGCAGGTATGCAAAAGGGAAGGCTCTGATTTGTCTGGAGAGACAGAGTAAAAAGAAAGTAAGCAGCAACCACGGCAGGCTGTTTACATGAAGCTAAATGATGCTGCTATGCTTTATGGGCTTTCAAAGCTGTTTCAGGCTTCCTGCTTTTAATGTAAAACCTTGAAAAATATTAGTGGGTGTACATTAGCGCTGTTGAGACAAAACTCTCATTTGTCAGTACGGTTATTGCACAGGAATGAATTAATCCCTAGCTACAGCACAGAAAACGTAGCTCCTGCTCTAGGTGGAGCATTGCCCTCAGCAGATCCAAACTTCCTATTTATTTGGTTGTTGGTATGAATTAAATCATAGTATCAGACTTCGGCAGGCATCTATTTGGAAAATAACTCTTACTAAAAATATTTAAATAATCTAATGAATAATTTTCATCACGCAGAATAAGAAATCATTGACGGTTTTTCTAACAGAAACTTAAAATATTTTTGCTTCTTAAGTTTGTATTCTTTGACAGCGGTAATTTCATAACTCCAATGCCTAAAAATTCGAGTTCTGAATTTTGCCTGATGGGATGTTTCCCTGCAGGACACGAAGCCAACTCTTCAGCTTGTGCGAATAGTGGTGCTGCTGTTGATTTCAGCACAGCTTTCCCAGTTTGCTCCCATTGCAAATCTTTGTGTCTGGCACCCCGAGCGTTGTGTGAATACTCGCTTTTATTTATTTTTTTAACATATTTCATGTTTAATTTTTATTTTATGTAGTTTATTCTACATAACATTTTAATTAGTGGTATTCCTTAAGCGTTAATTAGTAAACCACTCATTAGTTAATAAACCACTCATTAATGGGGAAGCAATTTCATTCCTGTAGGAAGACTTCATGGCTGCACTGTAAAATTTTATTTGCAAGGTTTTTGCTCAGGAAGAAAAAAAAATCTTTTGTCTAAAATTGCAGAGGTCATCGTAATTGATTATTTAGGTATTAATTTTACCGTATTGCCTTTCTCAAAACGTGGAGGTTCCTTTTTTGGTCGGTGCTTTGCTTTGTGGCACTGCTGCTCGCTGTCGAGCTGCTGGATCCATCCTGAAGCGTGGGGGAGAAGGAATCGTACGTCAGGGGGAAGGAAACGTCTGCTTTCAGCTGCAGTAGGCCTCCCAGCACTCAGGGAATATCGACAGGGACGGGTAATTGTGTGGGCAGCGTAAGGAGGGTACTCGGTTATCATCCAGATATTCTTCTTTACAGCATTGCTGGAGTAAAATTGGTTTTGGTACTAAAAATATTCTGAACAATTATTTGTCTCTTCCGAGCCTATTGTTTGGTAAATCACAGCAAATGCTGTTCTGTGGCAAAACTGGCACCTGAACACCTCGCAATAATGTTCATAAATAAAAATAGAAAGGCACGTTTTTAGATAATTCTGGTTTTGTCGAGGCATTTTTTGCTGGTAGCAATACCTTCAAACAGCACGAGCACTTGTAGAAGCCCTGCCGTTAACCTTGGTATTGAGAACGTAGCTCTGAGAACCGCTGTGCTAGGAACTGGATCTTATGAATGAGGTTATTAATGGTTATTAGCGAAGGCACGTGTGTTTTACGTGCTGTGTGCAGTGAAGGGCTGCCAGGTTTGTCTCAACACCACGTGTGTGTCCTGACATCGTGCGTGGACGTGCTGATTTCTGGCTTTCTGTTTGTGTTGCAGCAGGTCCAGTATTAGCGATTCTTCATAGCGGCGTGCATTTCCTCGGGCTCTAAGGAATGAGCGATCGCTGTGTGTTGGGGGGTTAATGGAGAAATATGTACAAACTGGGGGGAGGTTGTTATTTGTCTGGACCTCGATTATTTCTCGTAGCCTGACAGAGCAGCCCAGGCGCTTCACCTTCCCGAAGCAGCTCGTGCGCCCCATTGTATTTAAATGTGGGCTCGCACAAACCCAGGGAATACAGTTCTTCAGCAAGTAATTTTCATCCCGCTATTACATCCTTAGCTGTCATAAAGATTAGTACGGCTCTCTGTACCCAGAGCACTGAATAAATGAATGTATCAGCATGTAGCCTTGAGGAGCCCGATGCAATTTTCATCATGATAAATTGCATAATAAGCGAGAAAGTGTTTGCTTATTAATCCATAACAAGATTTAGATTGAAAATGGCCTGTTACCTTCCTGACAGATACAGTACTGACTGCAGACAGGCTGAGATGGAAAGAAACAGAGCAGCAACGTGTGCAGGGGGTTAAGTGTGCATCTTACCCTCGCGGTGCCCTGCTGAGCTGCCCCTTTTTGTGCCTGATTTACCGTGTACACAATAACAGAGCACAGCTGCCTGGCTTCTCTCCCCGATGTTAAGAACGTTTTATGAAAGAGCTTTTATGTCAAGCTTGTGCTTTAAGAAGGAAAAAAAAAAAAACACTTCACGTTTATTGACCAAAAAAAGCGCTGTTTTCTTTTTTTCCCGACTGAATTAAATAAATATCTGAGCTGAAATCCCAAACTCTGATATTTATAACTCCTCCGCTCTCCCAGTTCATCCCAGTCCCCAAAGGCCGTAGCCTGCTAGCCAGCCGTGCCGAGTGAAGCTGCTCAGGCATGAGGATTAAGAGTATTTTTCTAGCATTTATTAGGCTTTGATTTCGTGGCGTGGCTGACTGTAGGGAGCGGTGCTGCCTGCGATTTCTGCTCCTTGAATTACAAGCTAGACTGTGATACAGATTGTGACACCATCTACCAGAGTTAACAAATTACCTTTTAGTTGAACCGTATGTTTATATGTAAACGTGTACTAAAATTTGGGCTAAATATTGTTAGTTTTGTTTGTGTTTAGTGGAAACCTTTAGTTTTACGTTCATGTGAATTGCACCTGTGCAAGCGTGTGCTCTGTAGTAGGGACATCCCGAATTTTTCAAGTACAACGGAACAACTTTAGATTATAAGGTAAACAATTGCAGAAATTGGGGTTTTAAAAGGAGAAATGAGAGCTGGTGCTTGGTCCTGAAGGTGATGAGGCAAGCTAGTGTGTGCTGCAGCGACTGCAAAGTGTTAAGCGAGGAGGAGGAGGAGGGGGAGGAGGAGGAGGAGGAGGAGGAGGAGGAAGCTGAGTTGCAAGCTTCATGCTGGGGAGGAAGTTTGGGTCCTTCCCCTTTGTTCAGCCATCGCTTCAATGCACACGTCAAGAAATGTAGAGGTCTGATGGCCAGATTTCGTGTACAGCACCATCAACACTTTTTCCTTCCCCATTTTTCCTAGAGGTTACCTGTAGCTCTCCTGACCTACCTGGTTCATTTTCACTGGTTTCTAGGATCAGCTTTTTAAACGCACCCTCCTTATTTCTGTAGGTGGTAAAGTACACGTCTAAAGTAGGTTTAAAATCACTTGTTTCAGACAGGTATGTTGTAGAGATTCCACTCAATTCCTTAACAACCTAAAATGGTTTTGTACATTTTAAGAGCACCAGTTTCTATCTAAATGCTTATCCTGATTTATTTACTCTTTCAGCTGCACAATTGTGAATAAGATTACGTGATTCTGCAAATGATTGGAGTAACAAAATGCTTGAAAACATGCCTGCTAGTAAGAATCAGCATCTGTAAGAAAGCTGATGAAAAAGACAAATGAAGAACTACACAGAGTCTTTGGACCCCAGTTTCTTACTTCTGAGGTTAATTTGTCACAAATTATAATTACTACAGAATTATTTATTACTATTACTGTCACAAAAATTACTACAAAAAATAGTAATTCCCCTGGCCCTGTAGGGTCGCGAGCAGTGGGATTCGTCCTCCTACACGTCAGCCAACAGGCACCGGTCAGAGGCATAAAGAGGTGTTGGAGGCAGGGCTCCTGCTGTTGGGTGCAGGTGGAATATTGTCTCTGGTGTCAGCCACGTGCGCTACAGGACGGGCTGCAACCATTTTGTCTGTCACGCTCGCAAAAATCATCCCTCAAATGTCTGCTGAGGGCTGCGGTGGGAGGCGGGGGGCGGCAGGGCCAGCACGTGTTGGTGCAGGGCCCTCCTGACACCCCTGGACACAAGGACATAAGTCTGGGCGTGAAGGGCAGCCTGCCCTCCGTACGTTGGGTTTGCATCTGCCCCTGTTTTGTTGGGGGCTGGTGCAGGGTGCCCGCTGCCTCCTGAAAGGGGCCGTGGGGAGCAGCTGGCGGCCCGGGAGGGGGCTAATCTCTGCCCACATACTGCCACTGCTGAGCCATGCTAATGAATTCACAACAAGCCTGTTGCTTTGCAGGGAAGTGCACGCTTTACCAAGCACCCTGTAAGGAAAAGCGCTGCTGGCACAAACGGGAAGCCTTCTCACAGAAAAAAAGGGCCGAGACATTGAAGTTGTGATTGCTTGCGGAAGATAATGAGTCTGGGCTGAAAGGCTGACTGTGATACCTGCTTCCTGCTTCATCGCTTCTATCTGGAAAATCCTTATGTGACTTTTTTAAGTCACATTCAAATACGCTTTTACAAACAAAAAGGCTGTAGGGACATCTTTATAGTATTAGTGCAGAGACTTTCATTTTCAAAAGCTGTAGTTTTGATCTATATACATGGGAATAATAATATCTATACAATATACATGGGAAAGGAAATAATAATAAACTTCGGTTTGTATTTTTTTGAATTCGGGTCTATAATGGTAATCTGTACCTCGTCTTGTTGTTGCTCCAGAAGAATGGTTCATTTGGCAGAGAACACTTGAACCATGCTGAAATTCTTTGTTGCGAAGCATTTAACTTGTAAGCATCCAGGAAAAAAGCTCTCATAAAATTATTTTTAACGACACTTAAAAATCTTAAAAGGGAAAAAAAAAAAAAAGAAGAAGAAGAAGAAAGGAGCAATTAAAAAGATAAGTAACTTAACTGCTCAGTTACAACACTGCCTAAATTCTCTTCCAAACCATAAGTGGACTTTGCAGTGAGCTATTTATTTGACTTTGTAAACTTCTGCTGCTCTTAAAAAAAAATAAAAATCAGTAGAAGAGCTCCGGGGAAGAGAAACCCTTCAAATAGTGCCCGAGGTGACATTTTCAGTGCATCTGATGAAATGACATGCCACGCTTACTTTCTCTTACCCACGTTTTTACATGTGGTCTTGGGGGAGTGCTCGGAAATAAAACCTTTGTGCTTTCCATCCTGGCTCTGAAAATGCAGATTTCCTTCAGTCTCGCTTCCAGATAACGTTATGCTGTAGACTTTACCTTTTTTCATGGAATAAAGCTATCTTGTGTTGTCAATGTGCACTTAAATGCCATAGTTTAACAAAAAGTTTTGGTTTTATTAATACTTAGCATTCATAAGTATTTGTAATACAAACAGCTGAGGTGTAGAAATTCCTTTAAAACTCGAAGCCAGTTTGTTTTGGCACTGCTCACTTGGGTGTGTTCTCATCCCGTGCAACATGGGAGCACCTCAGCTTCATCCCTGACCTTCAGAAACAGGGAGCACTGATGGCTAAGCACGGCAGCATGCAGAAAAAGGCTTCATTTTCACAGAAAAACGAGCAAAAGAAATAGCAGAGAGAGAGTTTCAGTGCGTTCTTAAAAATAATTTGTCATGATTTAGCAAAACCTCTGGGGAACTGCGCTGTACTCACGTGGCTGACTAGTACCAGGAGGGAGCAAAAGAAAATAACATTTCTTTTGTCTTTATTTAAGAAGCAAAACAAAACCCTAGTGCTGCTTCTTGGTGAAAGCGTGGTCATAGCAGCAGAATATATGTTACAGAAAACTTGAAAATGTTTTAGAGCTGGCAAATTGGCTTGTGTCTCCCTTTCCTTTCTGCAGTAGACCTGTTGGAGTAGACCTCTGTAGGAAGGGCTACGTGTTCAGACTAAACACAACACCGGTTCCCAGATGCTTCTTCCCCTTCTGTAAAAGCCCAATTCCAAAAACGTGGTCTTCCCTCTAGCTCTTTTCTGCCATTTCTTCCTCCCACACTGCTGCTGGTTTCTGTTGGGGAGTTGTTCTCTCTTGGTGCACCAAAGCCAGCAGGTGAATACTGCTTTGCCACCATGGTCTTCTCCCATAATCTTTAACCATCGTTAAAAGGGTTTCTTAAGTGTTGTTGAATTTTGTAGTCCAGTTCTCAGCTGGATCAGGTACACCTTTATGCAGTGGTTTGGTTTCCTAAAGGCACAGAGCTGTGAGCCCAAAGAGGTACCTTTGGGGTGGTTTATGGACTGTGGGTGTGAGTGCAGGAAGGATTGGTAGAGTTGCTGGATAATGTCCAATTAGCCTAACAAACACCCAGGCTGCTGTGGCATAGGGAATGGTGATAGTTAAAGAAATGTTAAGAAATTAAGCTTTCAGACCAAAATTGGCTGTGTATCTTTTTTTGTCAGGTAACACACTGTCACAATTACCAAATACTGGATTTTACTTTTGCTTAATGTAGTTACAAGTTACTTACTGTTATTTTATTGTTTCTTACGTTTATCTTCTCACAGCAAGTACAAACGCAGTGTATGGAAAATTTAGATACCACTTAATCCCTTAGTGTTATTTGAAGGCTTGCGGTAAAAACCCGAGTGTTAGAAATGCTAAAGAGCATGAGAATAATTTCATAGTAAGTAGGAAGTACAGGGTACGAGGCTGTCTGTCATCTCTTCATGCTTCTGTAACTGAGTCATGTGCTGAATAAAATCACACTGAATAGATTCAGTGGCTTTAGGTCTTCAGGAAGCTTCTCGCTTTAATCTCCTGTAACCAGTGCTTAGCTGAATTAAGTAGAATTACTATAAACGGGATATTTTTCACCCTGCATTTAAGATTTTGTAAAGGAGTAAAACGTAAATTCTTTGGGAGACATTCTTCATTTGCCTTGTCCTCGCTTCTGTGATACGTATTCAGCACATACAGATAATTTGTTAACAAGGCCTTTTTAACACTTTGGACAGATGCACATACTGTTTTCAATCTTCATGGTTAATTATTCGATTTTGTATTTGATGATAGAACACCCTGACTCCTAATCACCGCTCATTGTTGGGAGTCCATTATATTCTAACTGTTTGAGTGCTCCCGTTGACCTTGAACCGACATTATAAGCTGTTTCTAATCTTTTCACTCTATATTTCTAATGCTCCTTTTCTTTCTCCCCTCTTTGTCTGGTGCCCGTTTAGCATCACAATGGGGCTGCCCCTCAGCCCGGCGGCCGACTCTGCCCGCTCGGCGCGACACGCTCTCTCGCTCATCGCCACGGCCAGACCACCCGCCTTCATCACCACCATCGCCAAGGAGGTGAGCTGGGCCCTCGCAGCAGTCCTTCTGCGAAACAGAAGCAAGCCCGTGTCCTGCCCTTCCTCCCCAAAAGGGAAAACGAGCGAGCGAAGTGTTTGTGTCCCCGCGGATTGCTCTTTCCAGTCACCCGTAATTAACGAGCGGTTTCGTGCTGAACTCAAGCCGTTGAGCCGTGCCTGGCTTGATTTGTTGTGTCCTGACGAACTGGTTATACAAACTTCAGATAGCGATGTGTAAAATCCAGCTTTCTTTTGGCTGTGCAAACCCCACCCAATTAAGTATTATTTCATACTGGGTGGACATTTAGCCGTGCAGTCTGGGGGTGAGGAGTGGGGACAGTGCTGTGAGGTTAGTGTAGGTTGGGCGCTGTCTTTGAGAGCCATTTGAGTAAACCCAAGTGCTTGGAGCTTTCACTTGGCCAAAAAAAGGCCTGTTATAAAGCAGACATTTAATACCCAAAGAAATATGCAGCAATATGTGAAAATTACATAATCAGGACCCAAGCATTTGCTCATCTTGACCTCACATTTTACAAGATTGAGAATTAAAAAGGTAGACCTGTGTTTAAAAACTGCTATAAGGAAAACTAACCTTTAGCTCTACCCATAACGGGGTATGGGAAATAATCCGTGTGTCTCAAAGGGAAGCAAAACGTTCTGCATGGTACAGGCTCTCAAAGTAGCATGCATATAACAGTAAGCAGAGATGGAGAATATACAGCAAGGCACGTTTGCATAAACCCTGCTCTTTGCTAGGTGCACAGACACACCGCCCTGGCTGCGAACACGCAGTCTCAGCAGAATATCCACACCACCACACTTGCTCGGGCTAAAGGAGAGATCTTACGAGTCATTGAAATACTGATTGAGAAGATGCCTACCGACGTCGTGGACCTTCTGGTGGAGGTAAGGCTGTGCTGCCTTACGTCTTTGAGGTTTCGATGCAGCAGTACTGGCCTGGACTAGCATTATAGAGTTTCATTCTGTGTGTTTGGTAAGCTTACGTTTACCAAAAATTAGTCTTCTAATAATTGTTTTTTGGTGCTCCAAAGGGTTCAAGTTGCCAGTACCATTGCTGTGGTAAACACTATTATGTGCAAGCCAGTTCTGGTTTCTTTTATCCCAATCATACTTTAAATTAGATATCAAAGCTGCAGTCAGGCACAGAAATGTTTTATTTTTGTCTGTCAGAAGGTTTATTATGAAATATGTAATATCAAATAACATTAACTTGTGTTTCCGAGGTTATGGATATCATCATGTACTGCCTTGAAGGATCTTTAGTTAAGAAGAAAGGTCTTCAGGAATGCTTTCCAGCCATCTGCAGGTACGCTCTTCCCTCAAGAGTACAGTGAAGAAAATTATAAGGTCACCAGAAGGATAAATTTCTTACTTGGAGTGAAACAGTCTTTTGTGTGATATTTGCCCCTTAAAGCAGCAAATGTGAAGAGTGGTTTTTAGCTCACCTGTAAGCCTTTACAGGCTTTTAATTTACATTCACATCTGACAGATGTGGACTAGAAAAGTGTTAACAACTCTTTAAAGTTCAAGTATTCTAAAAGTCCAGAAAGATGAAAACATTGTGCAGTCTCTTGACAATTTGTGTCCTGCTGCCCCTTCCTACATCCTGGCTGCTCCACTGGAACAGCTGCACAATCTGACCAGGTTAATTGTACAGGTTTCTGTCAAAGGGTGTATAAATATCTTTGTTGCCATTGTTGCAAAAATGATAATAACATTTTTGAGTAATAAGTTAGATTCACGTGTGCAGGACCTGCTTGAATGAGCTAGTTGACCTCATCGTGCAGGCTGCAGGGAAAAATATAAAAGGGGCAGGGGGGATGTGACTAGCATGGTGAGAGCAGAAAATAAGGATCTGGCTAGGAGTATCTGTGGGTCTAGTGGTGGTGGGTTGTTTCCAGATACCCCGTACAGCTGGCGGGCACTGTGTTGGCTTCCATAAACACCTTTCAGCCAGCTGCTGTCTGTTAGTACGCTGCCACCAGGCCAGGAGCAGCCAGTTTGAGGTAGGTGGCAGGAGGTTTCCAGGTGTGCTGAAGACACACGCTGGCCACACAGGCACTGCTGTCCTAGAGGCCCCAGCACCATGGGGGCTCCTGATCCCCGGAGGTCTGGGTGCTGGGCGTCTCTCCCACTGGCAGCACTGGACGACGTGCAGTTTGGGAGCAGGAACAGAAGCTGAAACAAGCTGAAAACAACAAGTGATAACTGCAGAAGTCACAGGGGAGGAGAAGGGTGGTGGTGGTGGTCCCCTGTGGTCGCATGTCCGCGTGGTCAGAGGGTGCCGACAGGCACGAGGGGCTCCCACTGACCCTGGCAGGGAGCTGAGCACAGGCAGGAGATCTTGTAGGCAGCTCCTGCTTTACTACACAACTGGTACTCCTAATAGTAAAATGGGATTTAAGACATGTGAACATTTACAGCATCCTTAGACTATGATAAATATCCCAGTCACACTATTAAACTAGTACAGCCGATAAATTAAAACATTCATCTCTCAACCATTACATTTTAATTTAATAAGCTATTAAAATATTGAATAGTTTCAAGAAAAGAGCTATTATCCTGTTGACAGATAAGATACTGATAGAGGTAGTCTTCTTTCTTCCTGATCCTTTAAAAGGCTTAATTTAACATATAAATGCAAGGGCAAGTGGAATTAACGCAAAAAATCTCCCTGTTTCTGTTGTACTTTTATAGTTATAAGTTATCTTAAAATTTTCTTAAATGACGAGTAATATTTCCTGTTACATGTAGTTATAGCCACAGTAAAAATGATCCAGCACCCCCCTGATATGATCATTCAGCCCAATGGAGATTTTCGTAAGATTTCAGCAAATCGTTGGATGTCTGGAGAGCCTCCAAGTGGAAGCATTTCAACGTAATCCTACCATTAATTCTTTTAATATCCTACTGCTCCTTTTGCTGCACGGCATTGCGTGCACACCTGTTGTGACTAAACCATTCAGGTGTCTGACTCGTTTCACTAGGTGTGCAGGTCCTTTTTTCTCGTGGCCTTTAATAAGGCATTGCCACAGCGTTGTGCCATGACAAATACTTGTTTGGTGCCTGTGCTGCACCCTTGAAGTGACGTCCCTGCTTTTAGTGGAACGGTAAAAGCCACAGCTGTGAGCAGTGGTGTGCTGGGTTAAAGCCCCAGATTATCTTCCCTCTCCTTTATTCATCTTTCTTTTGCTGTTGCACAAACGGAGCAGTCGTGCTCCTAATTGCATGACTCGGTCCTGATGGGTTGTGATGAAGTAAATCCGTCACCGTGCAGCATTTTTTATTGCATATGGTTATGGTTTTCCCATAAGTGGTGTTTTTTTTTTTATAGAAGATTGTCCTGCCTTTTAGCATCCTCTGTGCAAACTCATTTCTTATCAAAATAAGCTCTGCCCTCGCAGAGCTGCTTGGGACAGACATCAGGTTGGTGCTCATGCCCACACAGGAGCACCTTCAGGTTTGTTCTTCTCCAGCCCTCCTGCTGCTGCACGGCCCGTGTTGCTGCCATCAGTGTTAGTAGTGACATTGCAGCGTGGCTGTCCACGGGCACGAGTGGGAGAGGCTGGTGAGGGAGACAAGGTCAGGGAGACAGCACCACGCTTGTCTTTATCCTCATACACACTGGTTTCATTTGGAAAATGCGGGGAGAAGGATGCAAGCTCCAGCTCGTCCTTTAATTTGGAGGATTAGCTGGTACAAGCGATTGCAGCGCTGTTAATTTGGTTCCAGCAGGATTCCCCCCGCGTTAAATTGAGCTGTCTTTTGGCTGACTGAAGTTTCTCTGAAGAGCAGTAATGGAGCAGCACTCAGAGCAGGCTTTCCATTAAGATGCCAATGATGGATATGGAGGCACCAGCTAGGCTTGCAGAAATGACTCCGTAGTGTAGTCTAAATATATGCTGGCATATCATTCTCTATTGAACTCTACCATACAGAGGTTTAGAAAGGGAGGCAAAGGATTAAAATGTTTAAATCTAGGGGTGCTTGCAACAATACTGAGCTAACTAAATGAGAAAGAGCGGGGCTAAAGAGCTGACAACAGAACGTCAGTCTAAGGAGGAGATGGTTTGTATAAAATTAAGCTCAAAAATGTCTATTTCCTGGAAGCTTTTTTTTCCACAAATCCTCTGTTGTTACGGAGACTGATGGATTCTTCTCAAAGAGAAATCCTGACTCAGCTCTCTGTCTAAAGGGCCATTTAAATGCAGCAGGGAGAGAAATGCTGCGTGCTCCCACATCACAGCCGGTGTCTGCCGGGGGAGACCAGCCGACTGTGCCCACTCAGAAATGTAATAAAGGGGACATAAAACATCTCATGTAGAAACTTGGTTGTATTCTGTTTTACTCATGATGACAAGACGTGTATTTCTATGTAAGGTTGAAATAGCCTTACAAGTAGCCCCCTCCCCGTTCACCTGAGGCACCACGTTAACTGTGTCGGTGACTGCAGTTTGGCATGAAATGGTGAAAAATGGGAAAGCTCTCCCATGCTATTCACTGTTTAGGACATGCTATAGACCCTGTGGATACCTGTTTGCCCACAGCATTAGCCTTTTTCTCCCCTATTTTTCATGACTGGCTCTTGCCCTTCCTGTTCCCTAGCTGCTTCCCAACAGCTTTTGATTTTTTTTTCTAAGCACTCTTCCTTTTTTTTTTTTCTTAATAATAAATAAGAAGATCTTGCTGCTGTTACCATTAAGTAACAAACAAATAAGGTGTGTTGCTGCCCTGCCCACACGCTCTGTGACTGTGCAGGACATCATCCCTTGCCTACACGGGTTTTGTCTTTGCCTTGCCCTCCCGAGCTGGCGTTGCTCGCTGAGCTGCCGGCTCTTTCACAGCGGGCTCCTTCCCTTTGATCTGCCTCGAAGCCCAGCCACCGAGGTGCAGGCAGGGAGATGCAAGGGGGATGCTCCTGGAGCTCGGGAGCAAAGCTGGAAGCTGCAGGCCTGGGACCAGGGGCGTCTGCAGGGCGGGTGGTCCTCGGGGTGCGGGAGGGCAGGGGTGCAGAAGTGCCTCTGAGCTAGGTCGCCTTGCCCCTTCTCTTGCACAAAAATGAATGATTTTCATTTCCTTGTGTTTGTTTGTTTGTTAACACCGTGTTTGGTGCTGTTTGCCTTCCCAAATCCATCCTGCGCTGCAGAAACAAGTGTAGCAGCCCTGTAAGAGCAGTTGCTATGGCACTCTGGGAATCCCTACGAACAAGGAGATGGATCATTGCAAGATTTGCTGTCTGAAGCCATAAATGTGGTCAGCAGCATATTTTTACAGACCGATTCTAGCAAGCTCTGGCAGCTTTTGCTGTAGTAAAATTTAACTGAAAAATTAGAATTAAAATTTAAGTGGAAATGCAGGTGACAGTTTTCACGCGTCTGTACTTCCTTTGAGAAGATAGGCATAGATATCCCCAATTGTTTCAACTGGAAATAAGGATTCTGATTCTCTTGTGTTTCAAGATTGCAAAATCCAAGGAATTTCTCTATTTTTTGTGCTCGGATTGATAGCATACACTCACATCGAACTTTAAGGACTCTCACATGCTTCTCAGCTCCCTTTCACCTGAATATTGTTGTATTAGAGGTAGTTTGATGACTTGTCCTTTTTTTTTTCCTTTTTTTTCTTTTTAATTTACATATTTTTTTTCCCTTTGCTTCCTTGAACCTTTCTCATTTGACTTTCAAAGAAAAATGCTCTGAAATCGTTCAGGGTGTTGAGATTGTCTCATGTAACCCTTTGACATCCAGCATTATTGTGGTGTAGAGCTGTAAACAACGCTTGCACATGGACATTGCAGGAACTGGTGATTATTGCATAGATTATTCCCACACTCAACAGAATTGCTGTAACGCTGTTTAGTAAAAATAAAAAAATAAATCCGATAGGATTCTGCAGTAATGAGCCAAACATCAGTTGGGTTTGTTTGCTAAATGCCACATATGAATACTGGCAGCTGATGGATTTTGAAATCAAATCTCTGTTCCAGCACTAATGTTAATTACCCAATGGCATTGCAAATTAATTTGAACATCATGCAGACAGGTCAGATCTCACCTGTTACTTGTTATAATGTTCAATTCAGGTTCTACATGGTCAGCTATTACGAGCGGAGTCACAGAATAGCAGTTGGAGCTCGCCATGGTTCAGTGGCCCTCTACGACATCCGGACTGGGAAATGTCAGGTAAATAAATCATTGTGACTTCCTCCCCATAAAGTGTGGAAGTTATTGAAAGGAAAGAGCAGCAAGCTCTGCATCAGTTGACATGCTGAGCTGCTGGAACATTATGGATAATGCTAAGGGGATCAATAGTTTAATGAAGGACTCAAAGTATATAGAGCCCTACTGTCTTCATTCACTGGAACTGAATGGGTGCCACAGATGGGTTAATAATGAAAGCCTAAAGTTAGGTGATACCCTTGCTCTGAAAGAAATGAAAAATCTGATTTGAAAAGTTAAGCTTTATAGAAGCATGCTTATCTACGATAGAAGTCCCAAAGAAAATCTACTGGTTATTTCTTCCTAAAACTCCTCTCTGTGAAATGGCACGGTGCTTCCATCTGAGGTATTTCCACTTCCCTGATATTAAATAAGATACGTGTTCTCTTACCCCGCACCTAGGAGAGGATATGTGTGAGGATAACATTGAAATGAGCGCTTTGCTTGAATTTGCGTGGAATTACAAATGTTGAAGTAACAAAGCATTTTCAGAAAAGTTAATTGCTAGGACCCTTTATTATTCCTCGTGCTATGTGATCCACTCTTTTTCCTCATTGAATTTCAGTAGTCATGTAAAACTTGGATAAAATACCTGTATTTTGAATCTGCCTTATTAGTTGGTTTTGTCATTGTTGGCTGTTTTTTAGTGTTTTGGGGAGAGTTTTTGTTCAGTTGGTTTGAGGATTTTTTAAATGCAAATGTAATTGTTGGGTGCAAATATGTTTTTTTGTTTCTAAACTTGGACTAAAAGGACTAGTCCTTAGTCCTTCTAAAATGTGCATTATAGACAAGGTAGCATAGATTTCTTTCTGCTAAATCTGCAGTGTCACTTAGCACTTTGCTGGCAGAACTGTGTGCCAGCAAAGGTACACATGGCTGGTTCATTTTCTGTTCTGAAATTTTGATTATTTCCCAAAACTAGTAGCTAACAACGTTGTACGTTTTGGTATTTTTTGTTTAGACAGCTGTCTGTGGAAGCTGAGCTGGCCAAATTTATTTCATAATAGCTATATAATGCAGGCAAAGAGTATCAGTGGACTGTTCTATCTTGTTTTAGATCATTGTTTGGATCATGATTTATTAATTTAACTACAAAATTACTCCACAAGAACTGCTTTATATTGATATATCAGATGTCACTGAGCATTTTTGCTGCCTTGCAGTCCTGTCATCAGCACCTGGCCAAGATTATGCCTTGCTGCACACAGCTCTCTGCGTTCCCGTTTCCAAATATACATGTTGCATTACTTTTTCTCCCAGCTATTCACCAAGCAGCATGACAAAGCAGTTAGTTGCTGAACATCTCCTGCTGGCCATTAAGAGACACCGACCACAATTCCTTTCTGTGTGCATCATTGCACCGAAAATTGAGAGTGCAAAGTCCAGATAAGTCTGCGAAGTCTTGGCATCTCAAGCTAACAGCTAATTCCTGATCCTGCTGGAGAGGAGGGGGAAAAAAAGCACAACCATCCACATCCTCACATGTCTCTGTTTTCAGAGCACCAGGAGATGGGTGACAAAGCCCATTCTTCCATTTAGCATCAGTACTTAAAAATGCAAGGCTGGTAGCACTGGTTAACTTTGTCTCATTCATACTTCATCTACTGAACTGGCTCCAAGGTGAACAGAGGTGTTTGATAGCATGTGGAGTAATTAGGAACGTTCTTTCTTGGCAGTGTGAATTCCAGATAGCTCTGTAAAGCGTTTTACACAATCTGGCAGTCTACAGGAGTTTTGCAGAAGACCAGAGTTCTTTTAAACTGGATTCTGTGTAATGACCACCAGCTCTCGTAAAGGTGATTGTCTTGATGGTTGCAACACTTTTATCTGATTTAGTGTCACTTCCGTGTTAGTTGGCCTTCTTTTGTGTTTGGTTCCCGGAACTAACTCCAGATTTCTGCCAGTAAATTGTCTGAATAATTCACTGCCTTAATTTGATGTGTTAGTGAATATTCGCAGTACTTGTTTTCTTACTTTCTTAGTAAGCTACCATGTAAGGTGTGGAGGGCAGAAGAGGGTATGAAAGGAAAATTTGAACAGGATTCTTTGCAGATTTTATTATTCATAAGGTCAGAGAAATCTGTTGAGGGCCACATATATTATTAGGGGGCAACGCCATCTATTGGATACAGATTTCTTATTCCAAACCCAATCGTTTAAGTTATTTCTCACAGTTACAGATTTCAGGCTGCTCAGAAGACAGGAGATAAATTTAGGATTGTGTAGAAGATAATGTTGCAAAAAGCTCAACAATCTTTTGTTTTTACAAAAAGTTAAGCTTTTCAAAGTGCTTATCAAAATATTTTAATTGCTTAGGTATGCTTAAATTGAGCATGACTTAGAACAGTTATGTGGGAAGTGCCTTTTGGAATCAGGGTCCTGCTGTAAGGCAGAGCAAGAAGTCAGTCAGTCCACCCTGCTGTCTATCTTAAGGTCATTTTGTTTTTCCGTTTATAATGTTTATTGAAAGACAGTAATTACCAGAAGTTACAGGATTTTTTTTAAAGGCTTAATATTTGCTATTTATTTAAAAAAAAAAAAAAAAGTCTTTGAATTTTCTTTTTCTGAAGCTGTAAAAATAATTTTGTATTTAGTAAATATGTTAGTGTTTTGAAAGTTTTGAAATTACCTCATGGTAATTCACATGTAACCCATTTTTAATCAGGGATAGGAAGATGTGGGAGCAGCTCACTTTTCCCCTGACTTGCACTCATCATTAAAGGTGTACGTTAACTGAGCTTGGAGCCGAGATAAGCACAGGGGGAGAACAAGATGCAAGCATTGCAGGTGGGACCTCCTGGGGACGCGAAGGCCTGCTCCTGCTGCAGCAGGTAGGAAGGGCTGGAGCAAACTGGCCTTCTTGGCACCCAGTGCTCCGAGTGAAAGTCGGTTCCAGAATACCGACGGGTTAAAATATCAAGGGTTAGAAATCTGTTCTTCTATTCCCACCCCAGTGTAGGTATGGTTACTTAAGCCTCTGTACCAACATTGACCTTTAGTTTAAATAACCATTTCCTCTCCTTGGGTTTTGCTCTCCGGTATGTGCAGGCAGCCTTTGTTCTGTAAGGGGAGAAGAGCAGAGGGCTTTAAAACTCCATCACCAGAATGTTCTCTCCATTTTTCTTCATCATCCTTAGGCAAAATATTCATTTTTTGTTTATTCCAGTCTTACTGCTTAGCTTCCCCAAATCTTTCTTTCTCACCTTTGTGGAAGCACACACATGCAGAGCTTTTACAAGCCTTCCATGTGAATGTTTTTCAAAACAACACCCCATGTTATGTCTCACGCTTCTGGCACATGCCTGGTATGCCTGTGTGTGAAGAGGAGCTTCCCCTTCTTTTTAGTTTCTTTACTTATTCCTAGTACGTTTTGCCACGTTTTGTTTTCAAGTCCCGGAGGTAACTCCTCTCAGCTCAGGGCGTAGATCTCGGGTGGCCCTAACAGCTGGGGCTCAGGAACCTGCGGGTGGAAGAAGTGAATCTTTGAGCTCCCCGTAGCACCGAAGCCGACCTAAAACACCGCTCATTGCCTTCTGCAGCAGTTCCAGCAGGCACCAGCAGCCGTGAGTGCTGCAGAGCGCTCAGCAGTCACAGCTCGCTGTCGATGAGAGGATTTCAGTTGCAGCCCCAAGCCTGGCTCACGCCGGGAGGCCTGCAGGCGGTCTGCTTCCTCCTCAGCAGCCGAGGGCATGCGGCTGATGCCTGGCCTCACCAAACCTACTGCTGGGTTGTCGTTGCCAGCAGCATTGTCAGCATTTCCCCCATCTCCGTGCCATCATGTCGTAGTGCTCCATGCCCGGTGCTCTCACAGGGCCTGGTCCTGGGTTGCTGCCTCAGCCCCTCATCCCCGGCAGCGTCGGGAAAGCTCTGGGAGAGCAGCAGCAGGACCAGGCGATGCTGCTGACACCTACACAGCAATGAATCCGGTACATCACAGCATATAAACGCATCCTAACTCCAGCACAGCGCTGAGATCCGCTCCCCACACGTCTCCTGATCTCGCTGGGGGATCTCTCGCGGCCGCGGAGCTGCAGGGGCTGAGGCGGGCGCCGTGCCGGGAAGCCCCTCGGCCAGCGGGGCCGCAGCACGCGTCTGCTCGCCCCCGCCTGCTGCTGATGTCCACGCTGAATAATTCATGAAAATATAATCCGATAACTTACTGCTGCGCATACTGAAATAGTTACGGTGATGAAAATAAGGCTGAAGAGGTTGTTTCTTCGTTTCAGCCAGCCACGCTAAAAATAATAATCATCGTTGCTTTTAAATCCGGTTGATGGCAAGATCCGAGGAGCGTGGCTTTTTTGTATCACTGTCACAGAATTAACACAGTTTACGCTTTGTAGAAAATTTCATAGTAATTATCATCAGCAGAACAAACTGCTATCCCAAATATGTGCCCTGCTAAATGTGGTTATTTTATTTTTTACACTATAGGTGAAATAGGGCAGGAATTTTATCATCTCCTTGAAGAAAAAAGGCAGGCTTTTTAGCTGTAATAATGGAAAACAGAAGCATTTCATGTTTTGTTTTGTTGTTGTTTTTTTTTCCTTCCAGCATGTTTTTATTTTGTTTTCAAGAAAGATGGTTGTACATACCGACTGAGAAATTACATCTAATGATTAATAGAATGATGGATGTCAAGAATCACCTTTTTGAACAAATAATAAATCAACATTTATATATGATACTTCTTTTTCCCGAGAAATTTACAATATTAGTATCACTTATTTAACAAAGTGTCAATTATTAATACTACCAGTAAAATGTTGCCTCAAAGCCAGTTATCTGCATTTCAGTATTTTGCGTTTGGTTTGCATCATTGTTATTGCAGATACGGATGCCTCTATTAACGTGTGATTTCTGCTTAATAATTTAAAAGATACATTATTAATTATCATACTTCAATTTTTTAAACTGTTCTACATTAAACTCTCATGTTCCAGTATCTATCTTATTCATTTCAGGAGGCTTGGATTTTAGTTTATTGCTAAGGCGTTGAATTGAAATGAAAATTGCAGGCACGTTTTGTTGTATCGTGAGCTTTCCAAATACGTATTTTTCGGTATCTATTTTTTTCTATAATTTAATATAGAGATTGGTCTCTCTCTCTCCCTCTCTCATTAAATTATTTATTAAACATTTTCTGAGCATTACTGTATATTCCCAACGCCTGACGTTAGGGCAACACGAAGTTTGCATTAATTTGGTTTTTAGGGTGCCTCGCTGCCCTAGCAGCAGCTCGTTGTGGGGAGCGGGGCCGGGCAGTGTCCTTCCCATGGCTGTATTGATTTGCCCTTCAGCTGTTTGCAGTGCATAGAGAACCCAGGGCCTTGTTGTTGATTATCTACACAATGTCTCGGTGAACATTATTGACCCATTGCCGCTTACTGCCTATGGCTCTTGATTTTTCACACCGTCTCCATGACACTCATAATAAAACATACTATCTTATTGCTACCCAACTCTGGAAGCCAACTGCTCTACCCTTAGAACAACAGCTGCCGCTCTAGAGAGCGTTTTATTTTATGTGGGGCGAAGAGTTGTGGTGATTTTAGGATTGTCTTTGTGCTCTGCTTCGAGGGGGACCCGTGTGTGGTGGCTGAGCTCCATCCTGCCAGGCGGCCGTTTACGCACAGAAAAAGCAGCTCGTTTGTTCCTGCATCTGGCATTGCACATCTCAGAGACAGGTTACGTGAGGCTGTATGAAAACTGCTCTTAATATGTTTGAATAATCAAAAAAAAAATGCCGGGAGGGTTTAAAAATATATATTATTATGAAAAGTGAGATGATACAAAACGTCAGGATTGCTTTTGAAATTTAAAATGCTGACATTAAATTCCAAACTAATTATGACAAATAGAAATATCAATCAGTTCAGCGTTTTAGCTAGTAAGTTACCAGATTTTTCCAAATTCATTAAATTACATTTTACTCTAAAATGGCTGTATCTTGGAGGAGATTATGGGGGTAAACACTTTGTAGCAGTGTCATCTGTTACAATAATATTATTTTACTTCAGATTATTGCTAATTGCCATTATGAGGGGATGTCTTTAATTTTGCATAAATAAAACTACCGAACAATAAAGTATTAAAATGCTTTAAGTTTAAATTATTTAAAACAGCTAAACTTTGGCATATTTTCAGAAAGAAATGTAGTCAGTTTTTACTGTTGAATCCATTCAGCATTTTCCCTAGCTGGAGAATTAGTGGGTTTGTGATGAGAATATTTTTAAATCCTTCAAAAATGCTTTTTTTCTGAGATAGATGATAGGATGTAAAGGATCTGGAGCAGGACCGAAGTTTTTCTGTCTTGCAGTGTGATGAGCTGCCTTCTGGGGGATGCAGAGCACCCTCGGCACCTAGGGGAGACCCAGCTTCCTTGTAAGAGCAGGTATTTTATTTTTTTTTAATAGTGCCTAGTACCACATCCATCAGCGTGGCATCAGCGGTCTCCAGAGCTGCATTTAGTATTTCAGCGTGTATTCATCACCAGCGATGTCTCTCTCAGGAAAGCGAGGTTGGAAGTGGAGGGAGCTGAGTGACGGATGGCTTCTGGGGTGGGAAGGGGGCGAAACCTGGAGGGGTCCCTGCCACCACCAGGCCTGGCCTCCTGCATGAGGCAATGCTTCTCAGAAGTCTCTCCCCGGGAGGGTTTTGACTTCTGTAATCAAATATGAATTTCAGTAAGCTAGCTGGATACTACCTCTTTTGTATAAAACTGCGTTGTTGACAGTGATTATACTATATAAATATTTCAGTAGTATCAATTTCGTATGAAACATTCCTCTCCTTGGGGAGGTTTACATCAAGCAGGTAAGCTTTGTAGTTAATATTACAGCTAATAACACGAGCTTTGCCCTGCTCTGCAACATCCATGTTGTTCTATCACTTGGTAGCAGCCTACTACTTGTAGTAGCTTGCTAACAGCCTTCCTACTGGGGCCAAGTGCAGGATGAGCTACGATGCAGTGCAGGCAGACGGGCCAGGTGCCTCTGGTGCAAGTGAAGAGGACAAAAACCCTTCCCACTGCTGAGGAGCTCTAAACCTCCCTGAGCAGAGCATGAAGACACACAGTCACAGGGCGGTTTGGGTTGAGGTGCTGGACGTGTCCCATGGGACGTGCAACGGTGGCCTGGAGATGTATGACCAATTTTTCAGAAGTAATACTGAACGGTATTGCCAGTTCTCACAAAATTTGTTGAAGTTTTGTGAAGGCTTTTAAAGTATTTACTTATGCAGCTGTCTAATCAAAATGCCAGACAGCTTTTGCGCTACTTGCTCAGTCTGACCATTAGCAAGCTTCCACAGTTTTCCTAAATGCATTCAGCAGCCAAAAGAGCTGATCAAGGGCTTTTGTTTGCTTTTCGTAGTTGTTTGTGTGTGTGTGTTAAGGTAGTGACTCTAAACACACCTGCAATTTTGTGCTTACAAGGGGTTTGTCTGGTGCAGCTTCTATTTCCATACCCTATCTAAACACTGTTCTGGCCGAGAAAATTTGAAATGGTCATTCTTGAAATTCACATTCTGCTTGCTCATGCGAATTTTGACAAATTTCCTCAAATTTCCATTTCTAGAGAACCCATAGCTATTTAGCTGTTTCCCATAGCTAAAAGGGGAAATACATGGCTGAAATCAACTCTACATTTTTCACAGTGAGGTTATATTCAGGTTGGAGATTACTCAAGCTGTTCTGAAAACTGAAAATCCCAAACAAAAACTGTTTACAGCCTTATTCTTGGCCTTAATTCTGTTTTGGAAAAAAAAAATCATAAAAAAGGGATGAATAAAAATAACAATTCTAAAAGAAAGGCTGCTAAGTAATTAGGGTAATGTAGGTATATCGTGTTTTTGTTTTTGTTTTTTTTCCTTTAATTGTATAATCTCATCCCAGATTTATTCTGGATAATAGGGAGCTACCTACATTTAAATAGGCAAATACTTGCTGGAAATGATTCTGTTATTTCTGCGGTTCTGTTCATTGTTATGCAGAGATTGTCCTTTTTAGGCTGACCTTTTATTTGTACAGCTTTAAGACCGAGCGTGGTTCTTGGTTGTTGGAGCACAAGGGTGTGTATATAACAATCCATGAAACACGGTCGCTGTAGCTCTTTGTCTGCTGACTTGCTCAGTAACAAAAAGATGGTGTGAAGTTGCTATCCACGGAAAGCAGGCTGTTTCAGGGGTTGTTTTTTTTGAACAGTCAAAGCTTTTTAAGTGTATGCAGAGCTTCCTTTAACTGAGTCATAGTTATCAGGTATTGCAAAGGTTAAGCTTTATCAGCTGCACAAAAAAAAAGGTTGAGGTTTCATCAAAAACTTCCATCCTCACAACCTGTCGACCACAATTTGATGATGATTATTGATTATTTCACAGCCTTTCACTCACTCTGGCACTGCGGCCAGCCTTGATATACAGATAGGGCTTCAGTCCAGCTAAAATAAGACTCCATCTTGATAATGGACTGAGATGAGATACTGTTATTTGATAAAGATAATTGATGTTTCACAGTGAATTGGAAAACAGTTCTGAGTGCGTCAGATCTGTGGCTGCTCCATCTGCAAATGTGGCCATTGTTTACAAAACATAGCAAAAGCCATACAGGCAGGGCACTCGGTGACAGCGGGACTGCACAAAACGCAGCATTTTAGGGTGGGTGGCAGTTTCCAGCCAAAAATAAAACACTTCAACTAAGAAGCCCGATTTGTAATCTTGCAGTCAGGATGAAGGTTTTTGAACGTGTATGTAGCCTACTTCTGATGAGACAGCCTGGAAATCTTGTTCCTTCTGCTTGGGATGTGCTTGGTAATTTATTTCAGGTGAATTAACATCATAAAGTGTTTTTTTTTTAATATACATACGTGACATTTGAATTAGGCAAAATGCTACATGAAGAAGATGACATTTGTCAAGGGAGAATAAGGCATAGTATACGTGTAGATTTCTTCATTCTCCTCGAGTTTTAGCTCCCTAATTTAGGACATAATGCATGCTTATGGCCTTCCAGAGATGCCTTTGTTGACTGCACATTCTCAGCCTCTGGTTTTGAATTGATTAAGGTATCACTCGTTGCAAGTTCTGTTCACCAAGTTCTTTTAGTCCTATTATAACCTTTGTAACCTCTAATTAAGCAATAGGAGATGGCAGGGAGTGGGGTTATCATGAGATAATGACACCCCAAGTGTGTTATGTGGCACAAGGTTCATCTGTGTGCTGCTAATCCTCTGGGGGAGTGATTATCTAATGATAAACGTACCACATTGCAGCTCATTGATACCGCGCCACTGTGCTCATGCCACTGTCGTCCTGACTGAATTACACTTCCCATTCCAAACGTCATTTTTTTCCATTGATTTTACAAACTGACAATTTTGAGGGTTTCTGAAGTGACTTACATACTGTGCAAAGTCATGACCCTGGAGTCATACTTTTTTTTTTTTTTTTAATATATTTATGAAGAATATGAGAAAAAAGCATGCTATTTTTTGGTAGACTAAGAGCGGTCTCAGCAGGTTGGGTGCAATTAAAACCAAAGTTATCACCAGTATGCAACTGCGGTTCAACTTTTTCTTTCTTTAGAAGTGCATTACTATAGAAAAGAATGATGCTGTGTTCCTTTTTTCCCCCAAACTGAACACTAAATCAGTGGTAACAGACTGCAGAGATACATTTCAAGTAACTAGATTTTAGAATACGTGATTGTTATTGACTTTGGAATGATGGGAAAATATGAATGTCTGAAAGTTGCTTAATAATATTTTGCTCCTTGGAGTCTCTATCGCTATTTCAGAGCCAAAGCAGACTTAGAGTCACTGTTCATTAATTACAACCCTGATAACTCATATAAGTATTAACTCACCTGCATTCTTACTTTGGAGGCTGTTTTTTTTTTTTCCTCCTTATGTGGGTAAGCAGCAGGCATTTCATCGAGTTTGTGTAAGGTACCTGCCTCAGAAGGATTCGTGCTGTCACTCATGAGACTTCTGAGAACATCTCTGCCCTTGACTGTAGGTGGCATCCAGAAACTTGGGGTCGATCTAATTATCTCTGTTTAAAGTTGCCAGGAAAATCCTTGCTGGGTCACAGAGACCAGTCCAAAATCGCCCAGTTCATTCATACCAACAAGCTGTTTGGTTGTATTTTGTTTAAAAACCTAAGTCTTAGAGTGTTGGGTGGAGAGGACAGGCTGTGACAGTGAGTGCTTTTCGTTGTGCGCTCTTCTTTCCGGCGTTGGGAAGCACAGGAATGCAGAGGGAGCACATTTCCAGCTGGTCCATTGCTGTGGTGATGGCTGTATATTTTGATGTGTGATTTCTGAAAACTTTGCTACCATAAAGAAACCTTCTGTTTCGGTGACACCTTCGTTCCCGGTCCGGACACCGGCTGGTGCTTGTGGCCAGCTCTGTGTTAGCTGCGAACAGAGAGTGGTTTGGGAAAAGGCATGCAGGGAAAAGCACACAGTACGGGCAAGAAAACTGTAAACTGGTCTATTTCCATCGATTAAATCTTGCTTTCCCTTATAAATATTTACAATTGTATGTATAGAGATACTTGTAATTAATCATCACAGGCTGGTGTTGAAGTGAGCCCTGCAACCCAGCTGCAGACCTGCAGCAGAGCCATAAAGGGCTGGCCACGAAAACAAGCAGCTCATGTCGCTGGACGATCTCATTCTGTAGGTTTCCATTCCCTGTCCAGCCAGGCAGCCCTCTGCAAGCACTCCAGCTGTGCCCCCGCGGGGCTGAGCCCTGGGCAGGGGTCCCTGCAGCATCACATCGCAGCCCTGGCGGCTCTGTGGGGATGCAGATGGGAGCTTGTGTGCGTGAGAGCCGTGTCTCTTACAGCAGGAGGTTAAAGGGAAGCCTGACTTCTGCTTGGGTTTATTTCAAAGCAAAATGTTTCTAAACATCAGCTCGAATCGATGCTGTTTGGTCTGGGTGCTCCGTTTGGCTCACTGCAGAATTAAAGCCGTGGCTTCGACAGGCAGAGCAGTAATTGGATTGTGCATAATATTGTTTTATTTCGGTACCTAGATGCCTTTGCAATTTTTTAATTCTTATACGAGGCAGAAAATTGTTTAATATTATATTTGGAATGAATAGTTGCTGATGCCTAATGGCTTGCTTTAGTTAAGTTTGCTGGGTAAATAAAAGGCAGCGCTCTGGATTGCAGTGTTTTATAGGCAGGAAGGGAGGGAGAGCCATCCTGCAGCCTGAACATGTGCGTGCATTCGCTGACACTGTCACGCTGACGAGTTCAGATGAGCCCGGAAAACTTGTTAGTAGGAACACGCATTCTCAAATTGCAGATAAAAGATAATTACCGAGCATAGCCTTTTAATTTTGCAGGCCAAAACCCTTTTCTCAGTGGAGGCAGGAAGGGGAGGGAGTGGAAGCCGTCAGGCTGCGCAGCAGATCGCATTGTGCTGGAATAGGCACGTCGCACGTGTGCACCTAGTGCCGTGTACCTGGGCTCTGAAAACACACCCGTGTGGCCTGGCACGGCCACGAGCAGCCACGGCAGTGTGCGAGGGGGACTGGGAGTGCTCGACGACGCCTGGCTTAGTTTATAATCGGACTCACAAAAGCCGTGGCGAGGTTCACAAGGGAAAATCCATAGTAATGTAATACCAGGTAGTAATAAGTGCACTGCTGGCAAGTGGGGCAGAAATTTAAGGGGACATGCTTCAACTACAGCGGGACTTAAACGTACTTAACATTTTCACGTTCTTGTTGGTACAGCTGGCTTGTTCGAATGCAAGCCCTGCTCTTTTGTTCCTCTTACATTTTATTTCCAGCGTCAGGGAGCATTGCAGGGGAAGGAAACCGTCATGCTATCCTCTGTGTTACAGACACGTTTTCCCCACAGGCTGCAGCAGTTTTACCCTGAGCTGATCTTTCTAAACCTGCCTAATAGAGTTGAGGGATTTTACTCATTTTCATTATGACAGGAGACGGTCTCAGCCTATTAACAGCAAATCCAGCTACCTGAGGGATGCAATAACAAAATAAACATTTTTTTTTTCAAGTTTCTCAAATGGCTTTTAAAAACAGTGTTTAATTATGCTGGTGGTAATTTAGCAGTGTGTTTTATGAGAATAGACTGTGCTGATACTCTTCTGCATGGGAAGCTGGTGAGGGTTTATCCAAGGCATGAATTTACAGCACAGTAACTCCACTGCATTAACTCTCCGCTTGGACATTGTTGATCAGCACCAAGTTGCCTCTGTGCATCACAGATAAATCTGCTTTGCACATATAAATATATTCATTAAGCTACAAGTAAAAAATGCAAACAGAGAGGCCTCACATTACAGCCTGCTAAGTGCACCATAAATTCATGCCGTAACTCCACTCTAACTTTGTAGCTTTGTAGCCAGGCAAAGTAATGAGGCCTCAGGAATCACAGAATTTGCTTTTTAGGTCACGGCGATCAGCAATACTAATTTTTCAAGAGTCATTTTTGTGTCTTTCTGTACTCTTTTCTAGTTGGGTTGGAGAGTGATTTAAAGGAGCTTGCATATTCTGCCTTTGGAGACATCTGGAGTTTACAAATACAGGAACATCTTGTTGGGAGAGGAAAGGCAGGGATGGACGTTAAGAGAGGACTGTAAATCCAAGAGCAGAAATCAGGAGAGCTTTCGAATAATCAAAGTTAGTAAAAATTAAATAAGAAATTGATTCAACACTAGCTTTTTGCTTAACTCTTATGCCTCAGCTGTTGGGTTCCAAAGTGGGGAGTCGACAATGTAATCAATTCCACTAAGGATTTTTTTTCCCTTTTTGAAGTGATACAATTCAGTCTACAAAAGTCAAATAGACTGGAAAAAGATATTAAATTTACCAACCATCCTCTGAGGCCACAAACCCCACGTTGAGTTTAGAGATTTGTTAAAACACTGAGTTAGTTGCATCTCTAGAAGCAGCAGCAGAAGGAAAGTATGCATAAAAATTTTACACCGAAAAATTTTACACTTTATTTTCTTTCTGTAAAGAAAATAAAGTTTATAAATTTATGTCTAATTTAGCTGTTCCATCCTACTCAGACATTAAAAGTCTAAAGGCTGAAGTCAGCCACAGCTCGGTCCCATCAGCAGCATCTTTTGTAAACAATACACGTGGTTGGAAGGTCTCATCCTAGCCTAGGATGTAAGCAAATTTTAATCTGTCTACCCTGGCCTAATGTGTTTTTGTTTTGTTTTTTTTTTCTGCCTTTTGATTTTGCCTGACCACAACATTCATGCTTGAAAACAAGCATAGCCATTGTACTGTCCTCAAAAGATAAAATAGGAAAATTGCAATTTGAGCATATTAGTACGCGTGTTTTAACAAAGTCTGCAGCCAGGACTTTGCAGCTAGTAGCAAGAGGGCAAAAAATGCTCAAAATGCATTAAATGGTCATGGTCAAACTGAGGTTTCCCCGTTTAGGGTTGCCTGTGACCAGCAAACACATATTTGAACATGACTCACCGTAGATATACGGAACTGTTTAATACCGTGTTGCAAACGCATTTTTTAACTGACCTCTTTCTCCAATCTAGACGTGACCTTCCAAATTTCCACTTGTTTTGAGAATCTTGATTTTGACGCTTTTGACTCTGGAAGAAAATGAGAATGGTAAAGATGGAACGAAAGCAGCTTCCCAGAGCTCTGCGATAGGTTGCAATTTGCCCAGGAACTGATAAAGATCTGGAAACACAGTCAGAAAATTAGAGTGAGGAGCAGCAAGAATCAGAAGGCTGCTTTCAAAAATCCTGGTGCGAGTTCCTTTTTTCCTCAGACTCTGCATGGCAGAAGGCACTTCTGGAAGGATAATTAAGTCCCCAGACCCTAGCGTTTTGGCAGGATATGCTGATCTTGTTAGCTTTTCCTACTCCATTTGAGTTGCTGAACACTTTAAACAAAAGTCTCAGGTCACTTGGGAACTATGGATTTGTGTGCTCTGCGAGTACATTGAAGGCTGTGAAGTCAAAGGTTAAAAATATTGCAGCGCTCCAAATATGAATGTGATATCTAAGCAGTTCTCTGTAAAACTTCGGTGAGTGGAGCTGGAAGGGAAGAGGCACGCCCTAACCGAGCTGTTTAAGGACAAGCACTGCGTGCCGAGCCCCAAGTCCCATCGTTAGCAGGGCTCCAGAAGATATTTCAGCCCAACGCTGCCTTAGCAAGGAGCACTGTGACTAGAACAAGTGGGGGATTTATGGGAACATCGTGCCTGCTCGAAAACCTAGTGACAGCTGCTCGAATAGGAAATGTGCAAAATCTGGCTCGCTGACACCACGTCTGGCGTGTCACCTACGGAGCGCTAGGGGCTGGAGATGCTGCGTGCCCCAGCCGCTGCCCCTCCAGTTACAAACCCATTTATACAGCTGTTCGCTTCAGGGCTGTGAGTTGCGTTTTGCACGTTGGTTAGGTGAAGTCCACGTAATAAATGGCAAATCTGTTCCATGCTGTGACTTTCTGGAAAGCATTCAGTATTTTTTCTCCATGAGAAGTGCTCTCTGGCACTGGGACATCAGCTCAAACTTCCTCGCATCTATTGAGCCTCAGCCTTGAGGGACTTGAGGTTTGAGATCTAAAACTTTACAGGGCTTCACAGCAGCGAGCATGTGCAAGTCAAGAGGCCTGGTATTTAGCCAGTATAATCTCTTTTCTAGGTTCCTATCTATATTTTGTATTTTTTTCCACAGACTGCTTGTAATTGATAATATACCTCTTTGAAGTAAGGATTTAAAATAATGTTTCATCTCACAAAATGCTATTAACCTGGAGAAAATATTGAGCACTTTCTTCTCCCGTTTTCATTGGTATTCCGAGCATAATCACAATTCTTATGTAAATTATTTTCCTGGAAGTTACAGCATAAAGTTCAGCCGATGAGCTGTTGAAAGCTCTTTTACAAGAATAATCGCCATGGAGATAAAAATTTCAATAACAATGCTGAGTGATCTGACACATCCTCTTGCAAATGCTCTGAGATGCTACTGCATTGCCACCAACCTCTCGTGAAACCACCATGGCATTGGTTTCACAGTGTGCCCTGTGGGTTTTGATGGTGCCACATGAAACTCTCGAATTGAGAAGCACATTCCTGAAGTGAGAGCAGAAACTCAGTGTTTGCGGTTATCTGGGTGTTTGGGGAGGGGGCTGGATGGATCTGGGGGAGCCCCGTGCGTGTGCTGATCACAGTCACAGTTTCAGGGGATGCAAGGCTCGCTCTGGGCTCTTCTACAGAGCCGGTGAAATGGTCAGGCTGCACATTTTGGAACCGTTTCTCAACCATCCTGTAACACTTGGATGGGTGCAGCTGTCATCTAATTTTTTCTGGATTAAGTTCGGTCAAGAAAGAAGCTGCCTCATTTTCTGGTTGTCATTTGCCCAGGAAGTAAAAGCAAATTGTAATGAGGGAATCACAGCAGGAGAACCTCCTAACAAATGAGAAGCATATATTGACTGACAGCCGGCATGCCATTTCGGTGATAAATGTATTTTTATACACTGCTGTTCAAGGTCACTTTCTGCTCTCGTTGCATGCTGCCTGTCAGATCATGCCAGTCACATTTTCATACTGAGTAATAGTAATGGTTGATGCAAAATTCTATTAGTGTAAGATTAAAAATTAAGTTATATACGTTATTAAGTTAAACATTTTAATATATGTGCTTTGACTTTATCTGGATGCTATTGAGAAGCCACTTGAAGGACAGGAAGAAAAATTAATTTGAAGATTTAAATATACTTTTTCTCAGTATAGTCCTGAAATTTTTACTGCAATTGCTATTATTACTTGAAAGAACACGGAAATTTAATTATTAGAAATACTGG
>NC_140299.1:0-7500 GCF_964211825.1 Aythya ferina | reverse complement strand
GTTAGGGTTAGGGTTAGGGTTAGGGTTAGGGTTAGGGTTAGGGTTAGGGTTAGGGTTAGGGTTAGGGTTAGGGTTAGGGTTAGGGTTAGGGTTAGGGTTAGGGTTAGGGTTAGGGTTAGGGTTAGGGTTAGGGTTAGGGTTAGGGTTAGGGTTAGGGTTAGGGTTAGGGTTAGGGTTAGGGTTAGGGTTAGGGTTAGGGTTAGGGTTAGGGTTAGGGTTAGGGTTAGGGTTAGGGTTAGGGTTAGGGTTAGGGTTAGGGTTAGGGTTAGGGTTAGGGTTAGGGTTAGGGTTAGGGTTAGGGTTAGGGTTAGGGTTAGGGTTAGGGTTAGGGTTAGGGTTAGGGTTAGGGTTAGGGTTAGGGTTAGGGTTAGGGTTAGGGTTAGGGTTAGGGTTAGGGTTAGGGTTAGGGTTAGGGTTAGGGTTAGGGTTAGGGTTAGGGTTAGGGTTAGGGTTAGGGTTAGGGTTAGGGTTAGGGTTAGGGTTAGGGTTAGGGTTAGGGTTAGGGTTAGGGTTAGGGTTAGGGTTAGGGTTAGGGTTAGGGTTAGGGTTAGGGTTAGGGTTAGGGTTAGGGTTAGGGTTAGGGTTAGGGTTAGGGTTAGGGTTAGGGTTAGGGTTAGGGTTAGGGTTAGGGTTAGGGTTAGGGTTAGGGTTAGGGTTAGGGTTAGGGTTAGGGTTAGGGTTAGGGTTAGGGTTAGGGTTAGGGTTAGGGTTAGGGTTAGGGTTAGGGTTAGGGTTAGGGTTAGGGTTAGGGTTAGGGTTAGGGTTAGGGTTAGGGTTAGGGTTAGGGTTAGGGTTAGGGTTAGGGTTAGGGTTAGGGTTAGGGTTAGGGTTAGGGTTAGGGTTAGGGTTAGGGTTAGGGTTAGGGTTAGGGTTAGGGTTAGGGTTAGGGTTAGGGTTAGGGTTAGGGTTAGGGTTAGGGTTAGGGTTAGGGTTAGGGTTAGGGTTAGGGTTAGGGTTAGGGTTAGGGTTAGGGTTAGGGTTAGGGTTAGGGTTAGGGTTAGGGTTAGGGTTAGGGTTAGGGTTAGGGTTAGGGTTAGATTAGGGTTAGGGTTAGGGTTAGGGTTAGGGTTAGGGTTAGGGTTAGGGTTAGGGTTAGGGTTAGGGTTAGGGTTAGGGTTAGGGTTAGGGTTAGGGTTAGGGTTAGGGTTAGGGTTAGGGTTAGGGTTAGGGTTAGGGTTAGGGTTAGGGTTAGGGTTAGGTTAGGGTTAGGGTTAGGGTTAGGGTTAGGGTTAGGGTTAGGGTTAGGGTTAGGGTTAGGGTTAGGGTTAGGGTTAGGGTTAGGGTTAGGGTTAGGGTTAGGGTTAGGGTTAGGGTTAGGGTTAGGGTTAGGGTTAGGGTTAGGGTTAGGGTTAGGGTTAGGGTTAGGGTTAGGGTTAGGGTTAGGGTTAGGGTTAGGGTTAGGGTTAGGGTTAGGGTTAGGGTTAGGGTTAGGGTTAGGGTTAGGGTTAGGGTTAGGGTTAGGGTTAGGGTTAGGGTTAGGGTTAGGGTTAGGGTTAGGGTTAGGGTTAGGGTTAGGGTTAGGGTTAGGGTTAGGGTTAGGGTTAGGGTTAGGGTTAGGGTTAGGGTTAGGGTTAGGGTTAGGGTTAGGGTTAGGGTTAGGGTTAGGGTTAGGGTTAGGGTTAGGGTTAGGGTTAGGGTTAGGGTTAGGGTTAGGGTTAGGGTTAGGGTTAGGGTTAGGGTTAGGGTTAGGGTTAGGGTTAGGGTTAGGGTTAGGGTTAGGGTTAGGGTTAGGGTTAGGGTTAGGGTTAGGGTTAGGGTTAGGGTTAGGGTTAGGGTTAGGGTTAGGGTTAGGTTAGGGTTAGGGTTAGGGTTAGGGTTAGGGTTAGGGTTAGGGTTAGGGTTAGGGTTAGGGTTAGGGTTAGGGTTAGGGTTAGGGTTAGGGTTAGGGTTAGGGTTAGGGTTAGGGTTAGGGTTAGGGTTAGGGTTAGGGTTAGGGTTAGGGTTAGGGTTAGGGTTAGGGTTAGGGTTAGGGTTAGGGTTAGGGTTAGGGTTAGGGTTAGGGTTAGGGTTAGGGTTAGGGTTAGGGTTAGGGTTAGGGTTAGGGTTAGGGTTAGGGTTAGGGTTAGGGTTAGGGTTAGGGTTAGGGTTAGGGTTAGGGTTAGGGTTAGGGTTAGGGTTAGGGTTAGGGTTAGGGTTAGGGTTAGGGTTAGGGTTAGGGTTAGGGTTAGGGTTAGGGTTAGGGTTAGGGTTAGGGTTAGGGTTAGGGTTAGGGTTAGGGTTAGGGTTAGGGTTAGGGTTAGGGTTAGGGTTAGGGTTAGGGTTAGGGTTAGGGTTAGGGTTAGGGTTAGGGTTAGGGTTAGGGTTAGGGTTAGGGTTAGGGTTAGGGTTAGGGTTAGGGTTAGGGTTAGGGTTAGGGTTAGGGTTAGGGTTAGGGTTAGGGTTAGGGTTAGGGTTAGGGTTAGGGTTAGGGTTAGGGTTAGGGTTAGGGTTAGGGTTAGGGTTAGGGTTAGGGTTAGGGTTAGGGTTAGGGTTAGGGTTAGGGTTAGGGTTAGGGTTAGGGTTAGGGTTAGGGTTAGGGTTAGGGTTAGGGTTAGGGTTAGGGTTAGGGTTAGGGTTAGGGTTAGGGTTAGGGTTAGGGTTAGGGTTAGGGTTAGGGTTAGGGTTAGGGTTAGGGTTAGGGTTAGGGTTAGGGTTAGGGTTAGGGTTAGGGTTAGGGTTAGGGTTAGGGTTAGGGTTAGGGTTAGGGTTAGGGTTAGGGTTAGGGTTAGGGTTAGGGTTAGGGTTAGGGTTAGGGTTAGGGTTAGGGTTAGGGTTAGGGTTAGGGTTAGGGTTAGGGTTAGGGTTAGGGTTAGGGTTAGGGTTAGGGTTAGGGTTAGGGTTAGGGTTAGGGTTAGGGTTAGGGTTAGGGTTAGGGTTAGGGTTAGGGTTAGGGTTAGGGTTAGGGTTAGGGTTAGGGTTAGGGTTAGGGTTAGGGTTAGGGTTAGGGTTAGGGTTAGGGTTAGGGTTAGGGTTAGGGTTAGGGTTAGGGTTAGGGTTAGGGTTAGGGTTAGGGTTAGGGTTAGGGTTAGGGTTAGGGTTAGGGTTAGGGTTAGGGTTAGGGTTAGGGTTAGGGTTAGGGTTAGGGTTAGGGTTAGGGTTAGGGTTAGGGTTAGGGTTAGGGTTAGGGTTAGGGTTAGGGTTAGGGTTAGGGTTAGGGTTAGGGTTAGGGTTAGGGTTAGGGTTAGGGTTAGGGTTAGGGTTAGGGTTAGGGTTAGGGTTAGGGTTAGGGTTAGGGTTAGGGTTAGGGTTAGGGTTAGGGTTAGGGTTAGGGTTAGGGTTAGGGTTAGGGTTAGGGTTAGGGTTAGGGTTAGGGTTAGGGTTAGGGTTAGGGTTAGGGTTAGGGTTAGGGTTAGGGTTAGGGTTAGGGTTAGGGTTAGGGTTAGGGTTAGGGTTAGGGTTAGGGTTAGGGTTAGGGTTAGGGTTAGGGTTAGGGTTAGGGTTAGGGTTAGGGTTAGGGTTAGGGTTAGGGTTAGGGTTAGGGTTAGGGTTAGGGTTAGGGTTAGGGTTAGGGTTAGGGTTAGGGTTAGGGTTAGGGTTAGGGTTAGGGTTAGGGTTAGGGTTAGGGTTAGGGTTAGGGTTAGGGTTAGGGTTAGGGTTAGGGTTAGGGTTAGGGTTAGGGTTAGGGTTAGGGTTAGGGTTAGGGTTAGGGTTAGGGTTAGGGTTAGGGTTAGGGTTAGGGTTAGGGTTAGGGTTAGGGTTAGGGTTAGGGTTAGGGTTAGGGTTAGGGTTAGGGTTAGGGTTAGGGTTAGGGTTAGGGTTAGGGTTAGGGTTAGGGTTAGGGTTAGGGTTAGGGTTAGGGTTAGGGTTAGGGTTAGGGTTAGGGTTAGGGTTAGGGTTAGGGTTAGGGTTAGGGTTAGGGTTAGGGTTAGGGTTAGGGTTAGGGTTAGGGTTAGGGTTAGGGTTAGGGTTAGGGTTAGGGTTAGGGTTAGGGTTAGGGTTAGGGTTAGGGTTAGGGTTAGGGTTAGGGTTAGGGTTAGGGTTAGGGTTAGGGTTAGGGTTAGGGTTAGGGTTAGGGTTAGGGTTAGGGTTAGGGTTAGGGTTAGGGTTAGGGTTAGGGTTAGGGTTAGGGTTAGGGTTAGGGTTAGGGTTAGGGTTAGGGTTAGGGTTAGGGTTAGGGTTAGGGTTAGGGTTAGGGTTAGGGTTAGGGTTAGGGTTAGGGTTAGGGTTAGGGTTAGGGTTAGGGTTAGGGTTAGGGTTAGGGTTAGGGTTAGGGTTAGGGTTAGGGTTAGGGTTAGGGTTAGGGTTAGGGTTAGGGTTAGGGTTAGGGTTAGGGTTAGGGTTAGGGTTAGGGTTAGGGTTAGGGTTAGGGTTAGGGTTAGGTTAGGGTTAGGGTTAGGGTTAGGGTTAGGGTTAGGGTTAGGGTTAGGGTTAGGGTTAGGGTTAGGGTTAGGGTTAGGGTTAGGGTTAGGGTTAGGGTTAGGGTTAGGGTTAGGGTTAGGGTTAGGTTAGGGTTAGGGTTAGGGTTAGGGTTAGGGTTAGGGTTAGGGTTAGGGTTAGGGTTAGGGTTAGGGTTAGGGTTAGGGTTAGGGTTAGGGTTAGGGTTAGGGTTAGGGTTAGGGTTAGGGTTAGGGTTAGGGTTAGGGTTAGGGTTAGGGTTAGGGTTAGGGTTAGGGTTAGGGTTAGGGTTAGGGTTAGGGTTAGGGTTAGGGTTAGGGTTAGGGTTAGGGTTAGGGTTAGGGTTAGGGTTAGGGTTAGGGTTAGGGTTAGGGTTAGGGTTAGGGTTAGGGTTAGGGTTAGGGTTAGGGTTAGGGTTAGGGTTAGGGTTAGGGTTAGGGTTAGGGTTAGGGTTAGGGTTAGGGTTAGGGTTAGGGTTAGGGTTAGGGTTAGGGTTAGGGTTAGGGTTAGGGTTAGGGTTAGGGTTAGGGTTAGGGTTAGGGTTAGGGTTAGGGTTAGGGTTAGGGTTAGGGTTAGGGTTAGGGTTAGGGTTAGGGTTAGGGTTAGGGTTAGGGTTAGGGTTAGGGTTAGGGTGTGGTTAGGGTTAGGGTTAGGGTTAGGGTTAGGGTTAGGGTTAGGGTTAGGGTTAGGGTTAGGGTTAGGGTTAGGGTTAGGGTTAGGGTTAGGGTTAGGGTTAGGGTTAGGGTTAGGGTTAGGGTTAGGGTTAGGGTTAGGGTTAGGGTTAGGGTTAGGGTTAGGGTTAGGGTTAGGGTTAGGGTTAGGGTTAGGGTTAGGGTTAGGGTTAGGGTTAGGGTTAGGGTTAGGGTTAGGGTTAGGGTTAGGGTTAGGGTTAGGGTTAGGGTTAGGGTTAGGGTTAGGGTTAGGGTTAGGGTTAGGGTTAGGGTTAGGGTTAGGGTTAGGGTTAGGGTTAGGGTTAGGGTTAGGGTTAGGGTTAGGGTTAGGGTTAGGGTTAGGGTTAGGGTTAGGGTTAGGGTTAGGGTTAGGGTTAGGGTTAGGGTTAGGGTTAGGGTTAGGGTTAGGGTTAGGGTTAGGGTTAGGGTTAGGGTTAGGGTTAGGGTTAGGGTTAGGGTTAGGGTTAGGGTTAGGGTTAGGGTTAGGGTTAGGGTTAGGGTTAGGGTTAGGGTTAGGGTTAGGGTTAGGGTTAGGGTTAGGGTTAGGGTTAGGGTTAGGGTTAGGGTTAGGGTTAGGGTTAGGGTTAGGGTTAGGGTTAGGGTTAGGGTTAGGTTAGGGTTAGGGTTAGGGTTAGGGTTAGGGTTAGGGTTAGGGTTAGGGTTAGGGTTAGGGTTAGGGTTAGGGTTAGGGTTAGGGTTAGGGTTAGGGTTAGGGTTAGGGTTAGGGTTAGGGTTAGGGTTAGGGTTAGGGTTAGGGTTAGGGTTAGGGTTAGGGTTAGGGTTAGGGTTAGGGTTAGGGTTAGGGTTAGGGTTAGGGTTAGGGTTAGGGTTAGGGTTAGGGTTAGGGTTAGGGTTAGGGTTAGGGTTAGGGTTAGGGTTAGGGTTAGGGTTAGGGTTAGGGTTAGGGTTAGGGTTAGGGTTAGGGTTAGGGTTAGGGTTAGGGTTAGGGTTAGGGTTAGGGTTAGGGTTAGGGTTAGGGTTAGGGTTAGGGTTAGGGTTAGGGTTAGGGTTAGGGTTAGGGTTAGGGTTAGGGTTAGGGTTAGGGTTAGGGTTAGGGTTAGGGTTAGGGTTAGGGTTAGGGTTAGGGTTAGGGTTAGGGTTAGGGTTAGGGTTAGGGTTAGGGTTAGGGTTAGGGTTAGGGTTAGGGTTAGGGTTAGGGTTAGGGTTAGGGTTAGGGTTAGGGTTAGGGTTAGGGTTAGGGTTAGGGTTAGGGTTAGGGTTAGGGTTAGGGTTAGGGTTAGGGTTAGGGTTAGGGTTAGGGTTAGGGTTAGGGTTAGGGTTAGGGTTAGGGTTAGGGTTAGGGTTAGGGTTAGGGTTAGGGTTAGGGTTAGGGTTAGGGTTAGGGTTAGGGTTAGGGTTAGGGTTAGGGTTAGGGTTAGGGTTAGGGTTAGGGTTAGGGTTAGGGTTAGGGTTAGGGTTAGGGTTAGGGTTAGGGTTAGGGTTAGGGTTAGGGTTAGGGTTAGGGTTAGGGTTAGGGTTAGGGTTAGGGTTAGGGTTAGGGTTAGGGTTAGGGTTAGGGTTAGGGTTAGGGTTAGGGTTAGGGTTAGGGTTAGGGTTAGGGTTAGGGTTAGGTTAGGGTTAGGGTTAGGGTTAGGGTTAGGGTTAGGGTTAGGGTTAGGGTTAGGGTTAGGGTTAGGGTTAGGGTTAGGGTTAGGGTTAGGGTTAGGGTTAGGGTTAGGGTTAGGGTTAGGGTTAGGGTTAGGGTTAGGGTTAGGGTTAGGGTTAGGGTTAGGGTTAGGGTTAGGGTTAGGGTTAGGGTTAGGGTTAGGGTTAGGGTTAGGGTTAGGGTTAGGGTTAGGGTTAGGGTTAGGGTTAGGGTTAGGGTTAGGGTTAGGGTTAGGGTTAGGGTTAGGGTTAGGGTTAGGGTTAGGGTTAGGGTTAGGGTTAGGGTTAGGGTTAGGGTTAGGGTTAGGGTTAGGGTTAGGGTTAGGGTTAGGGTTAGGGTTAGGGTTAGGGTTAGGGTTAGGGTTAGGGTTAGGGTTAGGGTTAGGTGGTTAGGGTTAGGGTTAGGGTTAGGGTTAGGGTTAGGGTTAGGGTTAGGGTTAGGGTTAGGGTTAGGGTTAGGGTTAGGGTTAGGGTTAGGGTTAGGGTTAGGGTTAGGGTTAGGGTTAGGGTTAGGGTTAGGGTTAGGGTTAGGGTTAGGGTTAGGGTTAGGGTTAGGGTTAGGGTTAGGGTTAGGGTTAGGGTTAGGGTTAGGGTTAGGGTTAGGGTTAGGGTTAGGGTTAGGGTTAGGGTTAGGGTTAGGGTTAGGGTTAGGGTTAGGGTTAGGGTTAGGGTTAGGGTTAGGGTTAGGGTTAGGGTTAGTTAGGGTAGGTAGGTAGGGTTAGGGTTAGGGTTAGGTTAGGGTTAGGGTTAGGGTTAGGGTTAGTTAGGGTTAGGGTTAGGGTTAGGGTTAGGGTTAGGGTTAGGGTTAGGGTTAGGGTTAGGGTTTAGGGTTAGGGTTAGGGTTAGGGTTAGGGTTAGGGTTAGGGTTAGGGTTAGGGTTAGGGTTAGGGTTTGGGTTAGGGTTAGGGTT
>NC_140313.1:19099858-19376790 GCF_964211825.1 Aythya ferina | reverse complement strand
GAAAGGAAAGGTGTGGAAAGGAAAGGAAAGGAAAGGAAAGGAAAGGAAAGAAGGAAAGGAAAGGAAAGGAAAGGAAAGGAAAGGAAAGGAAAGGATGTGGAAAGGAAAGGTGTGGAAAGGTTTGGAAAGGTGTGGAAAGGTGTGGGAAAGGTGTGGAAAGGTGTGGAAGGTGTGGAAAGGTGTGGAAAGGTGTGGAAAAGGTGTGGAAAGGTGTGGAAAGGTGTGGAAAAGGAAAGGAAAGGAAAGGAAAGGAAAAGAAAGGAAAGGAAAGGAAAGGAAAGGAAAGGAAAGAAAGGAAAGGAAAGTGTGGAAAGGAAAGGTGTGGAAAGGAAAGGAGTGGAAAGGAAAGGAGTGGAAAGGAAAGGAAAGGAAAGGAAAGGAAAGGAAGAAAGGAAAGGAAAGGAAAGGAAAGGAAAGGAAAGGAAAGGAAAGGAAAGGTGTGGAAAGGAAAGGTGTGGAAAGGAAAGGTGTGGAAAGGAAAGGTGTGGAAAGGTGTGGAAAGGTGTGGAAAGGTGTGGAAAGGTGTGGAAAGGTGTGGAAAGGTGTGGAAAGGTGTGGAAAGGTGTGGAAAGGAAAGGTGTGGAAAGGAAAGGTGTGGAAAGGAAAGGTGTGGAAAGGAAAGGTGTGGAAAGGAAAGGTGTGGAAAGGAAAGGTGTGGAAAGGAAAGGTGTGGAAAGGAAAGGAAAGGAAAGGAAAGGAAAGGAAAGGAAAGGAAAGGAAAGGAAAGGAAAGGAAAGGAAAGGAAAGGAAAGGAAAGGAAGGGAAAGGAAATCTGTGGAGAGTTGTGCATTAGGTAAAGTTGACTAATTGCCACCAAGCTTGAAACTCTTTTTCAAATTCTGAAGCACTGTCCCAATTCAATTTTCGAATTTCAGTCGGCAAATTTCTTCCTTCTCCCTCTCTAATGATAGCTGCTGCTACAGATTTTATCCATTACTACACTTGGATGCAGTTTAAGGCAAGGGAGGTATTGCCTTGGGTTTTTCCAAGGGCATTTACAATTAATTGATGATCATTTTCCTGTCTTTGTTCCCAGTGGGGTAAAACATCAGATAGAAGCCATTGATTTGCTCCTACAGCCAATAAGAATGATTTTTTTGGTCATTCCAGTTGCCTTAGGACGTCTGTAGTAGCCATTATTCTACTCATTAGGACCTCAGCATCAATGCTATTTCATATACCTAATCCTGTGTCCAGTAACCCAGTTGCATCCCATGCCATGTGCCGAGAATGTTTTAGAGAATGTCTCTTTAACCATGCTAACCAGCTGGTGTAAGCAGTTCTCGCAAAGGTGGTACATTTTTGAGTTGATTTTGGAGATATTAATGTGCAGCGCTAGCTCTACCCTTTTTAGGGACCAACTATGGTTAAAGAGAATTTGTTGTTGTCCCGCATTTTTAATTATATAAGGACCTGTGTTGAAGATTGTTGAGGGATTTTTGAAACATCAAGGAGGCCATGACTTCCTTCAGCTGAGCAAACCAAGCTACCAGGACGACTATGTAATAAATGGCTAAGTCCCAAATAGGGTTACAATCAAAGTTTACAATTTATTAAACGAATAGAGTTAAGCAAACAGTGCTGGGTGTGCTGGGAGTCTCTGCTCCACCAAGACACACACCTGTTACATCAAGCAGCTGATTTTGATGCTCCTAGGCTAATACATATTCATTGCTACTTCTAAAAAAAACAGGGCTATTATAATTTGTTTCCGGAATCCAAACCCTCCTACTGGAGCATGCGTATCAGTCTCCAGTGGTCCCTCTGGGGGTATCTGGGGGTCTAAACCATTCCTTTGCAATATACAAGAACTATATACATTAACCACTCTGTTTTTCTTAGACTTGTGATTATACAAGGGTATGCAAGACAGAAGGTCACGTTCATCATACCATGCGGCCCTAACATAGTTCCATATTGACACGAATCAGATGAACACATTTCACAATCCCCCATCTCCTTTTTCATGGTATTGATTCATGTTTTCCTTTCCAATCACGTCAATACTTGCCGAATTGATACCAATTTTGGATCTTTGCTGTTTTTTATTATCATCAGGGAATGGGTTTTCTCTTTCCCTGGTTCTGGGTCAACAGGTACCACAGGTATTTGCATTCCTTTTATAACCGAGTGCATTAGTCTGGTAATACAAGGTATTAAACATGGAATTATTAACAATCCTCCACATATCCCCAATACAACCATCCTTATTTTATCAAACCAATCACTGACCATAAAGCCCCCTCCCATAATCCTCTTAGATCTATTCCATTCCACGTCTGAACTGGGACATGGGACATGTGCAATTTTCTTCATTTCTTTTACAAGTTCATTTACAGCTTTTCTTTCTGTTGCGGTTTAAACCAGCTGGCAGCTAAACACCACACAGCTGTTAGCTCACCTCCCCCCCTCCTTCTCTGGGATGGGAGAGAGAAACGGGAAAGTGAAGCCTGTGAGTTGAGATAAAGACGATAAAATAATAATAACAATAAAAATAATGACAATAACGTTGATAATAGCACTACTACTAATAATAATAATGTGTACAAAACAAATGATGCACAATGCAATTGCTCACCACCCGCTGACCGATGCCCAGCCTAACCCCAAGCAGTCCGGCCCTCCTCCCAGCTCTTGCTGCACCCCCAGCCTGCCCGCTGGCAGGACAGAGTGAGAAGCTGAAACGTCCTTGGCTTGGTGTAAGCACTGCTCTGCAACAATTAAAACATCAGCATGTTATCAGCACTCTTCTCATCCTAAGCCAAAACATAGCACCCTACCATCTACTAGGAAGAAACACCTTCATCATCAATCTCTAAACAGCAATTGCTAATGTTAAATTTTCCACAGACTTCTCCTTCTTGTGCTAGTAAATAATCCAAAGCTAAGCGATTTTGATACAAAGCAGTTCTCATCTTGGTATTTTGCTTTGCAATTAATCCAAGTGCATCTACGGTTTTATTTATAACTTTCTATTAAGTATATATATATCGGGGTCCTATAGCCCCAGGATCCGTCTTCTGCCCATGTAGCTGGATCATAATAGGCAAATGCCTTCAATCAAGGGGTTGGGCCCGCTTTCAGGGTTGATTTGGGCTTGTGTTACCGTTCAGACTGTCAGGGTGATCCAGCTCCTGGAAAATGAATCACAGTTTTATATGGGTTTAAAAAAAAATGTTCTTATGTTATTTTCTTGGGACAACCTGACCTTAGTGTGGGAGAAGTCCGGTCGAGGCCCTCTCACTCAGCAGTCAATACCCATAGGGGTTGCCTCCCTCGGTAGACCATACGCACCGCAGTGGAGGGTCCTGCCCTGATCTTGCCTTCTCCCTTTCCTCCCTTCAGGCTTGTCCCCTTTATCTGGTGCCCTTAATTCATGCAGAGCCTCGTTGCCAGAATATTAGTTCTTCTTTAGCTTTAATTTCAGTTTCCCAGGAACGGACTCAACCCTCCAAGTTTCAGTAGTTACTGGTCCTTTTATTCTGGATGCGTGGGTCCAACCCCTTTCTGCTGTTCTCACAGCTGTTTCAGTAGTAAGTAAAACAAGGTACACTTCCTCCCATCAGGGGTTCAGTGATTCTTCCCTCCAGGTTTTTATTAAGACCTTGTCTCCTGGTTGTATCTTATGAATAGCAAATCCTAAAGGTGGTGTTTGAGCCATCATTCCAATTTCTCTTAGCTCTTGTAATCTCCTTCCAATACTAATTATATATTTCTGGATGCTATGATCCTCAACTACATTGTTCCCTAGAGGCATCCCTTGAGAATAAGGCATATCATATAACATTTCATATGGCAATAATCCAGTCTTACTGTGTACTTTAGTTCTTATGTTTAAAAGTGCCAACAGTAAGCATTTCATCCAGGGCATTTGTGTCTCGATCATTAATTTAGCCAATTGTTGTTTTACTGTTTGATTCATTCTCTCTACTTTCCCTGAGCTTTGTGGGTGCCATGGAGTATGGTATTCCCACTGAATACCTAATGATTGACATAATAATTTTATTATTTTAGAAGTAAAGTGTGTGCCCTGATCAGAATCAGTGTACTGGATTATCCCATATCTAGGTATCAGGTGTTCTAATAAAATTTTTGCCACCATTTGTGCTGTAGCTCGTGCTACGGGATAAGCTTCTACCCATTGTGTTAAATGATCTACTATTACCAACAGATATTTTATCCTCCCTACCTTGGGCAATTCAGTGAAATCAACTTGTACTTTCTCAAAAGGCCTATAAGCTGTTTTTTCTCCCTCCCGTGGCTGCTTGTCAAAACACTTCCTTATTTATCTTCTGACAAGTTAAGCAACCTTGTGTAATTTGCTTTGCTATTTCAAAAAACCCAATGCAACCAAATTGTTTTAGTAAATGATCACTTACCGCCTTTGTACCCCTGTCCTGGTTTCAGTTAGAACAGAGTTAATTTTCTTCCTAGTAGCTGGTAGAATGCTATGTTTTGGCTTAGGATGAGAAGAGTGCTGATAACACCCCGATGTTTTAATTGTTGCAGAGCAGTGCTTATACCAAGCCAAGGACATCTCAGCTTCTTGCTCTGTCTTGCCAACAGGCAGGCTGGGGGTGCAGTAAGAGCTGGGAGGGGACAAACCCAGGACAGGTGACCCAAACTGGCCAAAGGGGTATTCCATACCATCTGACATCATGATAAACAATATATAGGGGTGGCTAGCTGGGGGAGGGGCTAACCCCAGACTGCTCGGGGTTAGGCTGGGCATCAGTCAGCGGGTGGTGAGCAATTGCATTGTGCATCACTTGTTTGTACACATTATTAGTAGTAGTACTATTATCATCATTGTATTATTATTATTATTATTATTATTATCATTATTATCATTATTATTATTATTATTATGTCTTATTAAACAGTCTTTATCTCCACTCACAGGCTTCACTTTCCATTTCCCTCCCCCGTCCCAGAGAGGGAGGGGGAAGAGTGAGCGAACAGCTGCATGGTGTTTAGCTGCCGGCCGGGTTAAACCACGACAACCCCGATGTGTTTGTGTATGCAAACGTCCCAATATTTTCCTTGCATAAGCTTTTGGCAATATCTCTCGTCTGTCTGGCAGTGTCCATTTTCCTTGTTCTAATTTAGCCCCTATTTTCTCCAGTTTCATTTGTTTTGTTCTGTTTTCCATTGCATTTCAAAGTCGGTCCAAAAATTCCATAGGGGCTTCTTTTGGATTCTCAATTCCCAATTTAACCAGATTTTGGTATTTACCATTCTTTATTTCTGGGGTGACTATAGTCTCAGCGTAGGTTTGGTCAGGGGAATGCAATCGTCAATAGTTCCCTGAGCGGTCCCGTTGGCAATCTGAGCTCAGTCATAAACTCAGGTTGTTTTAAGAGTTAGCTGCTTTTCTGTTTCCATGACAGCTCTCTAGGACCCATCATGGTCCCATATTGACACGAATCAGATGAACACATTTCACATCAGTGTGCCTGAATCCCTTTGATGTGTCGCAAAACTCCACACAGTTCCATCAGGGAGTTTCCACATACGACCATGCAGTATGTCAAATCCTGAAATATTAGTATGTGTAGCACTGACTAATACTTCTGTACTGGTTAATTTTTGTTCCTCTGGCATCCAGAGTAAATTTTTTGTGATGGGGCATTGTTTTTCCACACCATTAATTCCTGTGAATGTAACCTTGCATTGACCAGGTGTTATACCTAGGGTTTGTGCTGTCTCATGTGTAATTACTGACATTTGGGCCCTGGTGTCAATAAGAAAGTTTACCTCTATTTTTCGGGGTCCAACGGGAATGGCAATGACAGGGTGAGAGTGTTCATTAGAGAACTATTGAATTGCTGATACCTGCCAAGCAGGGTGGCTCACTGCTCTTCCCGGGGACAAGAGGTTTTTTTGCAAAGCTTCTGCCTCCTCAATTAGACTCGGTGCAGAAGTTGCAGTTTCCTTATGGGTTGGGGGTTTTCTGGTTAGGCAGTTTTCCCCAGCTGGATTATTTTTCTTACCCAGAGATCGGTCTAATGTACAGAGGTCCTCTGTAGAGGCACAATGCAAGATTGGACGGGGTACACCCAAACCTAGGGCCTTACACCACAACTCACCTCATTCCTTATTAGGTTTGAACCTCTCTTTGAATTTGGGGTATCTGGGTTTTGAGTATGGATTTGGTGAACTTGACGGGAGTGATCTGGGGGCTTAGTACTGGATGAACTAATCCAGCCCATTCGGCATCCGTACTTATCTATGTCTTGTACAAATTCACTCCAGGTGGGAATGGGGGAGTGTGGATTTCACCTATGATCACCATCCCCACAAGCAGCTTGTATGCGATCCTGGGTATTTGCTACAAACATCTTAAGACAATCAGGGAGTCCACGGATAAGAGGGGTTAATTGAGCTGGGTGGATAGGAGCTAACACCGGGGATTTCCTGAATTCATCTCTTTCATATATCACCTGAATGCAGGCTGCTTTCTGTACTGCTACAGCCAGGTCAGAATAGCTTGTGGCTCTAATTTCCAGGGGTTCCCCTCTCTCCTGGGGATCTGCCCAGTATGCCACCCATGCAGTTATAGAGTAATTATGGGGTCTCCTGGTGTGGTGGTTAAAAATACTCCTGGTTCCCAAAACCCTCTTGCTTCTCTCTCATTCAACATAATTTGTTCTCTTCCTTCAAGAGAAACTTGCCACACATACTCAACTTCTGATTCCCCTGACCGCCTTGAAAACTTCTGTATTTTAACCAACTCTGCAGGTGACCATGGAATCGTTCGCACAGTAGTGCGGATTCCATCATCATCATCAATAGTAGTCTCAGTCTTAACCAAAGGTCTCAAGGAAATGGATTGAGGTTCAGAATCAGCAATCTCTTTGACATCATCATCACTGTCAAACCAGAAATCACCATCCCAGCTTTCAGGGTCTGAACTATGCAGCAATCTACGAATCTGCTTGACCGGAGCAGAAGGCTGTACTTTATTTAACAGATGACTAACCCTCTCCACCAATTGTTTAAGATGATTATTCTCACTCACAAGTTTATCATTTTTATCCAAAAGTTTATCCACTCTGATTCCTAATGTTTTTCCCGTCTCCCTTTCAAAGGCCAATGATGACTTCAACACCTCATTCTCTGATTTCAAAGCTGTATATTCCACATCAGAAATCAGTTTGGGAGCAGGAGTTTCCTTAACTTCGTGCTGAACACAAGACAAACAGGCTCCTAACACAGCACAAATCACACCTTTACCCTTTCTTTGACCAATCTTTTATGAAGCCCTACACTGCTTAATGCACTCTACCACTTTCTCCTCAACTTTCCAAAACTTTTCGGCCCACTCCTTCCCCACGTGGGAAGGGGCACATTTGTATTTTTGCAGCAGTTTATCCATAGCAATCCTGCCGACTACGCCAATTTCTCTGTTGCATTAAGGGGTGTAGCCGATTAACCGCTACGGGCCCGGTCTGGTTGGATTCAGAGCACTGAACTACCACGGTCACGGATTCACCAATAACGTATAACCACCCTTACTCTAGTCACGTTTAATGAGAACTATCACGACTATCACTAACATGACAGGTCCTTGGCTCAGTGCAGCAAAAAGTGCAGCTTATCTGTCTTGGTGTACACAAGAACAATCAATTCCCCACCTAGTATAGAGCCTAGCCATGGTGTCTCCACTCCACTCTATGCTCTATACTGTTCCTTAGAACTAGCACACCAGGTTCCCCCAGTGCGATAGCATCTAAGGTTGGAAGCCTAGGGAACGCTCAGGTAATGCAGCTACGCCCTACCTTGAAAGCCTCTTCAATGCTGTACATTTTCTTTAAAATGTGAATGATAGTTTTATTTTCCTAGTTACTTCAGGCAATTGCACCACAAGTCTCAATAAGTTACCTTCAGCAATTATTCCACACCAGCTGAGGATGGATGTGTGCTACCATGCCTAGGGCTCCAGAATTATGCAGTATGAAATACTCATCAATACCTTTGTCTGGCAACCTATCCATGGTAATTAGACGTGTATATGACAATGGTTTTGGGTGTGTGTGTGCGTCCACCTTTGATAGTATTCAGTTTGAAGATGATGTAAATTTGGGGCCTGGTAACATTTGTCATTGTAATGTGACATGGTTTTGATCAAATCACCAGTCAGGCTTAGTGGTTAACTTTTCATATGACAGAACTAAAGATGATGTGGAGCTCTTGGAACAGGTCTAGAGGAGGGCCACAAAGATGATCAGAGGGCTGGAGTACCTCTCCTGTGCAGAAAGGTTGAGGGAACTGGGCTTGTTTAGCTTGGAGAAGAGAAGGCTCTGGGGAGACCTCATTGCGGCTTTCCAGTACTTGAAGGAAGCGTATAAACAGGAGGGGGAATGCCTGTTTACATGTACTGATAGTGATAGGACAAAGGGGAAAGGTTTGAAACTAAGATGGGGGAGATTTAAGTTAGAAATTGAGAGAAAGTTTTTCACTCGGAGGGTGGTGAGGCACTGGAACAGCTTGCCCAGAGAGGTTGTGAATGCCCCATCCCCGGAGGCATTCAAGGCCAGGTTAGATGCGGCTCTGGGCAGCCTGCTCTAGTGGTTGGCAACCCTGCCCAGAGCAGGGAGGTTGGAACTAGATGATCTTTAAGGTCCTTTTCAACCCAGGCCATTCTATGATTCTATGTCGTGTTTTGCACTGTACATCAGTAGCACTTAGAGCAACCTTTCAGCAACAAGATAACTTTCTCAAACAAAATGCCAAGGTTACTCAACATCTGTCTGAAATTGGAAAACACTTGTAGAAGTAAAAATAAATGATAGTAAGTAACTGATTTGGTTAGTGAAAAAGGAAACCAGCATTACTGAACACCATTGATATGATATGATATCTTCAAAGGTTGGTCACCAAAAACTACCAATGTACTGAGACTGATGTTGCATCCTGTACTCATTTTGTTAATAATAATCACATTGTTATTCATTGTAACCTTGATATTGAGCTGTTCTCTTTAAAATCGAATAGTATACACGAATGAAATACTATCTCCTGTTAATAACATAGCAAGCTATTGTAAATTATCAGTTTCCCAAATATGTATATATTTTCACCCTTGTTGTGCACAGGCAAGAGGGCTGGTCATTAATACAATGAATGCATTAAGCTCACTGTGTAATGCCAGTAATTGTTGAATGCTAATCTGAGCCAAGGAGTGGAATGTGACCCATCAATAGACCTCTAGAATGGAAGAAGGCTCAGAGGACATGGGCATAAGCAATGTGCTCATGAAGCTCAGGGAAGAATATAGGGAGTGACCACAACTGTTGTAAAGAAAGCTGAACTTATCTCCAAACAAAGGGGACCAGAGGGTGGCATTTGTTTTAGATAAAGGGCTGTATCAGCTGAATGGATCAACTGGTTTTGTAAATGGCTTCCCTGAGTTAATCAAAAAGTTGTGAATGTCATCCAGAGCTATCCAGATCAGCATGAGGGGAAACTGTATACGTGATTCAACCCAACATAAAGTATAAAAATGGAGCAAACAGAAAGAAGACATTTGAAAAAAAGGCAATGGGCTTGAGTTGGCTTCAACCCATACACATGTATTCCTTCTTGGTGACTGGGGATACCAAGAGTTGTGATAGTGATGCACAGAGACTGGAAATAAGAATCATATTTTTATTGTGATTCAGGTGCATACTGCAATATCTATATTATGCTTGTTCTGTAATTTAAGTACATTACTGTAGCAGTCTGCTAAATCAAAAACCCTGTGTAATAGCAAATATGTTAAAATAAGTGTTGTGGTTCAACCCGGCCAGCAGCTAAGCAGCACACAGTCATTTCCACACCCTCCTCCCTCCCTCTCTGGGATGAGGGAGAGAAACAGGCAAATGAAGCCTGTGGGCTCAGATAGGGACAGTTCCAGCACAGACTGGATCAGTCCATGGCAAATGGTAGGGCTGTGTTTCCACCCCTGGGGCAGCCAATTCCAGGTGTATTGGACACCCCTCTAAATGAAAGCAAACTGTGGCCGGCACTCTGCTGCTAAAGGGACAGAGAAAAATGCATTAGCGATATCAATTGTGGCATTCACTTGGCTGCCTTCTATTCTAGTTCGTACTGGAGTTCTAGCATGCCTGGCACTGCAGCACTCAGCAGTGGCGTGAAATCATTCAGACCACGATAGCCCACTGTTAGTCTCCACTCACTATTCGACTTTCACACTGGCCATATGGGACTATTAAAAGGTGAATGAGTCTTGCTGTTCTCTCCTTGGTTCTCCAGCTGACGAATTAGCTTATGGATGGGAATCGGGGAGTCTCGGTAGGTGCAATATTGCCGCCGGTGCACAGCTGTGGTAGCGATTGGCACTTGCTGTTCTTCGACCCTCAGCAACCCCACAACAGAAGGGTCCTCTGAGAGACCAGGCAAGGTAGACAATTGTTTAATGTCCTCTGTCTCTAAGGCAGCTATGCCAAAAGCCCACCGGAACCCTTTTGGGTCCTTGAAATATCCTCTCCTGAGGTAGTCTATGGCAAGGATGCGCGGAGCATCCAGGCCAGTCACAATATAGTGCTTTTGCCACTCATTCCCAGTCATTCCCTTCAGCCTCCAACACACTTAACTGCTGGGATCCCCCCATCTCCCCATAAATACAGATGGGCTCTGGCCCTTTATAGCTTGATGGCATTAGAGTACATTGTGCACCGGTGTCTACTAAAGCCTTATACTTCTGTGCGTCTGATGTGCCAGAGCATTGAATCCACACAGTCCAATAAACTCATTTGTCCCTTTCCTCCCCCTGGCTGGAGGCAGGGCCCCTCTAATCCTGGTCAGAATCTTCATTTCTGTGTCTGGAGGACTGCCTGCTGGAAGTTGGAGCAGCAAGCTTCTCAGATAATCCCTTTTTTTCCATACCCGTGCCTTTAGGGTCGAGGTAGATTTTCCATCCCATTTTCTCATGTCCTCTCCATGGTCTCGTAGGTAAAACCACAGGGTGGCACAGGGTGTGTACCCACTATATTGTCTTCCTTGCACGGAAGGATGCTTACCCTTGATAGCTGACACTGGTTTGTACAGGTGGGGAGGAAAATAAATTCTCTTTAAGTTGGTAGAACTCTTCAGAAAGTTTCTCCACAGCTGAGATGCAGGCCTGTAGGGAAGAGGAGAGACTTTCTTCGTACTGCCAGAGTTGTTTAGTCAATTCATCCACTGTGGGTTCATCATGGTCTTTCCAGGCCATTATTGCCAATGAGCTGGCATGTGATGATGGTGCACTCTGTACAAATTTCCGCCACATGGGTAATGTACACTTGACTTCATCTGGATCTCTGGATGTTTGTCCATGGTCTGGGTCCTCATAAATCACCTCCCATATGGCTAATTCCCTCAGGTACTGGATTCCCTTCTCCATAGTGGTCCACTTGCCTGGTAGACATACAAGTTCTTCCTTGAAGGGATACCTTTCCCTCACAGCTGAGAGGAGACGCCTCCAGAGGCTGTGAGATTGTGCTCCATCTGCAATTGCTATGTCAATGCCTGCGTCTCTAGCATGGGATCCCATCCGCCTAGCTGTAGTGGGTTTACGTGGCAAGGTTTTGGTAGCAGGGAGCCATAGGGGTGGTTTCTGTGAGAAAGATCTAGAAGCTGCCCCATGTTTGGGAAGGGCCCCATTGTTTTCCAGATCCGAGCCAATAAGCGATGTTGTTTTGCGCCTCTTTGAGAGCATATTTAAGACAGGGAAAAAACGCTGCGCCACACAGCAGCCGGGAGAGTCAAGGGAGTGAGAGAACAGCCTTGCACCAAGGTCAGTGTAGAAGGAGGGGGAGAGGTGCTCCAGGAGCCGGAGCAGAAGTCCCCTGCGGCCTGTGGTGAGGACCATGGTGAAGCAGGATGTCCCCCTGCAGCCCATGGAGTACCACGGTGGAGCAGGGTTCCACGCTGCAGCCCGTGGAGGAGACCACGGTGGAGCAGGTGGCCCTGCACCGACGGAGGCTGCCGCCTGTGGAAGACCCCTGCCGGAGCAGATTCCGGGCCGGACCTGTAGCCCGTGGAGAGGAGCCCACGCAGGAGCAGGTGACCTGGCAGGAGCTGCAGCCCGTAGGGGAGCCAGGTTGGAGCAGTTTTCTCCTGAGGGATGGACCCCGTGGTACGGACCCATATCTGGAGCAGTTCTGGAAGAGCTGCTGCCTGTAGGAAGCCCACGCCGGATCAGTTCATCAAGGACTGCATCCCGTGGGTGGGACCCCACAGCACAGGGGACGAGAGTGACCGAGAAGGAGCGGCAGAGAGGAAGTGCTGTAGACTGACCATAACCCCCATTCCCCGTTCCCCTGTGCCGCTCGGGGGGAGGAGGTGGAAGAGGGTGGATGGGGGGGAAGGTGCTTTTGTTTTTTTTTTTTTTCTTTGTTTTCTCACTTCTCTCGCTTGTTAGTTGTAGACAATAAATCTTACTATCTCCTTATGCCGAGTCTGTTTTGCCCGTTACAATAATTATTGCGTGATTTTCTCGTCCTTATCTCAATCCTTGAGCCCTTTTCACATATTTTCTCCCCATTCCTCTTTGAGGAGGGGGAGTGAGAGAGCGGCTGTGGTGGAGCTCGGCTGCCCACTCGAGCGGAACCACGACACTAGCTTCCCTGCCCTCTAATTCCACACAATTGGCTCCAGAGTCCCAGCATCGGAGCAGCCAGGTGACAAGCTGCTCACCTATATAACGACCAAAATCTTTTCGCACATCTTGTAGCTCACACTGGTATAGGTTTCAGGTATTTACTGTTGATTTTTCAACATCCTCATCTTCCTCCTCCTGAATCCCTGATGGCCTAGCATAGTCGTCTCTATAACTAGATTTGGCAGAATACTCTCTGCGTTCTAAACGACCTGAATCTCTATACCATTTTTTCACCTTCTCTACAGGGGCAACTTGCACTGCTACAGCTCGTTTCTCTAACCCAGTTACAGGAGCTGGAGCTGCTGCAGGAAAAGGAGCTGGAACGGCTGCAGGAACAGGAGCTGGAGCGGCTCCATTATTATTATTATTAATATTATAATTATTATTAATAATATAATATATATATTAATTGTATATATAAATAATATATAATAATGCATTATATAATATATTATTATTATTAATAATAATAATAATAATACAATGATGATAATAGCACTACTACTAATAATGTGTACAAACAAGTGATGCACAGTGCAATTGCTCACCACCCGCTGACTGATGCCCAGCCTAACCCCGAGCAGTCCGGCGCCCCTCCCCCAGCTAGCCACCCCTATATATTGTTTATCATGATGTCAGATGGTATGGAATACCCCTTTGGATAGTTTGGGTCAGCTGTCCTGGCTTTGTCCCCTCCCAGCTCTTGCTGCACCCCCAGCCTGCCCGTTGGCAGGATAGAGTGAGAAGCTGAAACGTCCTTTTGATTGGCGTATGTACTGCTCTGCAACAATTAAAACATCGGCATGTTATCAGCACTCCTCTCATCCCAAGCCAAAACACAGCATTTCACCAGCTACTAGGAAGAAAACAAACTCTGTCCTAACTGAAACCAGGACAGTCTAGCTTAAGAAACTGGTAGAAACTGGTCCTGAGGATGGACAAGAGCCAAGGAGCGACTGAGTCTGTGCAAAGACAAGAGGTCAACTAGCGGTGACGAGGAAGTCATCAATCTTCATCCCCATGACCCCCGACAACCACCACCAGGATACACTGTGCAAGCGCAGATGGGAGGAGTTTACGGAAATGACTCCTTGGAACTAATTTTAACAGGAAGCGGGGACAGGTTATGAATATGTATAGGCATATTGTGAAACTTCAGGCATATGTACCTCTTTACTGAATAAAATCAAAGCAAGTTGCCGTGTCAGGTGCGCATGACTTTGGCAGGACTACCCCCTGTGCTGCCCAGCGCTGAATAAACATACCTACTTTACAATCTTATTGATTGTGGAGTCCATTTTCCACAAGTCAGTTTGGCAAGCCAGGCAGGAGACACTGTTTGGCTGTGGGATCGACTGCGGAGCGGACGCTCGTAGGTGCATCCCGAGTATTTTCCTTGGAGGAACCTCCACTCTCAGCCGCTCACTGCGGGAGCAGACAAGGACCTCCTGAAGCTGCAGACAAACAGTATGTTTTACAGTACAGGAAGGGCCTGTAAGTCGTACGCGTGGCCGGGGCAGCTGATAAATCGCGCAGAGACATCTGGCATGCAGCATAGTCCCCATATGGGAGGAGGGTAGCCTACAGGCTGACCAATAGAGCAGTCAAGGGCAATTTGGTGACTGATAGAGTGGTCAAGAGGTATTTGCTGACCGATAGAATCAAGGGGGATTTGCTGACCGATAGTGCAGCCATTAGTGATCTTGGGAGTAGATCAAGCAAATCCGAGGTTACTGCTGCATCCCAGTTTTGGGAGCCAGGAAAGACCTGCTAATGACTGTATAAGAAGCAGGAGAAAGGTAAGTAGGCCTCTCAAAATTGTGACAAGGTTACCTGGGTAATATTTGCAGCTGCTGGAGGGATATTAATTGGAGTGTTAATAATTGTATGTCTTATTTTATGGATGTCTGGGTATCTCATGTTGAAAGCATTTGGGTAAGTGTATGTGTTTGAGGCAAAGTATTGTTGTGAAGTGAATTACTCCACGAGGAACACGGCCAGAGATGATACAAACAGGTTTGGTTATTGTTTTAAGTGATATTCATGTGGTTTGTGCAAGTCCACATACCACAAGGTATATGGAAGTGCAAGGGGCCTCTCTGTGTGACTGCATGATTGTGCTGTGAGTGAGATGCAGCATCACTGCGAAGCGAGTGCAGAGTTCTGATCCATGGTTCCATATTCTTTGTGAGGGGAGAGGCTGGAGACAAACGAAGCGCATCAGAGAGCTCTAAATCATGGGTGTGAGCCGTCTGGGGCAGAGGGATCAAGATGGGTCCTAGAGAGTTGTCATGGAAACAGAAAAGCAGTTAACTCTTAAAACAACCTGAGTTTATGAGTGAGCTCAGATTGCCAGTGGGACCGCTCAGGGAACTGTCGATGATTGCATTCCCCTAACCAACCCTCCACTGAGACCATGATTACCCCGGAAATTGTGAACAGTTATGTAAATACCAAAATCTGGTTAAATTGGGAATTGAGAATCTGTTCTAGCAAGGTCCAGAAGAAACCCCTATGGAATTTTTGCACCAACTTTGAAATGCAACAAAAAAAAGAAAATAAAAAAATTTGGACCTGGCTTCAGAAAACAGAGGCAAGGCAATTGGCTAGCCTCTTTCTAGGGCAATCAGCCCCTGATATCAGAAAGAAATTGTCTTAGGCGGCGGGATAAACTTACAAAGGTCAGGAATGACAGGGACCTGGGGCATCTACCCTAGCAGGTCCACTGGTAGAAATAAAGCTAGGGAACAAAGAGAGAGGCTTGAATTTTTTTTTGGTTAAGGAAGCTTCTTTCTCTGTGTTAATTAGTCTGTAAATGTAATAGGAGCAACTGGCCAACAGGAAAAGGTGTGTTTTTGCAATGCTTAAAATTTAAATTGGGAAAAATGATTGGAATTACAAAATGAGAAAAACAGTCAAGTTTGGTTCACGGTACTAGATTTACAGGAAGACTTTTTCTGCCTGCCCGTGGCAACTGAAAGCCAGAAACTCTTTGCCTTTGAATGGGAAAATCCTAATAGAGGATGGAAAACTTAGCTTTATTCAGTTTATCTTTAACTTTATTAAGTTTAACTTAACTTGATTGTGGAGTCTGTTTTCTGCAAGTCACTCTCGATATTTCTTGAACTACTTTTGATATAAAATGAAGTCTGTTGTCTGAGGAAAGTCCCTCTGATATTCAAAAACGTGAGATTACTTCTTTCAGTAAAGCTTTTGTTACCTCTCTAGCTTTATTAGTTCATCTTGGGAAGGCCTCTGGCCATCTAGTGAATGTGTCCACCAGCGCTATAAGATACTGATATGATCCTATTTTAGGCAATTTGGAAAAGTTCACTTGCCAGTACTCCCCATATTTCATTCCTTTTCCTGTTTTCCCTGGCAGTTGTTTTGGTTGGATATTGGGGTTGTTAGCATGGCAGACAGGACACTTGTGCACTATTTGGTTTGCGATAGCTTGCATTTTTGGTCCAATTGAAAAGCGCTTCAGGCTGCCTACCGTGGTTTTGGCTCCAAAATGTGTCCCTTTGTAATAAATGGCTAAATCCCAAATAGGATTACAATCAAAGTTTACAATTTATTAAATGAATGGAGGTAAGCAAACAGCACTGGGTGCACCGGGAGTCTCTGCTCCACCAAGACGCATACCTGTTACATCAAGCAGCTGATTTTTATGTTCCTGGGCTAGTACATATTCATTACTACTTCTAAAAAAAACAGGGTTATTATAATTAGTTCCCGGAATCCAAACCCTCCTACTGGCGCATGTGTATCGGTCTCCGGTAGTCCCTCTAGGGGTCTCTTGTGCTGAAGGCTCATAGTCTTCCTCCCAGGCTTTTTTTCTTGTCCTTCTCCTTCGTCCAACTTGGCTATATGTCAGAGACTTGTTCAGCATCCCCTGCAAGCTTTGTCTTTTAGTCATCCTTCAGCTTTTCCCTTCTCCTTAATCTCCTGGCCAGATATCAGAGACTTGCATAGTGTCCCATGGAATAGTCATAATAGTTACCAGTTATTCTAAAACCCCTTTGTTCTCTTATCCCCTATTAACACGAATTGCTGGACCATTCCTTTGCAACATACAAGAACTATATACATTAACCACTCTGTTTTTCTTAGACTTGTGGTTATACAAGGGTGTGTAAGACAGAAGGTCACATTTCATCATATCATATGGCCCTAGCATTGTTCCATATTGACACAAATCAGATGAACACATTTCACACCTTCATCTAAGTCTTTCACTAACTGTTCAGTCAGTTTCTGTTATCATGGTCTGTTCACTAGGGATTTCCCACCATCCATCTTTTCGCTTTGTGCATTTTAGTTTTTTTGCTACTTGGATCTATTTAGTGGTATATTCTGGTAGATTAAATTAGGTCTTTGCACAGAGGAGTAGCATGCTTTGTAGGTCTCCTGGTGCTCTTTTAGCTGCTTCCTTGGCTGCTAAGACAGCTGTCCTGGTTTCAGTTAGGACAGAGTTAATTTTCTTCCTAGTAGCTTCCTATTCCCTATTATTATGTCATGATCACCCTTTTTGTGGGCCTTACACCGTGTTACTGTGTTGTGGTTTAACCTGGCCAGCAACTAAGCGCCACACTGCTGTTCGCTTGCCCTCCCCCCTCCTTCTCTGGGATGGGGGACAGAATCAGAAAAGAAAAAAAAAAATAGAAAAAAAAGCCTGTGGGTCAAGATAAAGACAGTTTATTAGGACAGGAAAGCACGGAAAATAATAAAAATAATAGTTGTATTAATAATAATGTGTACGAAACAAGTGATGCACAATGCAATTGCTCACCACCTGCTGACCAATGCCCAGCCTATCCCCGAGCAGCCGGTCACCCCCAGCAACCCCATATTAATTGTTCAGTATGACATCATCAGCTCCTGTTGCACCCCCACTGCCCACTGGCAGGAAAGTGTGAGAAGCTTAAAAGTGGCTTAGTGTAAGCACTGCTCTGGGAGAATTAAAACATCAGCATGGTATCAACGTTATTCTCATCTGTCACATTAAAGCTGATTAACCGTTATGGGTCTGGTCAGAGTCAGGGTACTGAACTATCATGGTCACAGATTCACCACTAACTTATTAACCCATGTGGGCCTGGTCGGACTCAGGATACTGAACTATCACAATCATGGATTCTCCAACAACTTAACATGCCCTTACTCTAGTCACGCTCAGTGAGAACTGTCACAGCTAGGATCAATGCAATTAGGTGCAATTTATTACAGCAACAGGTACACAGGTTCTTTGGATTGCCAGCGATAATTTACTGTCTCCAAAAGCAAGCTAGCATGCATGAAATACACAGGTACACAGCCTGGTTATTAATGTGTTAAAAGGTACAAAGACTTCAGAGGTTATTCAAGCCCTTAAATCTCACCCAAAGATATCCCAATGGGGGGGGACGGGACATGAGAGGCTCAGCCCGTCGACTGATCCAGAAGTCAGGATGGTATCTTCGTGATGGTATCTTTCCTGATGATGGTATCTTCCCTAACATCCCCTCTCCCTTAAGCCAATTTATATTATTTTCTATCCTTAAGGTTGTGGTGGTTTTACCGTGCTGGGCAGCTAAACCCCACAACCGCTCTCTCACTCCCCCTCCTTTAGATGAGGAGGGGGAGAAGTAAAGCAAAGAACAACTCACGGGTTGAGATAAGGATAATTCAATTAAAGGGAAAGGTAAGAGGGAAAAACAAGGAAAGGCTGCGTGGAAGCAGAGGGAAGAAATATATATATATATTCTCTACGTCCCATCAATGTCCTGGGAAGCAGGGCCTCAATACGCGTAGAAGTTGTTTGAGAGGACTGATGTCTTCATAACGTCTTCTTGCCCCCATTCTCCTTCTTCTTTCCCACCTTTTATTGTTGAGTGTGACATCATATGGTATGGAATATCCCTTTGGTGGATTTAGGTCAGCTGCCCTGGTGATGTCCCCTCCCTGCTTCTTGCCTACTGGCTTTGGGGGGTGTTGGAGGGAGTCCTGATGCTGTGCCAGCACTGCTCAGCATAAAACAAAACATTGGTGTGATACCAGTGCTGTTCTAGCTACAAGTGCAGAGCACAGCACTATATGGGCTGCTGCAGGCAATGTTAATTCCATTCCAGCCAGACCCAGCCTAAAATTCCCATTAATTGTTGGAAGTCCTTCCTTTCTCTGCCAGTTTTTTAAATCTGCCCCCAAAGAAGTCCCAAATAATGAAGGGCTATCTTGAATCCTTGTGGTAGTACTGTCCAGCACATTTGGGTCTTTTTCCCTGCTGTGGGGTTTTCCCACACAAAAGCAAATATAGTCTGACTATCAGGCTCCAGGGGTATACAAAAGAAGGCGTTTTTAATATCTAGTACTGTAAGTATCAGTCTCTTTTGAATAGTGTTGTTGGGAGGGTATGAGGGTGTCGTGGTTTAACCCGGCTGGCAGCTAAACACCACGCAGCCGTTCGCTCACCCTCCCCCCTCCCTCTCTGGGACGGGGGAGAGAAATGGAAAGTGAAGCCCATGAGTTGAGATAAAGACAGTTTAATAAGACAGGAAAATAATAATAATAATAATAATACAATGATGATAATAGTACTACTAATAATAATATGTACAAACAAGTGATGCACAATGCAATTGCTCACCACCCGCTGACCGATGCCCAGCCTAACCCCGAGCAGTCCGGCCCCCTCCCCCCGGCTAGCCACCCCTATATATTGTTTAGCATGACGTCAGATGGTATGGAATACCCCTTTGGCTAGTTCGGGTCACCTGTCCTGGGTCTGTCCCCTCCCAGCTCTTACTGCACCCCCAGCCTGCCTGTTGGCAGGACAGAGCAAAAGTCTGAGGTGTCCCTGGCTTAGTATAAGCACTGCTCTGCAACAATTAAAACATCGGGGTGTTATCAGCACTCTTCTCATCCTAAGCCAAAACACAGCATTCCACCAGCTACTAGGAAGAAAATTAATTCTGTTCTAACTGAAACCAGGACAGAGGGTTCAGCACTACTGGGTGGATGTCTTCGGTTAGTCTGTTTATGGTTTGCAAATCTTGCACAAACCTATATTCACTGCTATTTGATTTCTCTACTGGTAGTATTGGGGTGTTGAAACTAGATTGGCATTCACGGATTAGCCCATAAAATAGGAAATTATCTATTAGTGGCTCCATCCCCTTCCTTGCTCTCAGGCTATTTGGATATCGTGGCACTCGTAAGGGTATAGCTCCTGATTTTAGCTCAATCAAAACCGGGAGTGCGTTTTTTGCTCTCCCACGTACTTTTCCTGCCTATATGAAAGGAGCCACTGCGTTCAACACCTCTTCAGGGACTTGCTGGCTTTCCTATTGTCCTCTGTCAATAAACAAATTTAGGCCTTCCATGCATTTTCAGGAATTTTAGCTTTTATTGTGTTTATAGAGAAGGTTACCTGTGCATGCAGTTTGCACAACAAATCTCTTTCCAACAGAGGGAGAGAACATTTGAGCCTATATAAAAATTGGTGCAACAAAAACCTTCCTTCCAATCTCATGATCCATGGATTGTAAAAAGGGTCTTAAAAGCCATTTCCCAGTTGCTCCTACAATTGGAATTTTTTCTTTACTTAAAGATCCTTTGCAATTTGTTACTACTGAATGAGTTGCTCTACTAGCCAGAAAATCATTTATTCCCCTTCCCCCCGCCCTCAGCTTCACTGGAACCAGGGGATCTGCTGGGAAAACTGGAAGTTCATCACCAGGTCCTCATCAGTATGAGTCCTCCAGCATAATCACTGCCTCACTGCTTGCTTTCTTTTTCTTCTTCAGTGGACATTCTCTCTTCCAGTGTCCCTCCTTCTTGCAGATAGCACATCAACTGGGGCCCAAGCGAACAGTTTTTGTGCTTCCCTTGCCCACTCTCATCCTTTCCTCTCTAAAATTTCCTCCATTTCACCTCTACTCCTACCTTTGTCTCTCCCACAGGCTCCCTGTCTGTCTCTCATAGCTGCTGCTATGAGTGATGCCAGTACTCTCATTTTTTTCTCTCTTTCTCTCTACTTCTCAGTTATTGTAAACCTTATAGGCACTGTTGATCAGCTAAGAGATTGATATTCCTCTGCCCCCCTCTATCTTTTGCAGCTTTTTTTCCTAATGTCTGGAGCTGACTGCCCTATAAACAGCATGGCAAACTTTTTTTTTTTATTATTTTATTTTCCTCCTCCTCTGCATTTAGATCTGTCCACTTTCTAGCTATTTGACAGAGGCGTTCAAAAAAAAAAAAAAAAAAGCAGATGGGTTCTCCTCCGGGCCCTGGAAGACCTCATATAATTTAGAGAAGTAGCTTCCCAGGCAAGTGAGCCACGAGGATTCGTTAGTTATAGGTACAGAACCAATGGATGGTAAATTGACCATCAAAAGCAGCCCTGGCTGTAATTTTGTCGGATATACTCTTTCCCCAGTAGGTGGAGCGCTAATTTCTGTTTTTACAAAGAAAACCCAGCCTACAGGGCTTCCATTAGGTCTGCATCGGTTATTTAATTGATGGAGCACCTTGAAAACTCATGTATTCCGTTGAGCCTCCCTTGCTTTGAGATTCCTTTTCAACAAGTCATTTGCTCTTTCTACCAACCCATTTGATTGAGGGTAGTATGGAGTGTGAAATACCCATTGAATCCTTGTTTTTCCCAATCCTGCACTTCCTTACATGAGAAATGTGAGCCATTATCACTGTGGATAATATCAAGGTAGGTAGATGTGAGAAACAAGACAAGTGTCCTCATATTGTGTTTCACCTATTGGTTTTCTGACACTTAGTTGTCATAATCAAGCCAGAGACTACTTTCACTCCTTTGACGGTACATTAATATCCCACAGAGGATTTGAATGGTCCAAAATGATCAATTTGCCAGATGGACCATAAAGTTTTCCCTTCGTTGATATGTAGAGGTGGTGCTTTAGCAGGATGATCTGCTTTTAATTTCAGTCTACACCACGGACATTCTGTAAGAATAGTTTTACAAGTTTTTCTCTTTATGTGCCAGCCCTTACTCTGTGAAGCAAAGTAAAACACTTCCCTACTAGTATGACCTAGGTTATGATGTAACCATTCTGCCAACTGTGGTGGTTTTACCCTGCTGTGTAGCTGAACTCCACAACAACTGCTATTACCCCTCCTCAAAGATAAAGAGGGAAAAAATATGATGAAAAGGGCTTAAGGGCTGAGATCAGGACAGGGAGATAACAATTATCATCACGAGCAATATAGATGCAACATAGGGAAATGAATATAATTTATTGCCTATTGCTAACAGACTAGAACAGTGAGAAGCTAAAAGCAAAGTAAAAACACGTTCCCCATCCACCCTCTTATGTGTCCTTCCCCTGAGCAGCACAGTGGAACAGGGAATGGGGGTTGCGGTCAGTCAATAATGCTTCATCTCCACTGTTCTTTTACAGTCACTCTCTTCTCCTGCTCCAGTGTGGGGTCCCTCCTACAGGATGCAGTTCTTCCCAAACTGATCCTATGTGGGCTTCCCACAGGCAGCAGCTCATCAAGAACTTCTCCAATATGGGTCCATGCCACAGGGTCCATTCATCAGGAGGAAACTGCTCCAACATCAGAGAATCTGAGAATCAGAGAATGGTGGAACTGATATAATCATAGAATGGTTTGGGCTGGAAGGGACCTTAAAGATCATCTAACTCCACACACCACCACCACCACCACCCCCTGGCCATGAGCAGGGACACCTTCCACTAAACCAGGTTACTCAAAGCCCCATCCAACCTGTCCTTAAACACTTCTTTTGCTCTCTGGATACCCAGCACCCTGAGCTGGTGGAAGGGGATGGGGAGCAGAATGTGGCCCTCACTATCCATGAGGAAATGGTTGGCGACCTGCTATGGCACTTGGATGTACGCAAGTCGATGGGGCCAGATGGGATCCACCCAAAGATACTGAGAAAACTTGCGGAGGAGCTGGCCAAGTCACTTTCCATCATTTATCAACAGTCCTGGCTATCGGGGGAGGTCCCAGTCGACTGATGGCTAGCATATGTGACGCCCATCTACAAGAAGGGCCGGAGGGCAGACCCAGGGAACTATAGGCCTGTCAGTTTGACCTCAGTGCCAGGGAAGCTCATGGAGCAGATTATCTTGAGTGTCATCACGCAGCACTTGCAGGGCAACCCGGTGATCAGGCCCAGTCAGCATGGGTTTATGAAAGGCAGGTCCTGCTTGACGATCCTGATCTCCTTCTATGACAAAGTGACACACTTGGTGGATGAGGGAAAGGCTGTGGATGTGGTCTACCTTGACTTCAGTAAGGCTTTTGACACTGTTTCCCACAGTATTCTCCTCAAGAAACGGGCTGCTCATGGCTTGGACTGGCGTACACTTCGTTGGGTTAAAAACTGGCTGGATAGCCGGGCCCAAAGAGTTGTGGTGAATGGAGTCAAATCCAGTTGGAGGCCGGTCACTAGTGGCATCCCCCAGGGCTCAGTACTGGGGCCAGTCCTCTTTAATATCTTTATTGATGATCTGGATGAGGGGATCGAGTGCACCCTCAGTAAGTTTGCAGATGACACCAAGTTAGGTGCGTTTGTCGATCTGCTCGAAGGTAGGAAGGCTCTGCAGGAGGATCTGGATAGGCTGGACCGATGGGCTGAGGCCAACTGTATGAACTTCAACAAGGCCAAGTGCCGGGTCCTGTACCTGGGGTGCAATAACCCCAAGCAGAGCTACAGGCTGGGAGATGAGTGGTTGGGAAGTGATTGTCCCCCTGTACTCAGCTCTGGTGAGGCCGCACCTTGAGTACTGTGTTCAGTTTTGGGCCCCTCGCTACAAGAAGGACATGGAGGTGCTCGAGCGAGTCCAGAGAAGGGCAACGAAGCTGGTGAGGGGTCTGGAGAACAAGTCTTATGAGGAGCGGCTGAGGAAGCTGGGGTTGTTCATCCTGGAGAAAAGGAGGCTCAGGGGCAACTTTATCGCTCTTTATAAGTACCTTAAACGAGGCTGTAGCGAGGTGGGGGTTGGTCTATTCTCCCATGTGCCTGGTGACAGGATGAGGGGGAACGGGCTAAAGTTGCACCAGGGGTGTTTTAGGTTGGATGTTAGGAAGAACTTCTTTACTGAGAGGGTTGTTAGGCATTGGAATAGGCTGCCCAGGGAAGTGGTGGAGTCACCATCCCTGGAGGTCTTTAAAAGACATTTAGATGTTGAACTTAGTGATATGGTTTAGTGGAGGACTTGTTAGTGTTAGGTCAGAGGTTGGACTAGGTGACCTTAGAGGTCTCCTCCAACCTAGATGATTCTGTGATTCTGTGATTTCTGCCTATTTTATGAAGTCCTATATTATCCATATCTCATCTTGATAAAATTATTTGCTTAGGTCAGCTAAACAAAGCTCTACACAAATTTAGTCAGATATGCATGCATTGCAAGGTACAACTACATATGATTACTATAACTATCATTAATGCAACAAATAAAAACAGTTGTTTTAACCACCTAAAGTTTGGCAACCATGATGTGAGCCAGGAGAAATCTAGCCCCATTGTTAATGGCTGCATCCTGAGACACTTGGTGAAATAAATGGGATGCTTGCCAGATTTGGTTAATATCTGTTTGGATTTGATTCTTCTCATTTACATAGAGACAGCAGCTGTGCTTCATCACGGCACAGACGCCTCCCTGAGCCGCAAGTAGGGTTTCTAAGGCAAGATGGTTTTCTAAGGCTATTTGAGATACCTGTTCTATTTCTGTTTGTATTTGACCAAGAGCATCAGTAGTAGCACTGCTTATGATTTCTATGTTGCAGAAATATTTACTATTGCCCTCTCAAGTTCTATTATTCCCAATGTGGGGACTAAAGCTCTTCACAAAGAATGAAACAAGATATTTCTTTCTGAAAGATTATTATACACTGCTCGTATTTCCTGAGGTGTCATAAAGATAGGCTGTGATCTAGGCCAACCCCTCATATCTGAGTGGTTATAGACTCTAACATCCAGAACTAAGTCTCCCAGGACACAGGTCCTATACCATCCGGGAGGAAGTGCGTTACACGCTCGTAGACCACATAGCCAATATACTCCTCCTGGGGCTATTCACAAATAGAGGCCAATAGGCCTGCTTCTATTTCCATAATTTCTTATGATATCATAATTGGTAGTTTCAACTGTAATAATAGTTTTATATTGTCCAGTCAAATTCCACGAACCTACATACGATCCCTGGATGGCATTCTCCTTATCGGTACTATTAATTAAGTCTATACATGACAGAGTTTCCCTTTCAATAGCATACACAGGGATAGAGAGAAAGTGGAGAGGAGATACTAGCATTGCTCGAGTTTGTTAATTGACACAAATCTGTCTTATTCACAGTGAGTGGTATAGCACAGATGGGAGTTCCCTCATTTACAAAAACAGGCAAAACAGGTACATGTGAGCAAACTCAAAAAGATGATATATTTGGAAGATGGGTTAAGTTTAAAGTTACCTTGTTGAGGAATTTTTGAAACAGCAAGGAGGCCATGGCTTGCTGCAGCTGAGCAAACCAAGCTACCAGGACGACTACAAGGAGTTCCCATGATGATGTTCCCTTATCGCCCGATTGAGGAATTAAAAATGTTGTTGCCAGCAGCTGGCTTCAAGCACGGGATCTATGTGACTGCTAATCACAAGGGGGTTGTTTTCTTGCAGGTGGGGTTGTTTTCTTGCAGTTGTTTGTCTGAGTGCTTTCGACCAATAATCTTGTGTGAGACTCTATCCGCCCCTGCTAAATTTGCTATAAAAGTCAGGCTATTCGGGTAATAAAGAGAGAGCATGATCTGACCATATTGGTGTGTGTCATGTTTTCAGCTGTTCTTCCTGCATTACCTGAACTATGGAATCCTGTGTCCAGGGATTAGAACTGTAGGTTAGTCCCATTAAGGTAAGTATAACTGGATTAAAAATAATTTTGTCCTTTTAAACAGCAATTTCAAGTCCTCAGTTGGTTCTACTTGTCACAAAGCTTTCTGTGCTCCTTCTTCTGATGTTATTCCTCTTCTGGTGACTGTGGTGGTTTTACTCAGGTGGGCGGCTGAGCTCTACCACAACCGCTCTCTCACTCCCCCTCCTCAAAGGGAAAGGGGAGAAAATGTGGTGGAAAGGGCTCAAGGGTTGAGATAAGGACAGGGAGATCACTCAACAATTATCATGATGGGCAAAACAGAGTCAGAGTAGGGAGACAGTAAGATTTTTTGCCTATTACTAACAAGCTAGAGAAGTGAGTAACAAAGGAAAGGAAGCAAAACAACCTTCCCCCCCCCCCCATCTACCCTCTTCCACCTCCTCCCCCAGAGCAGCTCAGAGGAACAGGGGAATGGGAGTTGCGGTCAGTCTATAGCACTTTGTCTCCACTGCTCCTTCTCGGTCACTCTCTTCCCCTGCTCCAAAGTGGGGTCCTTCCTACGAGATGCAGTCCTTCCCGAACTGATTCTGCGTGGGCTTCCCACAGACAGCAGCTCCTCAAGAACTGCTCCAAATAAGGGTCCATACCACGGGGTCCATCCTTCAGGAGCACACTGCTCCAACATGGGTTCTCCACAGGCCGCAGCCTCCATCAGGGCATATCCCTTTCCTCTGCACAGCTTTCCAGCCACTCTGCCCCAAGCCTGTAGATAGCTTCTAGTTTTAGCTCAATTTGAACTGGGAGCACATTTTTTTTTCTCTCCCAGGCTGTTTTCCTGCCCATGGAAAAGAAGCCACTGCATTCAACACCTCTTCAGGGACTTTCTAGCTTTCATCTGTCTTTGGTTCTGTCAGTAAACAAATGTGGGCCTTCCATGCATTTTCAGGTGGAATTTTAACTTGCACCAGTCTTCAAAAAGGGCAAGTTCAGGGGGACCCAGGCAACTACAGGCCAGTCAGACCCACCTGGAAAGGTGATGGAGCAGCTCATCCTGGAGGTCATTTCCAAGCATGTGATGAGGAATAGTCAACAAAAAGAGTGTTGCCAGAAGGTCAAGGGAGGTGATTCTCCTCCTCTACTCAGCCCTAGTGAGGCCACAACTGGAGTATTGTGTCCAGTTCTGGGCTCCCCTGTACAAAAGGGACATGGAACTACTGGAGTGAGTTCAAAGGAGGGATACTGAGATGATTAGAGGACTGGAGCACCTGTCGTACGAGGACAGGCTGAGGGGGCCTGTTTAGCTTGGAAAAGAGAAGACTGAGGGGTGACCTCATTAATGTATATAAATTTCTGAGGGGAGGGTGTTGAGAGGATGGAACTGGTCTCTTTTCAGTTGTGCCCAGCAACAGGACTGGCAGAGAGAGGCAATGGGCACAAACTGAAGCACAGGAAGTTCCGGCTGAATACGAGAGGGCACTTCTTTACTGTGAGGGTGACTGAGCACTGGAACAGGTAGCCCAGAGAAGTTGTGGAGTCTCCTTCTCTGGAGATAGTCAAAACCCTCCTGGATGCCATCCTGCGTAATGTGCTCTAGGTAATTCTGCTCAGTAGGGATGATCTTCAGAGGTCCCTTCCAACGTTGTTCATTCTGTGATTCTGTGATCATCCAGTTTATATTGGGTCCACCACAGATTACAATATTTACTCAAACTTAGACCAATTTTTAAGGATGCATCCAAAGTGGGGAGCAAGGAGTACTGACTGCTTCCCATTTTCCATTAGTTAGCTGCTCACACTCGGCCTTGACTTCAACCACCAATCAGCTCTGGTGGCTCATGGGTCTATATCCCGTTCTTGCCAAACCACAGCATCTTTACACTGAAGTCCTACTTTTCAGCTTTTCACTCTGTCCTGCCTGTGGGCAGGATGGGCGTGCAGCAGGAGCTGGGAGGGGACAGAACCAGAACAGCTGACCCAAACTGGCCAAAGGGGTACTCCATACTATATAACATCATGCTAAACGATTAATATGGGATGGCTGGCCAGTGTGGAGGGGACTGCTGCTCAGGGATAGACTGGACATTCATCAACGGGTAGTGAGCAATTGTACTGTGCATCGCTTGTTTTTTACACATTATTATTAGTAGTAAGTGCTATTAACATTATTTTTTTTCCCTTTCTTTTTTTGTCCTAATAAACTGTCTTTATCTCAGCCCAAAGGCTTTCATTTTTTTCTGATTCTCTCCACTATCCCAGAAAGGGGATTCTCCACAGGCCACAGCCTCCTTCAGGGCAGATTTACCTGCTCCACATGATGCAGCATGGAAAGCTGCTCCACCACCCACCATGGTACACCATGGGCAGCAGGGGGACAACCTGCTCCACCATGGTCTCCTCTACATGGGCTGCAGGGGAACTTCAGCTCTGGAGCCTGGAGCACCTCCTCCCCCTCCTTCTTCACTGACCTTGGTGTCTGCAAGGCTGTTTCTCATTCCTTGCTCTCCCAGCTGCTGTGGTAGAGCTTTTTTTTTTTTTTTTTTTTTTTTCCCCTTTCTTAAATCTGCTCTCACAGAGGCGCAAACAACATCAGTTATTGGCTCATCTCTGGGGCAGCAGCAGGTTCCTTTGGAGCTGGCTGAAACTGGCCCTTATCTAACACGGCTCAGCTTCTGGAGTCTTCTCACAGAGGCCACCCCTGCAGTCCCCCCACTACCAAGACCTTGCAAGGGTCGAGGTAGATTTTTCCATCCCATTTTCTCATGTCCTCTCCATGGTCACGTAGGTAAAACCACAGCATGGCATGTGGTGTGCACCCACTATATCAACTTTCTTGAAGAGGAATGACACTCCTGATAGCCAAGGTACAGGTTCATACAGGTGGGGAGGAAGATATATTCTCTTTAAGCTGGTGGACCTCTTGAGTAAGCTTCTTCACAGCTGACACACAAGCCAATAGGGAGGAAGAGAGACTTTCTTTGTACTGCCAGAGGTGTCTAGTCAATTCATCCACCGTGGGTTCCTCTTGGTCTTTCCAGTTCATTACTGCCAATGAGATAGCATTTGATGATGGTGTGCTCCTTACAAACTTCTGCCACATGGGTCATGTGCACTTGACTTCATCTGGATCTTTGGATATATGTTCGTTGTCTAGGTCATCAAAAGTCACCTCCTGTATGGCTAATTCCCTCAGGTATTGGATTCTCCTCTCCATGGTGATCCACTTTCCTGGTTGACATACAAGATCTTCCTTGAAGGGATACCTTTCCTTCACACCTGACAGGAGACACCTCCAGAGGGTGGAGACTTCTGACCCTTATCCAATTGCTTTGTCAATGCTCCCTTCCCTAGCAAGGTATCCCAGCTGCCTGGCTTCCTTGCCCTCTAATTCTAGGCTATTGGCTCTGTTATACTAGCATTGGAGCATCCAGGTGACAATGTGCTCAGCTGGACAATGGCTGAAATCTTTTCGCGTATCTCATAGCTTACACTGGGCTAGGGATCATGTGGTTACTGACATATTTATATCTTCCTCTTTGTCCTTCTGTTCACATGATGTCCCCACTTTGGAGTATCCTGCCTTGTCATCTTCTTCCTCCTTCCTTGTCTGAGTAGGAGTTCCTTTCCTTTCTAAAGGACCTGAGTTTTGCATCCATTGTTTTCTCTTGCATATAGGGGTAACTGATAATGGCACAGGTTGGTTCTCTGGCCCAGCCATGGCACCCGTCACAGGAGTTAGAGTGATTGCAGGGACCATTGTAGGAGTTGGAGTGGCTGCAGGGTCTGTCACAGGGGTTGTAGTGGAGTTGATTGCTATAGACCACCTGACCAGGAAGAGCAAGTGGATGAGACCCCCAACACACAAATAGAAGCAGCCTCACATTCACAGGCCCTGGTCCTCACGGGGGACTTCAACAACCCCGATATCTGTTAGAGGGACAACGCAGCAGGGTATAAGCAATCCAGGAGGTTCCTGGAATGTGTTGATGATAACTTCCTCCTCCAAGTGATAGAGCAACCATCAAGGAGCGGGGCTCTGCTGGACCTCATTCTCACCACCAAGGAGGGTCTTGTTTGGAATACAAAGGTCAAGGGCAACCTTGGCTGCAGTGACCTTGAGATGGTGTAGTTCAGGATCCTGAGGGGAGGGAGCAGGGTAAAAAGCAAGCTCACAGCCCTGGACTTCAGGAGAGCAGACTGTGGCCTCTTCAAAGAGGTGCTTGGAAGAGTCCTGTGGGATAAGGCCCTGGAGGGAAGAGGGGCTCAAGAAAAATAGTTAATATTCAAGGGTCACCTCTTCCAAGCTGTGCATCTCAATAAAGAGGAAGTCAGGAAAAAATGCCGGGAGGCCTGTATGGATGAACAAGGGGCTCCTGGCAAAACTCAAACACAAAAGGGAGGCATGCAGAGAGTGGAAGCAAGGGCGGGTAACCTGGGAGGAATACAGAGACATTGTCCGAGCACCCAGGAATGAAGTTAGAACAGCTAAAGTCCAAATGGAATTGAATCTGGCCAGGGATGTCAAGGACAACAGGAAGGGCTTCTACAGGTACATCAGTGACAAAAGGCAGACTAGGGAAAATGTGGGCCCTTTGCTGAAGGAAATGGGAGACTTGTTTACAAAGGGCAGTGAAAAGGCTGAGGTCGTGAATGGTTTATTTGCCTCAGTCTTTAACAGCAAGTCTGGCCCTCAGGAATCCCAGGTCCCAGAGAGCAGGAGGAAAGCTTGGAGCAAGGCAGATGTACCCTTGCTAGAACAGGATCAGGTCAGGGAATAGACATGCAAACTGGACAGTCATATGTCAGCTCCTGTCCAGCTTTTCGTCCATCAGAACCCCCAAGTTCTCTGCAGGGCTGCTCTCAATGAGTTCTTCTCCCAGTCCGTTCTCATGTCTGGGATTGACTCAACTCAAGTACAGCACCTTGTGCTTAGTCTTGTTGAACTTCATGCAGTTCACATGGGCTCACTTCTCAAGCTTGTCCAGGTCCCTTTGGATGGCATCCCTTCCTTCTGTTTTATCAACTTCACCACTCAGCTTGGTGTCATCTGCAACCTGGCTGAGGGTGCACGCGATCCCACTGTCTATGTCACTGATAAGACCAATAATCTTGTGTGAGACTCTATCCGCCCCTGCTAAATTTGCTATAAAAGTCAGGCTATTCAGGTAATAAAGAGAGAGCATGATCTGACCATACTGGTGTCTGTCGTGTTTTCAGCCGTTCTTCCTGCAACACGGATAGATGAGGGGAGAGCCGTTGCTATAGTCTACCTGGACTTCAGGAAGGCTTTCAACACTGTTTCCCATAAGATCCTTTTAGACAAGCTGTTGAAGTACGGGCTGGATGAGTAGATGGTGAGGTGGATAGAAAACTGGCTGAATGTTCAAGCCCAGAGGGTGGTGATCAGTGGTGTAAAATCCAGTTGGAGGCCAGTAAAGAGTGGAGAATTGCAGGGGTCAATACTGGGTCCGGTCCTGTTTATCATCTTCATTTATGATCTGGATGATGGGATAGTGTACCCTCAGCAAGTTTGCTGAGAGGAGGGGCTGATACGCCAGAGGGTCATGCTGCTTTAAGAATTAAAGTTGTGTTTTTGCAGCGTAAAATTCCATTAACCTTGCGTATTCAAAAGTGATTGTGCAGGCATAACAGTGGCATAACAATGGGGGGCATGTTAAGCAGATAAGGGGACAGTGGAAAGTCCCACTGTCCCAAAATAAGGAGGATAGCTAAGAAAAACGAGATTAGCAGTGTGAAATCAGTAAAAAAAAAAAAAAAAAAAAAAAAAGAAAAGCAGAAATTAAAGGTTGGTCAAATAAAATTGTACATATATGGTATAGATGGGCGCTTAGTAGGTTGTGAACCTGTAGTACTCAGCCAATGAGGAAACGAGAGAAATCAGGTGTCGGGTAATAGGGAATATAAGGTTATAATATACTTTTGCTGTGCAGTCTTGCTTGCAGGACGCCCACCATTGTAATTGCAAATAAAAATGCTACTTCACTGAGATCCTCGCCCGAGCCTTTGTTATTGGCTACAGATTGTTTCTCACAAGTTGGGGTTTCATCCAGGAGCCTGTTGCTTCTGGGGAGCCCTGTTACCACCGTAGCAGGAAGGCATGCCCTGCTGATTTCAGCAGTCCTGTGCATTGGTGATGGTGGTTCTGCAGAGAGCTGACAACAGAACTGAGACTGGTTAAGAAGGCACAACTGGTGAAGAATTAGGGAAGAAAGGAAGATAGGCACTACAGTTTTTAGAATTTAACTGGTAACTCTGTACACAGACCAAGGTAAGAAATATTAAGTATTGCCTTGCGGGTTGGGCAAGACTCTTGTGTGAAGTGTGATTGAGATGTACTTTTGTATGAAGCTAGTGTGGAGTCCCAATCCGTGGTTCTGTAGCTCTGCGAAGGGGTGCAGATGGAGATGGGCAAAGCAAGAGGTAGAAGGGAGAAAGGAAGAGTCTTGGGGAAATCTGGTGTACAGTACCTCCTTGCATGGTAAAGCATTTGGCAATACACCAGGGAATCCGGTAAACCCATAAGTGTAAGAAGAAATGATTTTAAAAAGAAAGATTAAATACTGTGTATTAATCTGAACCAAGGAACCAATTGAAGAAAGAGCAGTATTTTGGCTAAAATGTAGATCTGATAAAAATTCAGAGTTTAAATATATATCTAAACAATAAGACTCCTTTTTTGGAGAAGTCAAGTTATGCTGCTTGCTGGGTGCACGGGGTAAGTCAGTTTTTATTGAAAAGGGTCAGGACCAAGAAAAGAGAAGTCACTGGTGGCAGTAGCAGCAACTCCAGGAAAGGAGCCAGGGACTGCAATTAACACTGTCCCTAGAGAAGAAGTGCACTCTAGGCTCTGGCAAGAATTACAACAATGTTTAACAGATACTAAGAATTTCACCTTCCCTGATACTAACATGACTCCCTGATTGCAATTCATAAGCTAATTCGTCAATTGGAGAGCCAAGGAGTGATCAGCAAGACTCGCTCACTCTGTAATAGTCCCATATGGCCAGTGGACTATCGTGGCCTGAACGAAGTCACGCCACCACTGAGTGCTACAGTGACAGACATGCTAGAACTCCAGTACGAACTGGAATCAAAAGCAGCCAAGTGGTATGCCACAATTGATATCGCTAATGCATTTTTCTCCATCCCTCTAGCAGCAGAGTACAGGCCGCAGTTTGCCTTCACTTGGAGGGGAGTCCAATACACCTGGAATCAACCGCCCCAGGGGTGGAAACACAGCCCTACCATTTGCCATGGACTGGTCCAGTCTGAGCTGGAACAGGGGGAAGCTCCTGAACACCTGCAGTACATCGATGACATCATTGTGAGGGGTGACACAGCAGAGGAAGTTTTTGAGAAAGGGAAAAAAACAGTCCAAATCCTTCTGAAGGCTGGTTTTGCCATAAAACAAAATAAAGTCAAAGGACCTGCACGAGAGATCCGGTTTTTAGGAATAAAACAGCAAGATGGACGTTGTCAAATCCCAATGGTTGTGATCAACAAAATAACAGCTATGTCTCCACCAACTAGCAAAAAAGAAACACAAACTTTCCTAGATGTCGTGGGGTTTTGGAGAATGCACATTCCAAATTACAGTCTGATTGTAAGCCCGCTTTATCAAGTGACCCAGAAGAATGATTTCAAATGGGGCCCCAAACAACAACAAGCATTTGAACGTATTAAATGGAAGATAGTTCATGCAGTAGCCCTTGGGCCAGTCCGAGCAGGACAATATGTAAAGAATGTGCTCTACACCACATCTGGGGAGAATGGCCCCACCTGGAGCCTCTGTCAGAAAGGACCTCGGGACACTCGAGTTCTACCCTTCAGGTTTTCGAGTTGGGGATACAGAGGATCTGAGGCCCACTACACTTCAACTGAAAAGGATATATTGGCAGCATATGAGGGAGTTCAATCTGCTTCAGAGTTGGTCGGTACTGAAGCATTGCTCTTCCTGGCACCCAGACTGCCGGTACTAGGCTGGATGTTCAAAGGAAGGATCCCCTCTACACATCATGCAACTCATACTACATGGAGCAAGTGGGTTGCACTGATTACTCAGCGGGCTCGAATAGGAAACCCCAGTCGCCCAGGAATATTGGAAATGATTATGGCCAGAAGGCAAATATTTTGGGATATCACCAGAGGAGGAGGTGGTCCTTGCTGAAGAAGCCCCACTGCACAACAAGCTATCAGAAAATGAAAAGCAATATGCCCTGTTCACTGATGGGTCCTGCCCTATTGTGGGGAAGCATCGGAGATGGAAGGCTTCTGTATGGAGTCCTACATGACAAGTTGCAGAAGCTGCTGAGGGAGAAGGTGAATCAAGTCAGTTTGCAGAAGTGAAAGCCATTCAGCTGGCTATAGATATTGCTGAATGAGAAGAGTGGCCAGTTCTCTATCTCTACACCGATTCATGGATGGTAGCAAATGCCCTGTGGGGGTGATTACAGCAATGGAAGCAGAGCAACTGGCAGCACAGAGGCAAACCCATCTGGGATGCTGCACTGGGGCAAGATATTGCTGTCTGGGCAAAGAACCTTGTTGTAAAAGTACACTATGGAGATGCTCATGTGACCAAGAATGGGGCCACTGAAGAACATTGAAACAACTAGCAGGTGAATCAGGCTGCTAAGATTGAAGTGGCTCAGGTGGACCTGGACTGGCAACATAAGGGTGAATTATTTGTAGCTCGATGGGCCCATGACACCTCGGGCCATCAAGGCAGAGATGCAGCATACAGATGGGCTCGTGATCGAAGGGTGGACCTGACCATGGACACTATTGCACAGGTAAATCATGATTGTGAAACATGTGCTGCAATCAAGCAAGCCAAGCGGTTAAAGCCTCTTTGGTATGGAGGATGATGGCTGAAATATAAATATGGGGAGGCCTGGCAGATTGATTACATCACACTCCCTCAAACCCACAACCGCAAGCGCTACATACTAACAATGGTGGAAGCAACCACCAGGTGATTGGAAACATATCCTGTGCCCCATGCCACTGCCCGGAACACTATCCTGGGCCTTGAAAAGCAAGTCCTAGGGTGACATGGCACCCCAGAATGAATCGAGCCATACAATAGGACACATTTCTGAAACAACCTTATGGACACTTGGGCCAAAGAGCATGGTATTGAGTGGGTGTATCACATCCAATATCATGCACCAGTCTCCGGGAAAATCAAGTGATATAATGTATTGTTAAAGACTACACTGAAGGCAATTGGTGCTGGGACATTCAAGCTTTGGGATGATACACATTTGGCAAAAGCCACCTGGTTAGTCAGCACTGGGGGTTCTGCCAACCGAGCTGGACCTGCCCAGTCAAGCCTGTTACGTACTGTAGAAGGGGACAAAGTCCCTGTAGTGCACATAAAAACCATGCTGGGGAAGGCAGTCTGGGCTATTCCTGCCTCAGGAAAAGGCAAACCCATTCATGGGATTGCTTTTGCTCAAGGACCAGGATGCACTTGGTAGGTAATGCAAAGGAATGGGGAGGTCCAGTGTGTACCTCAAGGGGATTTAATACTGTGTGAGAATAGTCCATGAATTGAATTGTATTATGTTAATTATTATCAAATACTGTATGTCATCACTACCACGATTGCTATATGTCAGTGTCTTATTAATGGTATCACAGTAACAGCCACATAGGTGATGATGAATGAATTTTGATAGAATTGGATAAGTACGGCGGTGTGATGGAATGAGAACAGGCTTTAACTGGAGATAATCCAACATCACACACCATGCCGCCCACTAGAGCCAGTTGCCCAGGGCATCATCCAACCTGGGCTTCAACACATGGGAACAGAGTTCCATCAGGTAGACTCAAACCTGCTCTTCACTTACAGTGGGAAGGACTTTGCTCTTACAGCCCTGACCTACAGTTTCAGGGAAATGAGAGACATGGGAAGCCTGACTGGCAGTGAAGACTGAGACAAAGAAGTTGTTGAGTAACTCAGCCTTCTCCATGTCTGTTGTTACCAGTTCTCCCTTCTTGTCTGTCAGAGGGGGTACACTTTCCTTGGCCTTTCTTTTCTGGCCAACGTACGGATAGAAACCCTTCTTGTTATTTTTATGCAAAGTTTTCATCCAGAAACTGAGCTGAACACAGTACTCCAGGTGGGGTCTCACAAGAGCATAGTAGAGGGGGAAAATCACCTCCTCTGACCTCCTAGCCATGCTTCTTTTCACAGAATCACAGAATCATCTAGGTTGGAGGAGACCTCCAAGATCACCTAGTCCAACCTCTGACCTAACACTAACAAGTCCTCCACTAAACCATATCACTAAGCTCTACATCTAAATGTCTTTTAAAGACCTCCAGGGATAGTGACTCCACCACTTCCCTGGGCAGCCCATTCCAATGCCTAATAACCCTCTCAGTAAAGAAGTTTTTCCTAATATCCAACCTAAACCTCTCCTGGTGCAACTTTAGGCCATTCCCCCTCATCCTATCACCAAGCACGTGGGAGAATAGACCAATCCCCACCTCGCTACAGCCTCCTGTCAGGTACCTGTAGAGTGATAAGGTTGCCCCGAGCCTCCTCTTCTCCAGGCTGAACAATCCCAGCTCCCTCAGCCGCTCCTCATAAGACTTGTTCTCCAGACCCCTCACCAGCTTTGTTGTCCTTCTCTGGACACACTCAAGCACCTCCATGTCCTTCTTGTAGTGAGGGGCCCAAAACTGAACATAGTACTCGAGGTGAGGCCTCACCAGAGCCGAGTACAGGGGGACAATCACTTCCCTAGTCCAGTGATGATGCACCTGGGAAGGGGCAACCCTGGATGTACATACAGACTGGGGAACGACAGGCTGAAGAACAGCCCAACAGAAAGGGATCTGGGGTTTTGGTTGATGGCAAGTTGTTTATGACTCAACAGTGTGCCTTGGCAGCCAAAAGGGCCAACCATATCCTGGAATGTACTAAGGACAGAATTTCTAGCTGGTCGATGCAAGTGATTGTCGCACATTACTCTGCACTGGTGCGGCCTCACCTTGAGTACTGTGTGCAGTTTTGGGTGCCACAATATAAGACAGATACAAAACTATTAAAGAATGTTCAAAGGAGGTCTACCCCACAACACAAAAACTAATTTAAAAGCATATAGGATTAACAGTATAGGCAAGTAGGTGGTATGACTCAAAAACACTTTATTTTTTTTATGTCAGAAATATAACCCCAAAACCCAATAAATAAAGATTAATAGGAAATTAGCATTAAGAACTCAATTATAACATATGGAGATATCTGGGAATCAAATCCTCAAGCTTTCCTGATACTGAGAAGCCTCTGCAAGCTATGAAGCAAATACATAAATAACTCAAAATGATAAGGACTGTGAAGACTTAGAACTAAGATAACATAATCCAGGTTAATTCCCCCTCTCCCCCAGCAGTGAATATATGCAACATCTACACCTAAGTAAAGTATATTTAACAGTTAAAAGAAATTAAACACAAAAATGAAAGCTTTTAAGAATTATGAATGAAATTTGTTTTTAGGGCACACAGAAGCTCTTTGTGGTAGATTCCCAGTAGTGACCCTTGTTATTTTTTTGTCTCCTACTGATGTATAAAAAGTTGAATTCCATATGAATATGATGGCTAACAGGGCATCATAGTGGTTACAGTATAGCAAAACACCACACCCTGGAAATAACAATATAGCCCACTGCAGAGTTTGCATTAATACACAGGGAGAGTACATAGAAAAGGTCATTGGTCATATGTTACTCAAAGGCTACTTCATCGCTACAAACTGCTAGTGAGTATTAATCTTTTTTGTCACATTACCTTTGAATAATAGGAAAGCTTTGGGATTTTATACTTTTACTACTTGTACTTTTTTTTTTAATGACAAGGTCACTAAAACTCATGCACGCTGCAAAAAACATCATGCAGTAGTTAAGGTAAACCATCCAAGCAATTTTTATTCATTAATAGTCATAAATACACACAGCAGCTTCATTAGAGATTTTTCATTTTTTCCCCTTCAGTTTGAATGTGGAGTATTAGGAGAGCTTTTTGCATGTCAAGCTACGGGACACAGAACTTTTTTCTCTGCACTGCAACCTATATTTACCTGCTAAAAGTAAAAATTGGTTAAGTGGAAATGATTATCATATATATCTTTTCTCTCTTCCTTTGAATGTACACAATGTAACAAGAGCAACAGACCTAAAATTACAATCACCAAAACAAACCCAAGATAGTTGTTGTCCAATTTCATTGGCAAATACAGCACAGAGGACATTGTTTGCAAAATGGGATGCCATCAAAAAGGAGGCAGAAGAGGCTCATTTCCTTTATTATTCTCTTTTAAATTTAGGTTTTCTAAAGCAACATCTAGAGGCATAATATCTACACAGCCCATAGCACCAAAATCAGCAATTTCTCCCCGCTCATCCTCATCTGAGGAGGAACCTTCTTCCTGCATCAAAGTAGATAGTAGAAGCTCTTGAACAAATAAGCTACGGTCTGCCCGTTCACTTTCCTTTGACTGACGCTCTGCTTCTGACATCTTAGGATCATTCAACCTGCATAGCAGCACAGAAAGAGAGAAGACCTGCAGTTAGTGACAGCCCATTGATGATATTGTTGATGATATTACTAAGCCTAACAGTTGGACTGATGCATGCTGAATAACATCTGAAAATCATTCCGTTTGAAAACAGCCTAGGTACTACTGCACTTTTGACACATGCATATCTGACAATGCCTGGCACTCCTGATGCAACAAGAATACAGACATTTAACAAACTTGCTCCTAGTTACTATAAAAAAATTCACATAAGTGGATTCTAAGGCTGAAGGAACAAATAGCTATTTCCAAAGTTTCTTACCCTTCAGAGGGATTTGAGGAACTTACTCCAGTTCTATCCTAGCTCACAAGATCAATGACTGACATTTGCACATACTTTCATTAAAGTTATTATTTTCAAAAAGTTTTGGATTGAGATATTATTATGAGTTTAGATAAAAATAAGCATGACAGCAATAACTTGTTCCAACCCAGGTATCTAGACACAGCAACTGTTTAATTATCTGTTCTCTTTCCCAACATACAATTGAAAAACACCCAAAACCCCCATTTGAATCTTGAAAATCAATATTCTAAACCTCCCAGAAGAGATGGACTAAGTGTGGGCAACTCTTCTACAGAGGAACTCTAGGATCTAACTATACTTTCTGAAACAGCTATGTATTCTGCTTATTAATAGTAAGTTCCTTATTTGCTTTTTTGATCCAAAATATTTTATATATAAACCTGTATTTGACCTTCAGCCTTAATTACAGATTTCCTATTAAATAACACTACCTTTTAAGATCTCTCCCCTAACATTATCAGCATAAAAGTTTGAAACATATTATTGTAAATGCTCTTGTTTTATAAGAAGTAGTAGGATAAACAAGCACAGTTTAGTAAAGCAATATTCCTTATGTTTCTTTTGAAATTGAAAAACAGCAAGTAATATTTATTCACTGCCTAGGAGCAGACACACAGCAGGACTGAAAATGAGATGTTGCAAATGGAAACAAAAACATAGTACCTCAACTACAAACTTCAATAGGAATCTGTCAGAAGTTCCATGGCTGAAACTGTAAGCAACTCATACAGCTATATAGCTCAAGTTATAAGACTGTAGTGGGTTTACGTGGCAAGGTTTTGGTAGCAGGGGGCCATAGGGGTGGCTTCTGTGAGAAGGATCTAGAAGCTGCCCCATGTTTGGGAAGGGCCCCACTGCTGACCAGAGCTGTGCCAATAAGTGATGTTGTTTTGCCCCTCTGTGAGAGCATATTTAAGACAGGGGAAAAAAATGCTGCGCCACACAGCAGCTGGGAGAGTGAGAGGAGAAAAAGCCTTGCAGGCACCAAGGTCAGTGAAGAAGGAGGGGGAGAGCTGCTCCAGGCGCCAGAGCAGAAGTCCCCTACGGCCTGTGGTGAGGACCATGGTGAAGCAGGCTGTCCCCCTGAAGTCCATGGAGTACCATGGTGGAGCAGGGTTCCGTGCTGCAGCCCGTGGAGGAGACCATGGTGGAGCAGGTGGACCTGCACTGACAGAGGCTGCCCCCTGTGGAAGACCCCTGCCCGAGCAGATTCCGGGCCGGACCTGTAGCCCGTGGAGAGGAGACCACGCAGGAGCAGGTGACCTGGCAGGAGCTGCTGCCCATGGGGGAGCCAGGTTGGAGCAGTTTTCTCCTGAGGGATGGACCCCGTGGTACAGACCCATATCTGGAGCAGTTCGGGAAGAGCTGCTGCCTGTGGGAAGCCTACATCGGATCAGTTCATCAAGGACTGCATCCCGTAGAAGAGACCCCACAGCACAGGGGACGAGAGTGACCGAGAAGGAGCAACGGAGAAGAAGCGCTATAGACTGACCATAACCCCCATTCCCCCGTCCTCGTGCGCCTCTCGGGGGGAGGAGGTGGAAGAGGGTGGATGGGGGGGGGAAGGTGCTTTTGGTTTCTTTCCTTTGTTTCTCACTTCTCTAGCTTGTTAGTAATAAGCAATAAATCTTACTGTCTCCCTATGCCGAGTCTGTTTTGCCCGTTACAATAATTACTGCGTGATCTCCTTGTCCTTATCTCAACCTTTGAGCCCTTTTCATCATATTTTCTTCCCATTCCTCTTTGAGGAGGGGGAGTGAGAGAGTGGTTGTGGTAGAGCTCGGCTACCCACTCGAGTGGAACCACCACAGACTAACCTCCTTTCCAAGGCCTGCAGAAAACAATTAATCCATATTCCAGTCTAAAGCTTTAAATACGTTCCTAGACACATAGATGAAATGCAGCATCCCTGTGAGACTGCCTCTCACTTTCACGAACAGAGACTCCATGGGTTATTTCTGCAGCCAACTCTTGGGAGTTGTTTTTCTGAAAATAGAAGAATTCCCTTCAGGCCAGCTACAAACTACTACTCAGATAGCATTTCCTTGGTTTTGCTTTACTCCTAACGATGTGGTTCTATCTAATTTTTGTGACTGTATTATAAGTTTGTGCATAAATACCTAACTGCACATAAACTGAAAAATGTTAACACATCACATTTCTTATGATTCAGTACACAACATGTGCTATTTAATGTTATTCTGATATTTTGACAAAGCACAGGCTACTACCACATCTTTAAGTACACAGTAATCAAGTTTAAGAACAATTAAGTGGATGAAGTTTACTGCTTTTAATGGTGCTGCACTAAAGTGTGAAATATTTTTCTTTTACATTAAGTTATGAATTACAGATATTCTACAACAGCTATTGACCTCTAACATCAGCGTATTCTGTAAAATTCACTGATTGGCCTGTTAATCTTGGGATATATTTATCTGTAGTTAAAGACCCTACTTTGCTATACTAAAGCACATGCCAAACTAAATGCATAGTAGTTTCACCAAACTCCGTCTATAACAGGGACAAGGAAAACAGAAATGGTAGAAGAGTTAAACCCCTAGAATAAATTACCTTGTAAGAAGAAACTGGGAATTCTGGATAGTCTGTTGAATGTTTTCTGTGTTAGATGTATTGGTTGCTGCTACAGATTGTGTAAGAGTGGTGGGGATGCTGCTTGTATTAGTGCGTCTAGTTGCATTGCGTGCAGTCTCCAGTTGTTGTCTTGCTGCTTGAGCATGCTGTCGCTCCAACTGCAGTTGCATCTGCAGCTGCTGTAACTGAGAAGCAGAAGGGCCAGAAGAATTGAGCTGCCCTGCAGAACGTCTCACGCCTGATAACTGAGATAAAAGCTCTGCCAGAAGAGAGAAAAGTTTCTACGGTGAAATCTGCTTGAATACATACCATGCAACAACATAAATATGTCCTGAATACCAGTATATCAATTATTTTGCTTTCTAAAACCTTTCATCAATGAAATTAATGAACAAATATTGATTTGGAAAGCTTCATGGGCTATCCATTACAAGCATCCCATATCTCAAAACCCATAGGGCAAGGAAGATTAAGACTCATCTAGAGTAAAGAACTGTGCATAAAAGATTCAAAGCTTAAAGCTTTTTAAACCAATAAGAGTCAACCTATGAGAAATGTCCTATAAGCAATATCCTGTGCAACAATTTTCTAAAATGTTATCTTCGAGTCAAAGTAGTTACTAAGAAACCATTTCAATTTTCACTTCAGTTGGTGGTTTTATTCTCCCGCCCAAATCCACCTTTAATACATATTCCAGAGGGTAGCTGTGTTGCAGAAAGACAGAAAAATCAGAGACTCTTTTCAGACATTTCTAGAAAATATATAGTTCAGCGGTGTTTTTTTGTGCGTGACCTCTGCTGGAAATAAAGAAATTATAACAATTATAAATAAATAAAATATGGCATGAATTGCTTTCTTCCAAAGTTCAAGACCGACAAATTCTGTCCATGCTAAGCATTTCCTAAAATAAATGTTAATAATAAGTTATTGCTCAGTTTACTACAGTAAACTCAGTACAGTTGCATTTACTACAGATTATATTCCAAACAAATTTGTGAGTACTACTTTGATGTGTTTGATGCAAGGAGGACAGAAGATTAATTTGTTCTCCATCTACCCAACCCTCATACAAGTCGTTATTATAGGTCATAAAAATTTTTCTTCCATCTTACTTTCAAGATATAAACCTTTGAAACTAGGCATTTCTTAGGGGAATAAAGCCCAATGCAGTTGCTCTTTCATCAGGAACTCTTGGAATGCTCAAGTCACTTTTAATCAGCACAGCTAATCATATCAAGATTAGCTACCAATAATATTTTATTTCATTAATTACTGACAACTACAACAAAGAGAAAAATAAATAATGTTTAGAGATCTGTTACAAGCACAAGTTCTAACTTCTGGTAGTATGTGCTAATTATTACCCCAATAAAAAGGGAAGACTAATAACGCTGTCAATCAAGACTGCTGTACTTATCCTCACTTTGAAAAAAATCACTTTGAGTATAGCCTAACTGTACCCTGGTAGCAGATCTGAGCTTGAGACACAGGCTTGGTATGAAATAGACACCCAATCAGATGGCAGTAGCAGATCTGAGCTTGAGACACAGGCTTGGTATGAGATAGACACCCAATCAGATGGCACTACATTCTCAAAATGCAAATAAATAAGTAAATAAATAAATAAGTTCCAACCCCCCCCCCCCCAAAAAAAAAAAAAAGACAAGACTCAAAGGAATGCCATTTTATTACACCTTTTATGCTCCTAAATGGGAAGGCCTTGTGAGGCTGAAACCAAGGCAGTCACTTCACATTTAACTGAGCTGCACTAACATCCACTGTAACAGTAATAAGTATTGCACTCCAGGACACACAAACATCCTCCCTTCTTGCATGAACTCTAGTGCTTTTCAAACACATGACTTAACTTAACTCACTAAGACAAAAGAAAACTTTTTTTCCTCTTTTGCTGCAATATTTTTAGTAGGAGTGCAGCCAGCAGGTCCCAGGAAGCGATTCTTCCCCTCTATTTGGCACTGTCAAGGCCACATCCAGAGTGCTGTGTTCAGTTTAGGTTCCCCAGGACAAGAGACACATGGACATAATGGAGCAAGTCCAGTGAAGGGCCACCAAGATGATCAGGAAGCTGAAACACACAGGACATGAGGAAAGAGTGGGGAGAACTGGGTTTGTTCAGATTGGAATAGACTACTTTTGAAGAAATCTTATTTCTGTCTGAAATTACTCTGAAACTACCAATTGAAGATATGGAGAAGACCAAACCAAACTCTTCTCGGAGGTATACAGCAATAGGACAAGAGTCAGAGAAGGAAACATGGGAAATTCCTATTACATCTAAAGGGTTGTTTAAACATGAAGGTTGTTAAATACTAGAACATGTTGCCCAGAGAGGTTGTGGGATCTTTGTCCTTGGATGCATTCAAAACTCAACTGAAAGAGGCCTTGAGCAACCTGATCTCTGCTTTGAGCAGGGGTTGTAACTAGACAACCTGCAGAGGTCCATTCTAATCTAAATTATTCTACTACTTTTTTTCTGCCATTTCAATGAGTTAAATCAGCTCACAGAGGGCCTGAAGAATACTCAAGCCAGCACAACAGAGGCAAGGGGACTATGCTTATAGAAAGAGGGAGGGTAGAGCTGCAGCTTCCTCTTTCTAGAGTGATGTGTTCTTAAATTGTCTCACTGCCTTTCAAGGAATCACAGCCCAACAACAATGAGAAGCTCCAATTTAAACATTCATGCCCTTCCAGCAACTAAAATAAAGGCAGATAACAGCAGGAAGTTCTTAAGTTTTCCTGACACTTATCATCTTTCCCCATAACAGTGTAATATTGATGCCATTAAGATTTTGTATTAGAAGAAATTATAGAACTTTTATAAACCAACTTCTTGGTCATTTAAAAAAATCTTTATAGAGAAATTATTCTTGAAAATTACAAAACTCAACACATACTTACAGATTATATCTGTAAATCTTAAAAACATGTCTGCACGATTGTTGGAAGTTAAAAATGAGACATCTTGCCCTTCAAAATTCTCCTAAAATTATCCAAAATATGACACAAAATACTTACAAAAATACAATTAATTAAGAATTTAAAAAGACTTAAAAGACCTCCTAAAAATCAGCAAGCCTAACATTCAAACTTTAATCTGATGTGCTGTTTACATTTTTTAATGTCTATCAGTAATATTCTAATTGAGCTAATTTCATCTCAATGAACCCAAGTACACACTTAGTTTGTGCTAAAAAAAAATAAAGATTCTTAATTTCCTCCATAAACATCTCTGTGCATACAGCAAATTAAAGTTGAAGTAGGTAATAGTGGTTAGAAACAACTACATTTAAAAATATATTCATACATGTATATGAAGAGAGGTGAAGAGACCTGGGACTCTTCAGCCTGGAAAAGAGAAGGCTAAAGTGGGAAATCTTATCGATGTGTATAACTGTTCAGAGCTGGCAGCTCTTTAAGGACACTTTTCATAGAGCACAAGAGCCCTCCATTCCCACATGTAAGAAATCAGGCAGGGAAAGCAGGAGACCAGCATGGCTGAGTAAGGACCTGCTGGTTGAAGCAGGGACATGTGGCCTGGGAAGAGTATAGGGATGCTGCCCGAATGTGTAGGGATGGGATCAGGAATGCCAAGGCACAGCTGGAGCTGACCTTGTTGGCAAGGGATGCAAAGAATAACAAGAAGGGATTCTACAGGTAAATTAGCCAGAAAAGGAAGACTAAAGAGAATGTACCCCCCTGATAAATTAGATGGCAGAACTGGTGACAATAGACATGGAGAAGGCTGAGGTACTCAACAGTTATTTTTTTAACCTCAGTCTTCACTGGCAATCTACTCTTCCCACATCTCTGAAGTCCCTGAACCTCAAGGCTAGGGTAATGAAGTCTCTCCCAGTATGAGTGAAGATTGGGTTTGAGACCACCTGAACAACCTGAACATAAATAAGTCTATGAGGCCTGATGAGATGCATCCCAGGGTCCAGAGGGAACTGGCTGATGTAGTTGCCAAATCACTCTCCATCACATTTGAAAAGTCATGGCAGTCAAGCAAAGTCCTCAGTGACTGGAAAAAGGGAAATATCACAAACATTTTTAAAATGGGTAGAAAGGAGGACCCTGGGGACTACTGACCAATCACTCAGCCTCATCTCTGTGCCTGGAAAGATCATGTAAAAGATCCTCCCTCCTGAAAGCTATGTTAAGATATATGGAAGACAGGAAGGTGATTTAAGACATCCAAAAAGGCTTCACCAAGAGCAATTTGTGCCTGACCAATCTAGCAGCATTCTGTGATGGAGTGACTATATCAGTGGACAAGGAAAAAGCAATTGATGTCATCTACCTGGACTTGTGCAAAGCATTTGATACCATCCTGTACAACATCCTTGTCTCTAAAATGGAGAGACATACATTTGATGGATGGACCGCTTGGTGGATAAGGAACTGGCTGGATATTTGCATTCTAAGAGTTGCAGTCAACAGCTCAATGTCCAGATGGAGACCTGTGATGAGTGGTGTCCCTCAGGGGTCTGTATTGGGACTGGTACTGGCTAACAACTTTATTAATGACACGGACAGTTGGATCAAGTGTACCCTCAGCAGGTTTGCAGACACCAAGCTGTGTGGTACAGATGACATTTAAATAGGAAGGAATGCCATCATAGAGAGACCTTGACAGGCTTGAGAAGTGGGCCCATGAGAACCTCATGAAGTTCAACAAGACCAAGTGCAAGGTCCTGCACCTGGGTCAAGGCAATCTCAAGCAAATACCGGCTGGGTGGAGAATGGACTGACAGCAGCTCTGAGGAGAAAGACCTGGGGGTGTTGTTTGATGAGAAGCTCAACATGAGCCAGCAATGTGCGCTTGCATCCCAGAAAGCCAACTGTATCCTGGGCTACATCAAAAGAAGCATGGTCAGTAGGTTGAGGAAGGTGATTCTCCCCCTCTACTCCGCTTTTGTGAGACCCCACCTGGAGTACACTCAACAAGCTCTGGGGCACCCAATATAAGAAGGACATAGGCCTGTTTGAGTGGGTCCAGAGGAGGGACACGATGATCAGAGGACTGGAACACCTCTCCTATGAAGAAAGGCTGAGAGAGCTGGGGTTGTTTAGTTTGGAGAAGAGAAGGCTATAGGGAGACCTTATTGCAGCCTTCCAATACTTAAAGGGGGCTTTATAAGAAAGATGAAGAAAGACTTTTTACCAGGGAGTGTAGGGATAGGACAAGGAGTAATGGCATAAAACTAAAAAAGGGTAGGTTTAGATTAGATATAAGGAAGAAATTCTTTACTCTAAGGGTAGTGAAGCACTGGAACTTGTTGCCCAGAGAGGTTGTGGATGCCCCTTCCCAGAAATGTTCAAGGTCAGGTTGGATGGGACTTTGGGCAACCTGATCTAGTGGGAGGTGTCCCTGCCCATGGCAGAGGAGTTGGACTAAATGATCTTTAAGGTCCTTTCAAACCCAAACCACTTTATGATTCTATAAATATCTGATGGGAGGGAATGAAGAAGAGGGAGACAGATTCTTTTCAGTTGTGTTCACTGACAGAACAAGAGTCAAAATTAAAACAAATTAAATCCATCTGAAAACAACAAAACACTTTTCTACTGTGAGGGTGGTCAAATACCATAACAGGTTGTCCAGAGAGGTTGTGGTGTCTCCATCCACGAAGATATTCAGTACCAAACTGGGCACAGTCCTTGGCAACCTGATATAGCTGACCTTATTTGAGCAGGGGGTTGGACTAAATTATGTTGAGATGTCCTTTCCAACCTCAACCATTCTTTTATACCACCTGTGAACAGGTCAGTCATGGGAATGAGCCTAGAAGTCTCTGAATTTAAAAGCACAAGCTAAAGGGGCAGTGGTTTTTGCTTCAGAAGTTCCAGGTAGACAATCCAATCAAGGATACTGTTCATCAGTAAACATCCTTCAAGTACGATGACAGTGGGAAACATATATACACTTTCAACTTCAAAACACAGAAAAACAAAGCAACTATTATCATCTTGGATTTTATTTAAAAGTCTATTTAAGAAGGAAATTGGGCTAAAATCAGTGGTTACAACTCTTACCAGCTATAGGATCCATGGCTTCTCTATTGCTTGTAGAATATGAACTTTGAGAAGATGAAAGCCCACCAGTGGAACTGCTAGTAAAGTGCATGTTTGATCTACGTGCACGAGGGCCTCCCAAACCCCGGCCTGGGTGAAACATTCTACGTACATGTCGAACACCACTAGATTCATCATAAACAAGCAGTTAAGGAAAGACATTTGTTATCAAGTATTAAACAGCAAAAACATTTACTAGGTGAATAATGATTCAACTTTTTAAGTGTAATGCAACCACAGCTACAGTGCCAGTCAGACCTATAGATCTGAACCCAAGGTACCCAGTGCTGCTAACAGCAAATTAATCTTTTTCAGGCTTTTTATCATGTTTAAAAAATGTCAGGATGGATTTTCTGCCTTCTGGATCAAAGTTTTATACTAGGTACTTTAAACTGATGATGCATGTTAATCAGAGCACATTTCTCAATAGACATAAGGATTTGCTGCTCGGGAAACTAGTTAGCAAGGTCCCCTGGGAAGCTGCTTTTGAAGGCATTGGCGTCCATCAGTGCTGGTCAGTCTTTAAGCACTGCCTCCTAAAAGCACAGGATCAGGCAATTCCAAACTACTGGAAGTCAAGCAGGCGGAGCAGAAGGCCGGCTTGGCTGACTAGGGATCTTCTTCTTCAACCTTGAACGTGTGCAGGATTTGCTGCTCTACCTGGATCCATACAAGTCCATGGGTCCCGATGGGATTCATCCCAGGGTGCTCAGAGAGCTGGTTGACATCACTGCGGGACCTCTCTCAATTATTTTTCAACAATCTTGGGAATCTGGAGACGTCCCAGTAGACTGGAAGGTGGCAAATGTTTTTTGCCAATTTTCAAGAAGGGCAAGAAAGAAGACCCTGGTAACTACAGGCCTGTCAGTCTCATGTCAGTGCCTGGTAAAATTATGGAGAAGATTATCCCTAGATAATCTTAACAAGAAGCGCACCTGGGGGACAATGCAGTCATTGGTCCCAGCCAACATGGGTTCACGAGGGGTAGGTCCTGTTTGACTAACTTGATTTCCTTTTATGATAAGAACACCCATCTAGCTGATCAAGGGAAACCAGCTGTTCTGATCTGTTTGTATTTCAGTAAAGCTTTTGACACAATTTCTCATATGATCCTACTGGACAAAATGTCCAGCATGCAACTAAACAAAAACATCATATGATGGGTGAGCAACTGGCTGACGGACAGGGCTCAAAGGGTTGTAGTAAATGGCGCCACATCAGACTGGCGGAAGGTCACTAGTGGGGTCCCCCAGGGCTCCATTTTAGGGCCATTCCTCTTCAATGTCTTTATAAACGTTTTGGATGTAGGGCTAGAAGGTGTTTTGAGCAAATTTGCTGACAAAACTAAACTTGGAGGAGTTGTAGACTCTGTTGAGGTTGGAAAGGCCTTGCAGAGAGGTCTGGACAGATTGGAGAGCTGAGCAATCACCAACCGCATGAAGTTTAACAGGAGCAAGTGCCAGGTCCTGAACCTGGGATGGGGCAACCCTGGCTATATGTACAGGCTGGGTGACGAGACGCTAGAAAGCAGCCCCGCAGAGAGGGATCTGAGGGTTGTGGTTGATAGCAAGCTGAATATGAGCAAGCAGTGCCCTGGCAGCCAGGAGGGCCAACTGTATCCTGGGGTGCATCAAGCATGGCATTGCTAGTCGGTCGAGGGAAGTGATTGTCCTGCTCTACTCTGTGCTGGTGCAGCCTCACCTCGAGTACTGTGTGCAGTTCTGGGCACCACAGTACAAAAAGGATGTGAAACTGTTGGAGAGTGTCCAGAGAAAAGCTACAAAGATGGTGAAGGGCCTAGAGGGGAAGACATGAGGAGCGGCTGAAGTCACTTGGCCTATTCAGGTTGGAGAAGAGGAGGCTAGGGGGAGACCTCATTGCGGTCTACAACTTCCTCACGAGGGGGAGCGGAAGGGCAGGCTCCAATCTATTCTCTCTGGTGACCAGTGATAGGACTCAAGGGAATGGAGTCAAGCTGCAACAGGGGATGTTCAGGCTGGATATCAGGAAGAGATTCTTCATTGAGAGGGTTGTCATGCACTGGAACAGGCTCCCCAGGGACATAGTCACAGCATCAATCCTGTCAGAGTTTAAGAAGCATTTGGACTGTAGTCTTAGTCATATGGTCTGAATTTTTGGGTAGACCTGTGTGGTGCCAGGAGTTGGACTCCTTATGCATCCCTTCCAACTCAGGATATTCTATGATTCTATGATTTTAACATCAAAATTAGGAAATAAATACTCAAAATAATCTACAAATTTTTATTGTTGTTCTTACCAAGAGCACACATTAATTATTGCATTACCTTTCACTTTTGTGTTTTACTGCTTTCAATCACATAATTATCTATAATATACTACTGCATTTGTATTACTTTCACATACACAAAAATGGCATCAGAACTAAAGACCAATGAGGGTAAAAGCTGCAGTGCAGAAAGAAGCAGATTAGTGTCAGAAACATCTTTAAAAGGCTTGGCTATCAGGAATAAAACAAAAACAAACACACACCAACATTGGCTAGCTACACCTAAAGCCCATTCACAATCTGATTATATATATATGTATTTTCAGACATGCAGATCCCCAACAACCAAATACCAATTCTAAAAAATAAGCAAAACAGATGTAGCTTGACTACAAAAGTCAAAACAAGTAGTTACAGCTATCATATGGAACAATCTAATCCTTTTCCCTCAACTTAAGAAAGGATATTAAATCTCTAGGAGCTCTGTGTTCCAGTGTAAGATGAGCTGCAAAGTCATCTGTGACATGATTAGGATCCCCTCCAGGTAACGCTGCACATATTGGACAAATCTGAAACAACAAAGTGAGGGGGGAAAAAAACACACAAAAAAAAAACAACTTTAAACAAATCACAAACCACATCACTCAAAGTTGATCACTTAACAAGGATTCTTATACTTTAAATATCATACTCTAATCCTGTATCTAGATGGCCACGAGTTTAAAGTAGTAAATGTGTTCAAATGAAATTGTTAATTTTAGCACCTTTTCAAGACCCACTTTATAATTTTGCTTTTAATAATACCACAGAAACCAAAAGTAAAATTTTCAAATCCCATCTGCAATCCCTTCAGCTTTAAAACTTCTCTTTATATGTCAGTTCCAGCACAGAGAGTAGGTCTGGTTACACAGGATTACTAATTGCTTGTATGTACCTGCATGTAAAATTAAGTTCATTTAGTGCTCTTTGAATCCTCAAAGCAACTTCTCATTCATCTCACCAGAGAAGTGTGGGAAGGAGAATGAAATCAGATATGAATATTCATTAAAGTATCACCACTGAGACCATCCACTGAGGTAGCATGAGAGTAGGGGTTTGGCAGAGGAGAGAAACTCCTTATTCCTACCAAGTATTTTGGGAGATGTCATTACAGTTTTTGTTTTGTTTAGTTTTACCTTAAAACTAAACACACACTTAAAGTTAAGGGAACCTTACTGCCACAGCGACTTTCATTTATTATTTTTATTTTTCCTCTCAATGACTTCGCATGCACCTGAGAGAAGCATGCCTTAAAAAGTCCTTTACAAGTTTTGCAGGACAGTCTTAAAGTTTGATAGATGACAGGTTAATAAGCCAGAAAGGAGAAATCCATTCCACACAATATGTTAGGTCTTAAGTACTCTGTAAAGCATCACTTTGATAGTAGAACTCAACACTTTTGAGGAATTTTACTCTCTGCTTCTCTGGGAGAAACAGATGGCACTTACAGTCCTGACATAACTCTCTTCCCTAATCAGTCAAGACTGCAATACTTCAGGTAAACCTTTTTGCCATCTTCAACTCTCCCAGGAGCAAGCTTTGTCTTTTTAGAGGAACCCTGGCTGTGATGCTGTCCTGGTTTCAGCTAGGATACAGTTCATTTTCCTCCTAGTAGTTGGTATGGCGCTGTGTTTTGGATTTAGGATGAGAATAATGTTGATATCGCACTGATGTTTTAATTCTTGCAGAGCAGTGCTTACACTAAGCCAAGGACTTCTCAGCTTCTCATTCTGTTCTGCAACATCAAGCTGCAGAAGCTGCTGAGGGAGAAGGTGAATCGATTCAGTTTGCAGAAGTGAAAGCCATCCAGCTGGCTTTAGATATTGCTGAATGAGAAAAGTGACCAGTTCTCTATCTCTATACTGGTTCATAGATGGTAGCAAATGCCCCGTGAGGGTGGTTACAACAATGGAAGCAGAGCAACTGGCAGCAACACTAGGGGTTCTGCCAACCGAGCTGGACCTGCCCAATCAAACCTGTTACGCACTGTAGAAGGGGACAAAGTCCCTGTAGTGCACATAAAAAACATGCTGGGGAAGACAGTCTGGGCTATTCCTGCCTCAGGAAAAGGCAAACCCATTCATGGGATTGCTTTTGCTCAAAAACCAGGATGCACTTGGTAGGTAATGCAAAGGAATGGAGAGGTTCAGTGTGTACCTCAAGGGGATTTAATACTGTGTGAGAATAGTCCATGAGTTGAATTGTATTAGTTAATTATTATCAAATACTGTATGTCATCACTACCATGATTGCTATATGTCAGTGTCCTATTAATGGTATCACAGTAACAGCCACATAGGTGATGATGAATGAATTTTGATAGAATTGGATAAGCACGGCGGTGTGATGGAACGAGAACAGGCTTTAACTGGAGATAATCCAACATCACACACCATCTCTTCTGCCCTAAAAAACTGCTGTGACAGATGGCGCCCGAAGTCAGTCACGGACTACACAAACTCAGTGGACATTGTATATACATATATGAAAAGTGGTGATTAATTGGAACGTACTGGAAAGGGTGTAAACTGAGTATGACATAAATGATATGGAATAAGAGGTGGATATTGTCCTGGTTTCAGCTAGGATAGAGTTAATTTTCCTCCTAGTAGCTGGTAGGGTGCTGCATTTTGGATTTAGGATGAGAATAATGTTGATAACACACTGGTGTCTGGTCGGGGTGGGGGGACCGGCTGCTCAGGGATAGGCTGGGCTTTGTTCAGGGGGTGGTGAGCAATTGCATTGTACATCACTTGTTTTGTACACATTAGTACTAGTAGTACTATTATCATTATTATTATTATTATTTTCCTTTCTTTTCTGCCCTAATAAACTGTCTTTATCTGAACCCACAGGCTTTCATTTCTTTCTGATTTTCTCTCCCATCCCAGAGAGGGAGAGGGGAGGGTGAGCGAACAGCTGTGTAGTGCTTAGCTGCTGGCCAGGTTAAACCACAACAGATGCAAAACCAGGTTCTTAAACTGTTCTCTTCATGCATACATTCAAGTTGTTCACAATGGTTCTCAAAAGACTGTGGGCATAAAAGACATTTAATTGAAAGCACAAATACCTTTTTGACCCTTGGCGGGGAGGGGGGCAAGGAGGATGTCCTAGAATGTATTTATTGCAAGACCTAATCTCTCTGAGAGTGGTTGCCAAATCTTCAATGCTGGTTTATTTTTAGAAAGTACTGGTCATAATAAAGGACAATAAGATTTTATGGAGAGTCTTTTGTTACAATCCCTTTCCCCTTTAGCTCAGAATTTCACTTCACTAGATTCTGCTTTCCAAATCTCTCACCACTACAGAAGCAATACAAGTGGACACATAGCCAAACAGAACAGACATTTTATCATGACATGCAAGAAGAAAAAGAAGTTACCAGTAATGCCAGTAATGCACTGATCATAGATCACAGATCATAGAATGGCTTTGGTTGGAAGGGACCTTAAAGGTCATCTAGTTCCAGCCCCCCTGCCATGGGGATGCCACCCACTAGATCAGGTTGCCCAGGGCCTTGTCCAACCTGGTCTTGAACACCTGTTGCAGGAAGAACGGCCGAAGTCATGACACATACCAATATGGTCAGATCATGCTCTCTCTTTATTACCCAAATAGCCTGACTTTTATAGCAAATTTAGCAGGGGCGGATAGAGTCTCACACAAGATTATTGGTCGAAAGCACTCAGACAAACAACTGCAAGAAAACAACCCCACCTGCAAGAAAACAACCCCCTTGTGATTAGCAGTCACATAGATCCCATGCTTGAAGCCAGCTGCTGGCAACAACATTTTTAATTCCTCAATTGGGCAATAAGGGAACATTATTATGGCAACTCCTCGTAGTCGTCCTGGTGGCTTGGTTTGCTTAGCTGCAGCAAGTCATGGCCTCCTTGCTGTTTCAAAAAATCCTCAACAAACACCTACTTGAGGCAGTTCAGAAACCTAAAGTGGTGGTCAGAATACACTGCAAAGCTCATCAAAGTGTCAACTCAGATATTATTAAGGGAAACTGAAAGGTAGATGAAGCTGCCAAACGAGCAGCCATGGGGGGGGGAACAACAACGGGACATGACATGAGATGACTATAAAATCTCCTGCTACCCATTAGAAAAATACTGATAACAGTTCCTGAATATACAGAAAAGGAAGTCAAGCTGGCTGAGCTATTAAAATGTGTGAAAGACTCAAATGGATGGTAGATAAGTGCCCATGGACAATGCATTGTTACACCAGAAAGAACGAGACAACTTATGACTCAGGTCTATCCAGAAACCCATATGGGAGCTGAGGCTCTGGTAGAGAGTGTCAAAAGATATGCTATTGGAACTAAGATGTTACTGATTGCAGAAAGTATAACTCAAAATTATGAGTTGTGCCTTAAAAACAATCATAAAATACAGGTAAAACCTGCTCCTAGAGAGGTAAAAAAAGGGAATTACTTGAATTATATTTTCTGTTTGGCCAGAAGTTTTCCCGTTATTGGGAAGAATGGGTTAAAAATGGAAGATTGGCAAGGAGGATGGGATCAGAAAGGAAGACTGGCACAGAGGATTGTAAATAGGCTCAAGTGACCTTGCAGCTGGGAATGCTTAAAGTCTGAAGAGCAGCAATGTAGAAAACATATAAATTATGACTGATGCTGTTTGTGCTCTGTGTGTTTGGCAAGTAGCACATCTGTGCATAGATAACATAGGTGTTTGGTGGACTCGGGGCACCCTATTGGATGCGTTTGTGCTCCTGGCCTTGGTACAGAGAAGATCAAAGAAGCACAGTGAGTATCACAGCACAGTGGTAAAAACTGCACCTGTATGAACCCTTGATAAAAACAGGCGAAACTAGCAGGCTGGTGATCTCCTAGCATGGACCCTGTTTAGCAGTTCCTGTGTCCCCGTTTGTGAGCCTCTGCTCATGTGCCTCTGCTTGGGTGTTGCTTCAGGGATCCCCCGGTTGGCAAGGCAACAAGAATAAATCTACTCTTTGTATTTTAGCTGCAAGTCTGTGGTTGTTCCTGTTGCCTGCCTGTTCTGAATCACATACCTGTGTTGAACCAATCAGGCTAGGGAAGTAGTGAAATGTCTATTGAAAGAAATAATACTGAGATTTGGAGTGCCAGTCTTCTGATAGGGAACCACATTTTGTAGCAATGATTACTAAAGAAATGTCTAGAGTATTGAATATAAAATGGGACTTATGTACCCCATGGATGCCACAATCTAGTGGCCAAGTAGAGAGAACGAACCAAACACTGAAAGGACAAATAAGGAAATTGTGCCAAGAAACACGGTTTCATGGATAACTCCAAGGGCTTGGGAAAAAGTAAGCCTGTTTGGATTACTATACGGAAAAACATATGCTGTAAATTTAACTGGAAAATCCAATTAGATGCGTGTAACTGGGAATCAAGCACTTACTGATTATATTTTGCCTTTAACAAAAGCTTTGAGTCTCATCCACAGATGCGTACTATTAAGGGTGCCGATTATGGTGGATGCACTGGTTCACTCCTTTTGTACACTTTTCTCCTGGAGATCAAGTTTAACTGCGAACCTGGAGGGACGACCTCCTAGCTGAAAAGTGGAAAGGACTATACCCGCTGCTGTTAATGACAAATACTGCTATGAAGCACTGAGAGACTGATTCATGGATTCATTATACCTAAGTGAAAGCTGCTCCTCCACAGCTATGGAAAACTGAAAAAAAACAGGGCCTTCAAAGTTGAAAATCACCAAAGTTAATGGACTGCATATATATATAGATATACTTTTTGCTAAAGTTATGTTTCATTAAGTTAGAAAATGAGGGGGTTAAAAGCAATGGCAGTCTTTTGTTGGTTGAGAAACCAGGCAGTTAAGGAAACTGAGAAACGTTTTTGAATCCCTGGAGCCAGAAGACCCACTTTGAATTGATAGCTTCATATGGGTTTTCTGAAGCCTGGCAATGTCTGACTTGGTTTCTGGATCTAAAGTTGTGGGTAAAGATCTAAACTAATAGACCTAGGAAGCAATAAGATGAGACTCATATAATATGAGTTAGATAAGTCTCAAAGGGGGGAATTGTTACTAGGGCAACTATTGTTAGGTCCAGTCACTGTTCCGTAACCTGGATTGTATGAATGTAGAACTAGCATTATCTATTGTGTAGAATATCCTGGAATATAAGGAACTTGGATGGGGTAATCAACATGCCAAGGGGAATTGGGCCAAGTTGGCAAAAGAAGAGGAACAGTAATGTCCGATGGTAAACTTTGCTTATTATTATTTGGCTTATTGCACACTGGGTAACGAATCCAAATGTTTTAGCGCACAACAAACCCACCAAAGGCCCATTTCCACAATCCCACAGGAGCACCGGGGCTACAATGGCAAGCAGGAATCCAAATCAAAGAATCTGAGCAACAAGAATACCTTGTTTGTGCTCCTCCCAGGACTGTTGCAGGAGACCTGCAGCCTCATTGTCCAGGTGTGAAACACATCACAATGAGTCAGCAGGTGTAGCTCTCCAGATCATCTTTTGGACTAAGGGGTGTCACTACCTGAGGGTGGGACACATTACCGGATGAAGGGGAAAAGCAGTTCAGAATTGTACAGGGCTTATTATGGGATTGTTGGTGAGTATCGGGACTCCAAGCACGTAATAACACAAGTACAATTTAAGACAGGTCAGACAGAAGCTTTATTAACTGTGATCACAGTGAGAGAATGATCATAGTGAGAGAATGCTTGAGGAGCATCTCCCTCTCTGTCCCTGTGGTCTCTATCCAGTGTTTGCAGAGACATGACATATACTGTTTCAAAGAAAGGAAAGAGGTAAGGAAAATCATTCTAATGTTACCAAAGCCAGGTGTGCATTCTTGGGAAGAATGGACACCAGACAATCATTTATATGTCAAGAAAGTGCAGTACCCATGCATGGAAGGAATGGTCTCCTTAAGTATCTTGTTAACTGTCACAATTGACGTTATAGTGGGGCCTGTAGGAGTGGCACACATGGTTTTATCTTAGCTGAGAAGTGGGAGATAGAAACAATCAAAATGCTAGCTTTTGGTCCAAAAGAATGTTCCTTCTGTTAGTATAAACTTCTTAGCAAGAATTCTCAAATATGAAATATTTTGGGTAGACCTGTGCGGTGTCAAGAGTTGGACTTGATCCTTAAGGGTCCCTTCCAACTCAGGATATTCTATGATTCTATGATTCTATGATTACCACGACAGAATGTTTGGAGAAGAAACCAGAAGCAGGAAAGGGAAGGTGGTTAGATGATTCAGGGAAGAACAAGTGTGGGAAAATAGAGGGGTAAAGGAATAAAAAAGGACAGATGTGTAAACAGATTTGCTGGTCAGTATGCAGTAGTGGTTTAACACCAATGGGATGCTCAGCACCACCAGACTGCTCTCTCCTCTTACTCAAAAAGACAGGAGGAGAAAATACAATGGGAAAAACAACAAACAAACAAAAAACTAAAAAACACCTCCTTATTTTAAAGTCTCAAGGTACAGTAAATAAGGAGGACAGGAAAAATGAGGACGTGACCAGAAAGGAACCACCCCACCATAATCTTTATACTCATTAAGGGTCATTAATATATTAAAGAACATTCCCACCAATATGGAAATGGGACAACAGCATTCCCCACAAATCTAGAATCTTCTGATCTCATAAGACATATGCCCCATAGAGATAAGTTAGGCAGGTCAGAACAACCAATCTGAAACAGTAAAGGGAAATAATAGTCTTGCAAGCAGCTATGTATAAATAACTGTGTTTCTAGGTGAGAGCGTGTTTGCTTTCCAAAAGTTCGCTAAGCACCTAATTCTGTGCAGAATTAAAGACCTTTGCATGGATTCCGATTCTGTGTGCTTATTGGCTAGGTGCACTGGGCACGAACCTATTCACAGAATCACAGAACGTTAGGGATAGGAAGGGACCTTGAAAGATCATCTAGTCCAATCCCCCTGCCAGAGCAGGAATACCTAAATCATCACAGAATCACAGAATTGAAGGGGTTGGAAGGGACCTCGAAAGATCATCGGGTCCAACCCCCCTGCCAAAGCAGGTTCCTTAGAGCAGGCTGCCCAGGTAGGTGTCCAGACGGGCCTTGAATATCTCCAGAGAAGGAGACTCCACAACCTCCCTGGGCAGCCTGTCCCAGTGCTCTGTCACCCTCCCCGTGAAGAAGTTCTTTTGCGTGTTGCTGCGGAACTTCCTGTGCTCTATCTTGTGACCATTACTCCTTGTCCTGTCTCCACAATCCACTGAAAAGAGGTTGGCCAAATCCCTCTGTCTCCCACACCTCAGGTATTTATACACATTGATGAGATCCCCTCTCAGTCTTCTTTTCTCCAGGCTGAACAGACCCAGGTCTCTCAGCCTTTCCTCATAAGGAAGATGCTCCAGGCCCCATATCATCTTTGTGGCCCTCCGATGGACTCTTTCCAGGAGATCCCTGTCTTTTTTGTACTGGGGAGCCCAGAACTGGACACAGTACTCCAGGTAAGGCCTGACCAGGGCAGAGTAGAGGGGGAGGATCACCTCCCTTAACCTGCTGGCCACACTCCTTTTAATGCACGCCAGGATCCCATTGGCCCTCTTGGCCACCAGGGCACACTGCTGGCTCATGGTCAACCTGTTGTCCACCAGGACCCCCAGGTCCTTCTCCACAGAGCTCTTCTCCAGCAGGTCATCCCCCAGCCTGTACTGATACATGTGGTTGTTCCTTCTCGGGTGCAGGACTCTACACTTGCTCTTATTAAACCTCATTTGGTTTCTTCCTACCCATCTGTCCAGCTTGTCCAGGTCTCGCTGAATGGCAGCACAGCCTTCTGGCGTGTTGGCCACTCCTCCCAGCTTTGCGTCATCATTGTACTTGCTGAGGGCAGACACTATTCCCTCATCAAGGTCGTCGATGAAGATGTTGAACAAGACTGGACCCAGCATTGACCCCTGGGGAACACCGCTAGTCACAGGTCTCCACCTGGACTCTGCACCACCGATCACCACCCTCTGAGCTCGGCCAGTCAGCCAGTTCTCAACCCACCTTACTGTCCACTATTCTATCCCACACTTTCTCAGCTTTGCTATCAGGATGTCATGGGAGACAGTATCGAAAGCCTTGCTAAAGTCAAGGTAGATGACATCCACTGCTCTCTCCTCATCTACCCAGCTGGTGATGCCATGTCACACAGGAACACGTCCAGGTGGGTTTTGAAACTTTCCAGAGAAGGAGACTCTACAAGCCCCCGGGCAGCCTGTTCCAGTGTTCTGTCACCCTCACTGTGAAAAAGTTTTGTCTCATATTTAAGCGGAACCTCCTATGTTCCAGCTTACACCCACTGCCCCTTGTCCTATCATTAAGATGTCACCGAGAAGAGCCTGACTCCATCTTCCTGACACTTGCCCTTTACATATTTATAAATGTTAATAAGGTCATCCCTCAGTCTCCTCTGCTCCAAACTAAAGAGACCCAGCTCCCTCAGCCTTTCCTTGTAAGGGAGATGCTCCACTCACTTAATCATCCTCGTGGCTCTGCACTGTACTCTGTCAAGCAGTTCCCTGTCCTTCTTGAACTAAGAGGCCCAGAACTGGATGCAATATTCCAGATGAAGTCTCACCAGAGCAGAGTAGAGGGGGAGGAGAACCTCTCTTGACCTACTAACCACAATCCTTCTAATACACTCCAGGATGCCATTGGCCTTCTTGGCCACGAGGGCACAGTGCTGGCTCATGGTCATCCTGCTGTCCACCAGGACCCCCAGGTCCCTCTCCCCTACGTTGCTCTCCAACAGGGCGGTCCCCAACTTATACTGGTGCCTGGGGTTGCTCTTGCCCAGATGCAAGACTCTACACTTGCCCGTGTTATATTTCATTAAGTTTCTCCTTGCCCAACTCTCCAGCATATCTAGGTCCCGCTGGATGGCAGCACAGCCTTCCAGCATGTCAGCCACTCCTCGCAGTTTAATGTCATCAGCAAACTTGCTGACAGTGCATTCCATTCCCTCATCCAAGTCATCAATGAATATATTAAACAACACTGGTCCCAGTACCAACCCTCGAGGGACTTCACTAGATACAGGACTCCAACTCAACTCCATCTCATTGACTGCAACCCTCTGGCTTCTTCCCTTCAGCCAGTTTACTGTCCACCTCACTACCCACTCACTACCCAATCGTCCAGACCACGCTTCCTCAGTTTAGCTGCGAGGATGCTGTGGGAGACGGTGTCAAAGGCTATCTGAAATCAAGACAAATCACATCATGTGATATGCCTAGAAACAGCACCAAGGATAAGTTGTTCCATCACCTTACCAGGGATGGAGGTGAAGCTGACCGGTCTATAGTTACCCGGGTCCTCCTTCTTGCCCTTTTTGAAGACTGGAGTGACATTTGCTTTCCTCCAGTCCTCAGGCACCTCTCCCATTCCCCACGACTTACCAAAGATGATGGAGAGTGGTCTAGCAATGACTTCCTCCAGCTCCCTCAGCACCCACGGATGCATCCCATCAGGACCCATGGACTTGTGGATGTCCAGCTTGCTTAATTGGTACTTAACCCAGCCCTCATCAACCAAGGCAAACTCCTCCTTTACCCCAACTTCCTCTGGGGCCTCAGGGGTACGGGGCTCCTCAGGAGAGCCTCTGGCATTATAGACAGAGACAAAGGCAGCATTCAGTAACTCTGCCTTCTCTATATCTTCTGTCACCAGGGCACCCACCTCATTCATTAGTGGGCCCACACTGCCTCTAGTGTTAGTTTTATCTGCAGTGTATTTGAAGAAGCCCTTTCTGTTGTCCCTGACTCCTCTTGCAAGGTTTAATTCTATGGAGGCCTTAGCTTTCCCAGTTGCCTCCCTACGTCTTCTGACAACAGCCTTATATTCCTCCCAAGTGGCCAGTCCCTCCTTCCATGATCTGTAGAATCTCCTCTTCCACTTGAGTTTGCCCAACAATTCCCTGTTGGGAGACCATGAAGGTCTCCTGCCTCTTTTTCATGACTTCCTACCTGTTGGGATGCTCTGATCTTGAGCTCGGAAGAAGCAGTCCTTGAATGCTAACACCTATCTTGGACCCCTTTTCCTTCAAGTACCTTGTCTCATGGGATTTCCCCTAGCAAATGCTTGAAAAGGCCAAAGTCGGCCCTACTGAAGTCTAAGGCTGCAATTCGGCTCGGTATTCTGCTCCTGCCTGTACTGGGTCTGGCTGGGATGTTAACTTTCCCTGCAGCAGCCCATACAGTGCTGTGCTCTGCACTTGTAGCTAGAACAGCACTGGTATCACACCAATGTTTTGTTTTATGCTGAGCAATGCTGGCACAGCATCAGGGCTCTCTCTAACCCTCCCAGAGTCAGCAGGCTGGGGGTGGGCAAAAAAATGAGAAAGGAACATCACCAGGGCAGCTGACCTAAACCAACCAAAGGGATATTCCATACCATATGATGTCACACTCAGCAATAAAAGGTGGAAAAAGGAAGAAGAGGGGAGGGGTGGGCTCTCGTTGTGAAAACGTCTGTCCTCCCAAACAACGGCTATGTGCATTGAGGCCCTGCTTCAAGGACTTGGCCAAGCATCACTCGTTTGTGGGAAGTAGAGACTAATTTATTTCCTCTGCACTTCCACACAGTCTTTGCTTGTTTTTTTTTTTTTTTTTTTTTTCCTTTTCCTTTTTTCCTTTACCTCCCTTTAGTTAAATTGTTTAATTAATAATATTTTTCCCTTTAATTAATGTATCCTTATCTCAACCTGTGAGTTGTTTCTTTCCTTTTCTTCTTCCCCTCCTCTTCTGAGGAGGGGGAGTGAGAGAGCGGTTGTGGTGAAGTTCAGCTGCCTAGCAAGGTAAAAGCACCACACTGCCGCATGAGATCCTGAACTCCACCATCTCATGGTCGCTGCAACCAAGGCTGCCCTCAACCTTCACTGCTTCAACCAGCCCCTCCTTGTTAGTGAGACTAAGATCCAGCAGCACTCCTCTCCTACTTGGCACATCTACCACTTGCATCAGGAAGCTATCTATCATCAGTGCACTCGAGGAACCTGCTGGACTGCAGATGGCTGGCTGAATAGGCTTTCCAGCAAATGTCAGGGTAGTTAAAATCCCCCATGATAACCAGGGCCTGTAATTACGAGGCTGCTATCAGCTGCCTGTAGAAGGCCTCGTCAACTTCCTCATCCTGTTCTGGTGGCCTGTAACAGCCACCCACAACAGTATCCCCCATGCCAGCCTGCTCCTTAATTCTCACCCACAGACTCTCAACTCGCTCCTCAGCCATCCCTGGACAGTACTCTGTTATCCAGTACCCTGGATAGTATTCCCTATTAGGGATAACAGTTTTGGTAACTTAGATTGGACCCTAAAAGTAGCATTGCCCAGTCCAACTTGTCGACATTGCTGTTGGAGGGGAAGAAAGACAAAGAACAAGTGTGCACTGATGATTTCATTGTGTTTGTGCTTTACAGAGGAATAGCAGGGGTGGGGGAGATGCAACACCAAATCCCACATTAACATACATTAGCATTTAGATTGGTGTGGTTTAAATATGTTAATGACCATTAATGAGCAAAAAGTTACTATAGGTCAGTGTGGAGCTACTTTTTTCTTTGTTTTTTACCTTTTATCCCTTATCTTCCTTGCTTCTGCTAGCTCAAGGCTACCTGTCTCTCTCTTTCCTCGTTTTCTCAGCTAAGAGACTTCACAAGCTATAGAAAGACTACATAAGCTACAGGCCTCCCTATTTTCTTCAAGGTTTTCTTGTTTTTTTTTCACAGTTTTGGGACTACAATTGGAGGTCTGCCCTCAACCCCTCCAAAAGTCTGGGGCCAGTGAGTGGCACAATGCTTTAAGGAATTCACTGAATGTCTGGAGATAAGGGGGAAATCACTGGACTGGTAAGTACAGTTTATATCTTTCCCATGAATATTTGGAGAGAAGATCATCAGCCTCCCACACAGATGCTGTGGTTTAGCAAGAATGGGATACAGACCTGTGAGCCCTCTTAGTTGACTGATTGGTTAAAGTCAAAGTTAAATGTGAGCAGCCACTGAAGGGAAAATGGGATGTGTTCGGTCTAAAATTCCCTCTTGTTCCCCCTTGGGATGCATCCTTAAAAACTGGTCTAAATTTGGTGGTGACTCCAAAGGGTAAAATGAGGCAATATTGTAATCAGAGCCTCAGTACAAATTAGATGATTGGGAACAATGGCCAGTGAATGAATCCTTGAAATACATTACAATATTGCAATTGATGTTACTTTGATGGCGTGAAGTAAATGGGATAAGTTGGTGTATATCAGTGCTTTTATGTCATTGCCTGAAAAGTCAGGCTGAATGTGGATTGTGGCAGGACTGTATTATGTTCATGCGCCAAAACAAAAGGGAGGAAGGGGATTGATAAACCCCTGACAACTTATCCAGATTTAGAACAGAAAGAGGTTTTGTTATTTGTATCCTCAGCACCACCGCCATGTTATTCCTCTATGGAAAGGGGCTCAGATGTTTCCCTTACCTCCAGAGCTTCAGCTGAAACGCCAGAGGCCTCTTCTAGGTCCCAATTCTAACTTTAGCCCTGCAGTGCGTAATACTCGACGACAGATGACGACAGTCATCCAGACTCGGCTAAAACAGGTGGTAGGACTGTTGAGGGATTTTTGAAACAGCAAAGATCCCATGGCTTGCTGCAGCTGAGCAGACCAAGCTACCAGGACAACTATGAGAAGTTCCCATGACAGTGTTCCCACATCTCCCAATTGAGGAATTTAGAAAAATATTGTTGCCAGCAGCTGGCTTCAAGGACAAGGTCTACGTGACTGCTAATCACAAGGGGGTTGTTTTCTTGCAGTTGTTTGTCTGAGTGCTTTTGACCAATAATCTTGTGTGAGACACTATCTGCCCCTGTTAAGTTTGCTATAAAAGTCAGGCTGTCGTGTTTTCGGCTGTTCCTCCTGCAACAGTAGGACCAGAGGGAGACCCTAGTTTTGTTCACGTTCCATTTACCAGGTCAGATTTGGTAAACTGGAAACAGTCTGTTGGGCCCTACAGGGATAATCCGTCAGTAACGTAACAGCTGTTAGAAACCATCATGATTACCCATAACCCCAATTGGGGAGATATGTGAGCTTTATTAAACACCTTTTTGACTGTACAGAAAAGGAGAACTGGAAAAAGCTCACGTGGAGGCAAGGCAGAGGTGCCCACAGGAAGAGGTGGAAGAATTAGTACCAATTCAGAAAGACCCTGAGTGGAACCCAAATATCAACAGGGGTCAACAGGTTGTAAAACAATATGGATGATTAATCCTTTAAGGGGGGTTAAAATGGGGTATTAAAACAAAACAAAACAACTTGAACACTTGGTTATATGAGGTGTCTCCACAGAAACTTAGAAATCTCTACAGAGTCTTTGTGCCTTTTAACGCATTAATAGCCAGGCTGTGTACCTGTGTATTTCATGCATGCTAGCTTGCTTTTGCAGACAGTGAATTTATCCCGGCAATCCAAAGAACCTGTGTACCTGTTGCTGTAATAAATTGCACTTAATTGCATTGTTCCTAGCTGTGATAGTTATTGGATGTGACTAGAGTGAAGGTGTGCTACATTATTGGTGAATCTGTGACTGTGATAGTTCAGTACCCTGAATCCCACCAGACCCATAATGGTTAATCGGCTACTCCCCTTAATGAGACAGAGAAATTGGCGTAGTCGGCAGGATTGCTATGGATAAACTGCTGCAAAAATGTAAATGTGACCCCTTCCCAGGTGGGGAAGGAGTGGGCTGAAAAATTTTGGAAAAATCAAGAGAAAGTGGTAGAAAGCATTAACCATTGTCAGGCTGCACAAAAGATTGGAGAGAGAAAGGGTAAAGGTATGATTTTTGTGCTGTGTTACGAGCCCGTTTCACAGTTCTCATTGAATGCGACTAGAGTGAGGGCATGCTACGTTACTGGTGAATTTGTGACCATGATAGTTCAGTACCCTGAATCCAACTGGACCCATATCATTTAATCAGCTACACCCCTTAACACGACAACCATCCACCCTCTTTTACGTCCTACCCCTCAGTGGCACAGGAGAACAGGGAATGGGGGTTGCAGTCAGTCCATAATGCTTCAACTCCACCGCTCCTTCACAGTCATTCTCTTCCCCTGCTCCAATGTGGGGTCCCCTCCCACTGGATACAGCCTTTCCCGAACTGATCCTGCAAGGTCTTCCCACAGGCAGCAGCTCTTCAAGAACTGCTCAAACATGGGTCTGTACCACGGGGTCCATCCTTCAGTAGCACGCTGCTCCAACATGGATCCCCCATGGGCAGCAGCTCCTGCCAGATCACCTGCAAATGTGTGGGCTCCTCTCCCTGGGCTGCTGTTGTGGCCCAGAATCAGCTCTGGCAGGGGCTTTCCACAGGCCGCAAGCTCCTTCAGGCCTGATCCTCCTGCTCCACCATGGGCTCCTCCGTGGGCTGCAGTGTGGAAATCTGATCCACCGTGGTACATCATGGGCTGCAGGGGAACAACCTGCTCCACCAGGGTCCTCTCCGCAGCCCACAGGGGAACTACAGCTTTGGCACCCGGAGCACCTCCTTCTGCACTGACCTTGGTGTCTGCAGGGCTGGTTCTCACTCCTCGCTCTCCCAGCTGCTGTTGCACAGCAGTTTTTTCCCTTTCTTAAATCTGCTCTCACAGAGGCACAAGCAACGTCACTTATTGGCTCGGCTCTTGCCAGCAGCAGGTCCTTTTTGGAGCCGTCTGAAACTGGCTCTTATCTGACATGGGGCAGATTCTGGACTCTTTTCACCGAGGCCACCCCTGCTACCAAGCCCTTGACACATAAATTCAGTACCAGGAGAGAATAGGAAAGGTATAAAGTGCAGAGGAACTCATGGGCTGAGATAAAGGCAGTTTACTAGGCTGTGCGCAAGCAAAGCAAAACAAGGAATTAATTCACTACTCCCCATTGGCAGGCAGATGTTTAGCCACCTCCAGCAAAGCAGGGCTCATCATGCGTAATGGTCTCTTGGGAAGACAAACTCCATCACTCCAAACATCTTCCCTTCCTCCTCCTTTACCCCAGTTCTATTGCTGAACATGATGTCATATGGCATGGAAAATCCCTTTGGCTGGTCTGCATCAGCTGTCCTGGCCATGTCCCCTCCCAGCTTCTTGTGCACCCCCAGCCCCTTGCTGGCAGGGCCGTGTGAGAAGCTGAAAAGTCCTTGACTTACTGTAAGCACTGTTCTGCAACAACTAAAACATCAGTGTGTTATCAACATTATTCTCATCAAAAATCCAAATCACAGCAGCATACAAGCTACTATGAAGAAAATCAATAGTAAAAAACTCTATCCCAGCCAAAACCACAACAGTACCACAATATCAAATTAGGTTCACAGCGAGAAAGTGGCTGGAGCTGTTAATAGACAAGATTTTTTTTAATGGGTTGATCTGCAAATGCTAATTTAGTTTTAACACCCTGATACTACCTGTAAAGAAACCAAATAGCAGTGAGTACAGGTTTGTACAAGATTTGCAAGCCATAAATAAGATAACTGAAGACAGACACCCCATGGTACCAAATCCATACACCCTCCTAACAGCATTATCTTAAAAGGATACCTACTTCACAGTATTGGAGCTAAAAGGCATCTTATTTTCTATATCCTTATATCCAGATAGTCAGACTACATTTCCTTTTGAGTGAGAAAATCCCACAACTGGGAAAAAGACTCAAATGTGCTAGACAGTACTACCCTAGGGGTTCAAGAATAGTCCAGCGGTACTTGGGACTGCCTTGGCTGTGGACTTAAACAACTGGCAGAGTTTAAATGAAGGAAGTCTGCTGCAATATGTTGACAACTTGTTGTTAGGAGCTCAAACCAAAGAAAACTGTGTACAACTCACTCTCCGTCTGTTAAATTACCCAAGAATAGCCAGATACAGAGTATCCCAGAAGAAGGCCCAAGTGACTCAGCAGAAAGTGCGGTACTTAGGGATTGATATTTCCCAACAACTGTTAGCACTGGAACCTAAGCAAAAAGAAGCTCACCAAGAGAGCTCATCAGTGCTCACCAAGCCGCTTTCCATCATTTATCAGTGTCATGTTAAAGGGGACTTATCAGAGTCCATCATTTGCCTATTTCAGAACCCTGCTAAGGACTTTCCCTGAGACAGTTTCACAAAGTTGAATGTATTTAATAAGGCAAGAGATATAATAGATTCAGAACTGCTGTTGATAAATACACTTACTGCAATAGTTCTAATATATGATAACAGTGCTAGCAAAATTCTATTCCAGCTATTCCTCACCAAAGGGTGAAGGTGCAGAGCTTACCAAAAAGGCATCCCTCTTTTGGTGGAGGAGAAAGTGCACAGTCTCTTCTGGGTTTCCAATTTCTTCTCCACCCCACCCCGCTCTTCCTTTTTCCTCACTCTAATTTCTTCTTCTTCTCTTTTTTTCTTCCTTCTCTTTCTTTTTACACTAACTCCTAACACTCTTTTATATTCTAATCTTATCTGTTCCCTCCCTGGAGTATGTTTATCATAGAATCATAGAAACATAGAATATCCCCAGTTGGAAGAGACCCAGAAGGATCATCAAGTCCAATGCCTGGCACCGCACAGGTCTAACCAAAAGTTTAGACCGTGTGACTAAGTGCACAGTTCAATCACTTCTTAAATTCAGACAGGCTTGGTGCAGTGACTACATACCTGGGGAGCCTGTTCTAGTGTGCGACCACCCTCTCGGTGAAGAACCTCTTCCTGATATCCAGTATAAACCTCCCCTGCCTCAGCTTAACACAGTTCCCGCGGGTCCTATCACTGGTGATTACAGAGAATAGGTCACCTGCCTCTCCACTCTCCCTTGCAAGGAAGTTGTAGACAATGATGACATAACCCCTCAGCCTCCTCTTCTCCAGCCCGAACAGACCAAGTGACCTCAGCTGCTCCTCGTACATCTTCCCCTCTAGGTCCTTCACCATCTTCGTCACCCTCCTCTGGACACTCTCCAACAGTTTCACATCCTTTTTGTACTGTGGTGCCCAGAACTGCACACAGTACTCGAGGTGAGGCCGGACCAGCGCAGAGTAGAGTGGGACAATCACTTCCCTCGACTGACTAGCAATGCCGTGCTTGACTTACCCCAGGATACGGTTGGCCCTCCTGGCTGCCAGGGCACACTGCTGGCTCATATTCAACTTGCTGTCAACCACAACCCTCAGATCCCTCTCTGTGGGGCTGCTCTCCAGCGTCTCGTCACCCAGCCTGTACATATGGCCAGGGTTGCCCCGTCCCAGGTGCAGGACCTGGCACTTGCTCCTGTTAAACTTCATGCGGTTGGTGATTGCCCAGCTCTCCAATCTGTCCAGATCTCTCTGCAAGACCACTGAAAAATAATTGAGAGAGGTCCCGCGATGACGTCAGCCAGCTCTTTAAGCACCCTGGGATGAATCCCATCTAGACCCATGGACATGTATGGATCCAGGTGGAGCAGCAAATCCCACACACATTCAGGGGCGGTTGAGAGTTTATCATTCCCACCATCATGGTCCTCCAGCTCAGGGCACCCAGGGTTCCGAAGCCCATCATCAGCACTGAAGACAGAGGTGAAGAAGGCATTAAACGTCTCTGCTTTGCCTATGTCCTTGTCTGTGAAGAGACCTTCCCCATCAGGTAGCGGACCTATGTTTTCTTTGGTTCTCCTTTTTCTGTTCACATATCTTAAAAAAAAAAAACTTTTTATTGTCTCCCACAGACCTGGCCAGCTTCAACTCTAGTTGGGCTTTGGCCACACAAATTTTCTCCCTAGAAACACAAACAGCATCCCTATATTCCTTCCTCGTCGCCTGACCCTCCTTCCAGCAGCTGTACACTTTCTTTTTTTTCGCTTAAGCTCCAGTAGAAGATCCTTGGTAGCCAGGCCAGCCATCTGCCCCGCCTGCCTGTCTTCCGATATTTTGGAATTGCCTGATCTTGTGCTTTTAGGAGGCAGTGCTTAAAGACTGACCAGCACTGATGGATGCCAATGCCTTCAAAAGCAGCTTCCCAGTGGACCTTGCTGACTAGTTCCCTGAACAGCCTGAAGTTTTGCTTGTAATTGGTGAGTGGTTTCCCTGTCCTTATCTCAACCCATGAGTTTTTTTCATTGCATTTTCTAATTCGTGTCCTTCTGAGGATAGGGAGGGAGAAAGTGGTGTGGTGGGCACCAGGCAGCCTGCCAAGGTCACCTCACAACAACAGTGCTCAATGCGGTAGGGCCATGATACCATGTCTCACCATGTATAGTAGGTAGAAGCCTGTACACATTTATTCTCCTTGAAGCTGAATGGAAGCCCAAATGGAAGAACCAAATTCACTTCAGCGTTAGTGATGCCTTCTGTTGAGGCCTATTTGTGTGTTTCTCCTATCTTTCAGAAAACTGTTGAATTATATTTCTGACAATTTCTCATGTGTCCCCACCCCCACTCCACAAAAAAGTGCTTTTAAATCTGTTAACTTGCTACCTGAACTTTAAACACTGCTTTCATCAGGGAAGTGTAATTTTATCAAAATGCACAGTACTGCATATTTTTGAAAGACAGGTTAACCTGGAAGAATAAAAGAACATGATAGTACCACACCAAAAACTATTTGATACTAAAAGTTTGGTTGAGAATTTCATAGTGCATATTTAGCAGTGAAGTGGTTAATCTTTTAGTTAGTAGCCCACTCAGTACACATCCTGGAAACTATCAAAAAGTCGGAATTGCAATCCAGGATCTTTGTCTGCAACAATAGGCTACAGCTATGGGATCCCCAAGAAAGGGAGAGTCACCAGTCCATGACTGTGCATTTCCTTTAAAAGATTAAAAGACCAGATCTGACTTTTTTTTTTCCTTCACCTGTTGTTCAATTCCCATGGTTGATCATGGAAATGTCCATCAGTTAGTAAGTCAACATACAATGCAGTCTGCATTCTTTTTTGTTCTCCTCAGTGCTGTAGGTTTTATACCAGAATCAGAGGATACCATTTCATAAGTGTTATAAAATTTAGGGAACTGAAGGATCCTTATTTCACTGCATACGGCACACTAGAGTATCTCAACATCACTGCAAAAAAAAATGTGGAGAAAGACTGTCTCAGTACAAAAAGTCCTGTTTGGTTTTAGTCATTGGCAAAACTAAACCAGCTGTCTGGAATTAATTTCCTAGAGCTGCAGCAACCTAAATGCTATACTATTACAAAAGGTATAGTTTTCCAAATATTTTTAAATTGTAGAAAAAAATAGAAAAAATGGTATATTTGTCTCTGTTAACTAGTTTGCTTTGTCCTTTATCTAGATTACCTCCTTTCTTCTCTATGTCCCAAATCTACTTTTTCCCCTGCTAAATCCCAGTCCCATTCCTGCTGTCTGACATGAAAGTTTCAGAGTTGTGAGGCTTGGAAGTGCTGCAGCTCCAGCTGTCTCTAATTGCACAATTTTTGTCCACTTTGATTTCTCTCAGCCAGCATAAGAAGTTATCAATGAAGTGTGCCTTACCTAGTGTCACTGATAGGATAGCAGCTTCTGCTCATAGTGAAGGGATGCAGACCACACTCATGCATAATATAGCTATGCTACCAGAAGCCTCTGTAGCAGGTTGTCCTGGTTTCAGCTAGGACAGAGTTAATTTTCCTCCTAGTAGCTGGTAGGGGGGTGCTGTGTTTGGGATTTAGAATGAGAATAATACCATGCTGATGTTTTAATTGTTGCAGAGCAGTGCTTACACTAAGCCAAGGACTTTTCAGCTTCTCACTATGTCAGTGGACAGGCTGGGGGATGCAGCAGGAGCTGGGAGGGGACAAAACCAGGACAGCTGACCCAAACTGGCAAAAGGGGTATTCCATACCATCTGACATCATGCTGAGGAATTGATAGGGGGAGTTGTGGTGGTTTTACCCTGCTAGGCAGCTGAACTCCACCACAACTGCTCTCTAACTCCCACTCCACAGAAGAGGAGGGGAAGAAGTAAAGGAAATAAGAACTCACAGATTGAGATAAGGGTAATTTAATTAAAGGGAAAAAAATATTAAGGAAAGATTATTACTAATTAAACAATTTAACTAAAGGGAAAAAAGGGAAAGGGGAAAAGGGAGGGGAAAATAAAGAAAAGAAAAAAAAAATGAACAAGCAAAAACAAACAAACAAACAAAAAACAAGTAAAGGCTGTGTGGAAGTGATGCTTGGCCACGTCCTTGAAGCAGGGCCTCAACGCACGTAGCCGGTGTTCGGGAGGAGGACCGACGTTTTCACAACGAGAGCCCACCCCTCCCCTCTTCTTCCTGTTTCCACCCTTTATTGGTGAGTGTGACATCATATAGTATGGAATATCCCTTTGGTAGGTTTAGGCCAGCTGCCCTGGTGATGTTTCTTTCTCACTTTTTTGCCCACACCCTAGGAGGGTTTAGAGAGAATCCTGATGCTGTGCCAGCACTGCTCAGCAGCAGACACAACATTGGTGTGATAACACTGCTGTTCTAGCTACAAGTGCAGAGCACAGCACTGTATGGGCTGCTGCAGGGAAAGTTAACATCCCAGCCAGACCCAATACAGGTGGCTCGCTGGGGTGAGGGGACCAGCTGCTCGGGGATAGGCTGGGCATCGGTCAGCGGGTGGTGAGCAATTGCATTGTGCATCACTTGTTTGTACACATTATTAGTAGTAGTACTATTATCTTCATTATTTTTATTTTCCTTTGTTTTCTGTCCTAACAAACTGTCTTTATCTCAACCCACAGGCTTCATTTTCCTGATTCTCTCCTCCATTCCACTTTGGGGGGGAGGGTGAGCAAACAGCTGTGTGGTGCTTAGCTGCCAGATGGGTTAAAACACAACAGTCCTTTTGGCACTGAACGTGGGGCATGAAGGATTGAGATAACGACAGATCTGACCAGAGCGTGTTAAAACAAAATTCTTATAAGTGTTAGATCAGTTTAATAGTTGCTCATCACAATACTGATTTTTTTGATCTCAGGTCTGCTGTGCCTGTTTTGCAAATTGAGTTATATAGCACATTACTTACTGTATGCGTTCCCTGTCGTGCTGCTTATCCTTTCTGGGGGCTGGTTTAAGGTTATTATTTTACTGTACTGTATAACTCTGGCTTATGATATGATAAAATTACTGTCATGAAAGTAATCTGGTATTTGTACTCAACATTGCCGTCAACTCCATACTTTGGAAACCATATCTCAGAAACTATTAACAATTACACCTTTTACCTTTTTTCTTCAGGGAGCCAATCTATGGAAGGGACTGGGGGAGATGTTTTTTTCCCACTCATTCACCCTCCCTTTCTCCTTTACCCCCTTCTTCTCCTCCAGGCGAGTTACAATAGCTTTTCAAGACTTTGAATATCCTTGGGATGTTCAGACCAGCATGTTCTTATTGTTATTACTCATGAATATACTTTAGATTTTGTTTAAGGTTAAACAACTACTTAGGAATGCCATCCAGAGATCTGTCCTGAGGCGGGATAGTTGTGAGTGGCAGGGAGTGTGGAAGGATATGAGCAGGCATCTAGAGCAGTGGGCACCTCCAGTGCCTTGGAAATTCACCCCTGAAAAACCACAAAATCCTAAAAAACTGGTAGAATGCTTGAAAAAGGTGTGTCATCACCCTAGCAATTCCAGAGATACACAAATCACTGCAGTGTGCTGGGGCTTGCCCTATGCTTACTGAGCTGCAGTCAATACCACTATAACCCAAGTGACAGACCCTGCAGCCACTCCAAGTCCTGTGACAGGCCCAACAGCCACTCCAACCCATCCCATCCCTGAGCAGCATCCCGGAAGCCCATCCTATCCCTGAGCAGCAGTCCCACCTGCACTGGCCAGCCACTCCATATTAATTGCTCAGCATGACTTTATATGGTATGGAATACCCTGTACTCAGCTCTGGTGAGGCCGCACCTCGAGTACTGTGTTCAGTTTTGGGCCCCTCGCTACAAGAAGGACATCGAGGTGCTTGAGCGGGTGCAGAGAAGGGCGACGAAGCTGGTGAGGGGCCTGGAGAACAAGTCCTACGAGGAGCGGCTGAGGGAGCTGGGCTTGTTCAGCCTGGAGAAGAGGAGGCTCAGGGGTGACCTTATCGCTCTTTTTAGGTACCTCAAGGGAGGCTGTAGCGAGGTGGGGGTTGGCCTGTTCTCCCACGTGCCTGGTGACAGGACGAGGGGGAATGGGCTTAAGTTGAGCCAGGGGAGTTTTAGGTTAGATGTTAGGAAGAACTTCTTCACTGAAAGGGTTGTGAGGCACTGAAACAGGCTGCCCAGGGAAGTGGTGGAGTCACCATCCCTGGAAGTCTTCAAAAGCCGTTTAGATGTAGAGCTTAGGGATATGGTTTAGTGGAGGGCTGTTAGCGTTAGGTTGGAGGTTGGACTCGATGACCTTGAGGTCTCTTCCAACCTAGAAATTCTGTGATTCTGTGATTCTGTGAATCACCTTCACAGCTACCATTACGCAACAAGTATGAGGCTCTAGAACTTGACAGTCAAGCAAATGACGATGTAGATGAAAGCCCATCCCAGTTGGAAGGGGTGCCTAAGGCAAGGCAACCTAGCCCCCTTCTATCAAGAAAGAAAGAAGGGTTATCGTCATAGGGGACCCCCTTCTGAAAGTTACAGAGGGCCCGATTTGCCGTCTGGACCCAACTCACAGGGAAATCTGCTGCTTCCCTGGGGCTCAGGTAAGAGACATTGCCAGGAAAGTCACTCGCCTGGTACGGCCCACCGACTACTACCCGCTACTGTTTTTTCAGGCTGGTAATGACGAGGTAGCAACGAGAAGTTCGAGAACAATCAAAAGGGACTTTAGGGCTTTGGGGCGACTGGTTAAAGGATCAGGGGCACGGGCTGTGTTTGCCTCTGTCTTTCTGATAGGAGGGATCAATGTTGACAAGCAGACTCGTCTTATTAACATGTGTCTTCAAGGCTGGTGCAACCAGAAGAACTTTGGGTTTCTTGATTATGGGAAGGTCTATGCAACACCAGGCCTGCTGGAACCAAATGGGATGTGCCTCTCTCACAGGGGGGAAAAGGATTTTTGCTTAGGAGTTGGCAGGGCTGATAGATGTGGCTTTAAACTAGAGTTGAAGGGGGAAAGGGATAAAACTCTAAAGCCGGTGATAAGCTAAGAGATGGCATGCCAGAATCAGAGGGACTGTGTGCTGGTGGGGTCTTTTGGTCTGCTCCACAAGGTGCTGTGTACAATGAGGCACATTTGAAGTGCTTCTACACCAACACACACAGTATGAGAAATGAACTGGATGAGCTAGAAATATTGGCCCAGTCCCAGAGCTACAATATCATTGGCATAAGTGAAACCTGGTGGGATGAGTCCTGTGACTGGTATGTCACAACAGATGGTTACAGGCTCCTCAGTAGGGATAGGCAGGGCAGGTGAAGCGGTGGGGTGGTGCTGTATGTAAAGGAGGGGCTGGACTGTGTGGAGACTGCAGTTGGCAATGGCAAAGTTGAGAGTATTTGGGTAAGGATTAAGGGACAAACAAATGAAGGGGATGTCATCATGGGAGTCTATTACAGACCACCCAGCCAGGATGATGACACCGATTAATTATTCTTTGAGGAACTAAGCGATACCTAAAGATCAGCTGCCTTTGTCCTTATGGGGAACTTCAACTTGCCAGACGTTAACTGGGAATATCACACAGCCGACATAAGCAGGTCCAGGAGGTTCCTAAAGCACCTCGATAATAACTTCTTAGTACAGGTGCTAAGGGATCCAACTAAGAAAGGTGCCCTCCTAGATCTGTTGCTGGAGAACAGAGAGGGTCTTGTGGGGGATGTGTCAATTGGCGACCGTCTTGGTCATGGTGACCATGAAGCAGTTGAGTTTAAAAGTTTTGGTGACAGGAAGAAAACTGCCACCACAACTTCAGCCCTGGATATGGGGAGAGCAGACTTCAGGCTGCTCAGGGAACTAGTTAGCAAGATCCCCTGGGAAACTGCTTTTGAAGGCATTGGTGTCCATCAGTGCTGGTTAGTCTTTAAGCACTGCCTCCTAAAAGCACAGGATCAGGCAATTCCAAAATATTGGAAGTCAGGCAGGCGGGGCAGACAGCTGGCTTGGCTGACCACGGGTCTTCTGGAGCTTGGGCATAAAAAGAAAGTGTATGGCTGCTGAAAGCAGGGTCAGGCAACATGGAAGGACTACAGGGACACTGTTTGCCTTTGCAGGGAGAAAATTTGTGTGGCCAAAGCCCAATTAGAGTTGAAGCTTGCCGGGTCTGTGGGAGACAATGAAAAGGTTTTTTTTTAAATATGTGAATAGAAAAAGGAGGACCAGAGAAAACATAGGTCCACTACTTGAAGGGGAAGGTCAACTCACGAACAAGGACATGGGCAAAGCAGAGACATTTAATGCCTTCTTTGCCTCTATCTTCAATGCCAATGATAGGCTTTGGGACCCCGGGTGCCCTGAGCCGGACAACTGTGACAGTGCGAGCGATAAACTCCCAACCAACCCTGAATGTGTGTGGGATCTACTGCTCCACCTGGATCCATACAAGTCTATGGGTCCTGATGAGTTTCTTCCCAGGGAGCTTAGAGAGCTGGCTAACGTCATCGCGGGACCTCTCTCAATTATTTGTCAACAGTCTTGGGAATCTGGAGAGGTCCCAGTAGACTGGAAGGTGGCAAATGTTTTTTGCCAATTTTCAAGAAGGGCAAGAAAGAAGACCCTGGTAACTACAGGCCTGTCAGTCTCATGTCAGTGCCTGGTAAAATTATGGAGAAGATAATCCTTGAAGTTATTGAAGCGCACCTGGGAGACAATGCAGTCAAGGTCCCAGCCAACATGGGTTCACGAGGGGTAGGTCCTGCCTAACAAATTTGATTTCCATTTATGATAAGATCACCCATCTAATTGATCAAGGGAAACCAGCTGTTCTGATTTTCTGAATTTCCGTAAAGCTTTTGACACAGTTTCTCATATGATCCTACTGGACAAAATGTCCAGCGTACAGCTAAACAAAAACATCATATGATGGGTGAGCAAATTGGCTGACAGACAGGGCTCAAAGGGTTGTAGTAAATGGCGCCACATCAGACTGGCGGAAGGTCACTAGTGGGGTCCCCCAGGGCTCCATTTTAGGGCCACTCCTCTTCAATGTCTTTATAAATGATTTGGATGTAGGACTAGAAGGTGTTTTGAGCAAATTTGCTGATAACACTAAACCTGGAGGAGTTGTTGACTCTGCTGAGCATGGAAAGGCCTTGAAGAGAGATCTGGACAGATTGGAGAGCTGGGCAATCACCAACCGCATGAAGTTTAACAGGAGCAAGTGCCAGGTCCTGCACCTGGGATGGGGCAGCCCTGGCTATATGTACAGGCTGGGCGACGAGACGCTAGAAAGCAGCCCCGCAGAGAGGGATCTGAGGGTTGTGGTTGATAGCAAGCTGAATATGAGCCAGCAGTGTGCCCTGGCAGCCAGGAGGGCCAACTGTATCCTGGGGTAAATCAAGCACGGCATTGCTAGTCAGTCGAGGGATCTGATTGTCCCGCTCTACTCTGCACTGGTGCGGCCTCACCTCAAGTACTGTGTGCAGTTCTGGGCACCACAGTACAAAAAGGATGTGAAACTATTGGAGAGTGTCCAGAGGAGGGTGACGAAGATGGTGAAGGGCCTAGAGGGGAAGATGTACGAGGAGCAGCTGAGGTCACTTGGTCTGTTCGGGCTGGAAAAGAGGATGCTGAGGGGAGACCTCATCACGGTCTACATCTTCCTCACAAGGGGGAGCAGAGTGGCAGGCTCCAATCTATTCTCTCTGGTGACCCATGATAGGACCCAAGGGAATGGAGTCAAGCTGCGACAGGGGAGGTTCAGGCTGGATATCAGGAAGAGGTTCTTCACTGAGAGGGTGGTTGCGCACTGGAACAGGCTCCTCAGGTATGTTGTCACGGCGCCAAGCCTGTCAGAGTGTTAGAAGCTGGTGTAGTTTAACCTGGCTGGCAGCTATGCACCACACAGCCGTTCGCTCATCCTCCCCCCTCCCGCTCTGGGGTGGGGGAGAGAAACAGGAAAGTGAAGCCTGTGGGTTGAGATAGAGACAGTTTTTTAAGACAGGAAAATAATAATAATAAAAGTACTACTAATAATAATGTGTATGAAACAAGTGATGCACAATGCAATTATCACCATCCGCTGAACGAAGCCCAGGCTATCCCCGAGCAGCCGCCCCCCCCATCCCCCACCTAGCCACCCCTATATATTGTTCAGCATGACATCAGATGGTATGGAATACCCCTTTGGCCAGTTTGGGTCAGCTGTCCTGGGTCTATCCCCTCCCAGCTCCTGCTGCACCCCTAGCCTGCCCGCTGTCAGGACAGAGCAAGAAGCTCCCTGGCTTAGTGGAAGCACTGCTATGAAACAATTAAAACATCAGCATGGTATCAACACTCTTCTCATCCTAATCCAAAACAGCATGCTAACAGCTACCAGGAGGAAAATTAACTCTATCCTAGCCAAAACCTGGACATATATCCAATCTTTATTCCATACCATTTATGTCAAGCTCAGGTTACACCCTTTCCAATTCATTCCAATTAATCACCATGTTCATCTATGGTATATAGAATGTCCACTGAATTTGTATTGTCCGTGACTGACTTCGGGCTCCATCTGTCATAGAAGTCTTTCAGGGCAGAAGAGATGGTGTGTGATGTTGCATTGCCACACGTTGAAGCTTGTTCTCATTCCATCACATCTCTGTGCTTATCCAATTCTATCAAAATTCATTCATTATTATCTGCATGGCTGTTACAGTGATACCATTAATAAGACAGTGACATATAGCAATCATGGTAGTGATGACAGAGTATTATATAATAATTAACATAAAACAATTCAACTCATGGGCTATTCTCACCCAGTCTTAAATCCTCTTGAGGTACACACTGGACACCCAACTTTCCGGATCACTCAACTTTCCCGGAGGCTGGTGCATGATAGGGGATGTGATACACCTACTCAATACCATGTTCTTTGGCCCAAGTGTCTATAAGGTTGTTTGGGAAATGAGTCCCATTGTCTGACTCTATTCTTTCTGGGGTGCCATGTCGCCATAGGACTTGCTTTTCAAGGCCCAGTGTAGTGTTCTGGGCATTGGCATGGGGCACAGGATATGTTTCCAGTCACCTGGTGGCTGCTTCCACCATTGTTAGTATGTAGCGCTTGCCTTTGTGGGTTTGAGGGAGTGTAATGTAATCAATCTGCCAGGCCTCCCCATATTTATATTTCAGCCATCATCCTCCATACCAAAGAGGCTTTAACCGCTTGGCTTGCTTGATTGCAGCACATGTTTCACAATCATGATTTACCTGTGCAATAGTGTCCATGGTCAGGTCCACCCTTCGATCACGAGCCCATCTGTATGCTGCATCTCTGCCTTGATGGCCCGAGGTGTCATGGGCCCATCGAGCTACAAATAATTCACCCTTATGTTGCCAGTCCAGGTCCACCTGAGCCACTTCAATCTTAGCAGCCTGATTCACCTGCTAGTTGTTTCAATGTTCTTCAGTGGCCCCATTCTTGGTCACATGAGCATCTACACGGTGTACTTTTACTACCAGGTTCTCTACCTGGGCAGCAATATCTTGCCCCAGTGCAGCATCCCAGATGGGTTTGCCTCTGTGCTGCCAGTTGCTCTGCTTCCATTGCTGTAACCTCCCCCACAGCAGCTGGGAGAGCGAGGAGTGAGAACCAGCCCTGCAGACACCAAGGTCAGTGCAGAAGGAGGTGCTCCGGGTGCCAAAGCTGTAGTTCCCCTGTGGGCTGTGGAGAGGACCCTGGTGGAGCAGGTTGTTCCCCTGCAGCCCATGATCACAGAATTACAGAATTTTCTAGGTTGGAAGAGACCTCAAGGTCATCGAGTCCAACCTCCAACCTAACGCTAACAGCCCTCCACTAAACCATATCCCTAAGCTCTACATCTAAGCGTCTTTTGAAGACTTCCAGGGATGGTGACTCCACCACTTCCCTGGGCAGCCTGTTCCAATGCCTCACAACCCTTTCTGTAAAGAAGTTCTTCCTAACATCTAACCTAAAACTCCCCTGGCTCAACTTAAGCCCATTCCCCCTCGTCCTGTCACCAGGCACGTGGGAGAACAGGCCAACCCCCACCTCGCTACAGCCTCCCTTGAGGTACCTAAAAAGAGCGATAAGGTCGCCCCTGAGCCTCCTCTTCTCCAGGCTGAACAAGCCCAGCTCCCTCAGCCGCTCCTCGTAGGACTTGTTCTCCAGAAAGGGGAGGGGGCACCCGGATTTGAACCGGGGACCTCTTGATCTGCAGTCAAATGCTCTACCCCTGAGCTATACCCCCACCTAATGATGTACCACGGTGGATCAGATTTCCACACTGCAGCCCACGGAGGAGCCCATGGTGGAGCAGGAGGATCAGGCCTGAAGGAGCTTGCGGCCTGTGGAAAGCCCCTGCCGGAGCTGATTGATGCCGGAGCAGCCCAGGGAGAGGAGCCCACACATTTGCAGGTGATCTGGCAGGAGCTGCTGCCCATGTTGGAGCAGCTTGCTACTGAAGGATGGACCCCGTGGTACAGACCCATGTTTGAGCAGTTCTAGAAGAGCTGCTGCCTTTGGGAAGCCCATGCAGAATCAGTTCGGGAAAGGCTGTATCCAGTGGGAGGGACCCCACATTGGAGCAGGGGAAGAGAATGACTGTGAAGGAGCAGTAGAGACAAAGTGCTATAGACTGACTGCAGCCCCCATTCCTCCATTCCCCTGTACCGCTTGAGGGGAGGAGGTGGAAGAGGATGGATGGGGGGAAGGTGTTTTTAGTTTGTTGATCTCCCTGTCCTTATCTCAGCCCCTGAGGCCTTTTCATCGTATTTTCTCCCCCTTTCTCTTCAAGGAAGAGGCGTGAGAGAGCAGTTGTGGTGGAGCTTAACTGCCAAGCTGGGTAAAACCACTAGAAACAGATAAGCTTCATTGTCAACATCGCTCACTGATAGGATTTTTTTTTTCTTTCCAGCATACTTTCTTTTCCCCCTCTTCTTCTGAGAAGATAGAGTTAGAGAGTGTTTGTGGTGGAGTTTAAGCTGCCCAGCAGGGTAAAACCAGTACAACTATAAGCAGTAGTTCATATGTTCTTAGGAAAGACCAGGAAGCCTTTGAATCTTAAAATAGGTGGAGCAATTTTACCTCCACTACTACTCCTTCACATGAGACCCCTAGCAGGCCTCCTTCTCCTACAGAATTCGTCAAAATGTGAGAATAGCTTAGAGGTCAGAACAAACAAGTTGGAAATCACAAGTCATTTCTCTACAACTTATTAAGATCTGAATATTCTTCCTCAAGCATGCACATTTTTATAGCAACCTACAGCAAAAACAACTAGGCAAGAGTTCCCAGAATGTCCTTCTATAATCATACATTCTTCAACCATAAAAAGTATTTGAACACAAACACGAATACAGACATAGATTTGTATTCAAACAGACCAAAACTCCCTCAGCAGTACTCACAGAAGGGAGGGCAGCCAATGATACTGGAAGATGGAAGCTGGCAACAAGGACCAGCAGGAGGAAGAATCTTTCCCCAAAGTCTGAGGTGCCCTTACAGAACCGCTTCACCCCTCTGTGGACTTAGAAGGAAAAACCCCTTTTGGGGGGGAAGGAATTGTGAAGCTGAGTAAGACAGACAGGTCTGCTCCCCATGTAACAACTAGTCCAAGTAAGAAAAAGTGACAGGTGATAGTAGCAGTAGACTCTCTTCTGAGAGGTACAGAGGCACTCATCTGCCGACCTGGTTCTGCTTTTAAGGGAAGTCTGCTGTTTACTGGGGGCTTGTATCAAGGGTGTTACCAAAAGACTGCCAAGCCTTGTACAGCCTAAGGACTATTATCCACTGCTGCTGTTTCACGTGGGCACCAATGATGCAGCCAGGAACAACCTGAGGAGTGTCAAGAGGGATTACAGAGCCCTGGGAGCAGCAGTAAAGGACTCAGGAGTGCAGGTAGTTTTTTTATCAGTCCTGCTGGTTAAAAGGGAGGGGGTTGAAAGGGCCAGTTGAATCTGGCAAATCAGCAGATGGTTTCAGGACTGGTGCCACAGACAGGGGTTCAGCTACTGAGATTATGGGGCTTGCTTTGAGAAACTTGGTTTACTGGGAGCTGAGATGGGGTCCATCTATCAGAGAAGGGGAAGAACATCTTTGGTCATAGTCTTGCCAAGCTGATGAAGAGGGCTTTAAACTACAGGAGTTAAAGATGTATGCATGCCTGCAAGACTATGACCTCATTGGCATTAAGGAGATGTGGAGGGACAGCTCCCTTGACTGGAGTGTTGGAATGGAAGGATACAGGCTCTTTAGGAAGAACAGGCAGGGGAGATGAAGAGGGGGCATCACCCTCTATGTCAGTGAGCAGCTAGAGTGCATGGGATGGATGAGGAGCTGACAGAGCTTACGTGTCAGGATTAAAGAGAGGGCAGGGACAGGTGACATTATAGTGGGAGTCTGCTACAGGCCACCTGAAGACCAAGAAGACCAAGCAGATGAGGCCCTCTATAGATGGATATAAGCAGCCTCACATTCACAAGCCCTGGTTCTTGTGGGGTGTGCTGGATCTGGCTGGGATGAAGTTAATATTCCATGCTGAAGCCCATACAGCACTGTGCTCTGCACTTGTAGCTAGAACAGCAGTGGTATCACACTAGTGTTTTGTCTATTGCTGAGCAATACTGGCACCACATCAGGATTCCCTCCAACCCCCTGAGAGCCAGCAGGCTGGGGGTGGGCAAGAGATGGGAAGGGGACAAACACCAGGGCAGCTGACCTAAACCAACCAAAGGGATATTCCATACCATACGATGTCACACTCAGCAATAAATGTGGAAAAGGGAAGAAGAGGGGAGGGGTGGACTCTTGTTATGAAAACGTCTGTCCTCCCAAACAACTGCTACTTGCATTGAGGCCCTGCTTCCTGGGACATGGCTGAACATTACTTGTTGATGGGAAGTAGAGAGTAATTTCTTTTTTCTCTCTCTCTGTGCTTCCGCACAGCCTTTGCCTGTTTTGTGGTGTTTTTTTTTTTTTTGTTTGTTTGTTTTTTGTTTGTTTGTTTGTTTGTTTTCCCCTTTTCCTTTTCCCTTCAATTAAATTATCCTTATCTCAACCCGTGAGTTGTTTTTTTTTTCTTTCCAGCATACTGTCTTCTTTCCCTCTTCTTCTAAGGAGGGGGAGTGAGAGAGTGGTTGTGGTGGAGTTCAGCTGCCCAACAAGGTAAAAACCACCACATGGGGGACTTCAAGAATCATGATATCTGTTTGAGGGACAGCACAGCAGGACATAGGCAATCCAGGAGGTTCCTGGAATGCATTGATGACACTGTCCTTGTTGCCAACAAGGAGAGGTGCTATGCTGGACCTCATTCTCACCAACAAGGAGGGGCTGGTAGGGCATGTGAAGTGCAAGGGCAGCCCTGGCTGTAGTGATCATGAAATGGTGCAGTTTAGGGAAGCTTTCCTGAGGGAAGCAAGGAGGGAGCACAGCAAGCTTGCTACCCTGGAATTTGGAAGAGCAGACTTCGGCCTCTTCAGGGATCTGCTTGATATAGTCACATGGGACAAAGCCCTGGAGGGGAGAAGGACCCAAGAAAGCTGGTTAATATTCAAGGAACTTTAACTGCTGTTAAAGATAACAAAAAACGTTTCTATAAATACATCAACACAAAAAGGAGGACTAAGGAGAATCTCCATCCTTTACTGGATGCGGGGGGAAACTTAGTTACAAGAGATGAGGAAAAGGCGGAGGTGCTCAATGCCTTCTTTGCCTCAGTCTTTAGCGGCAATACCGGTTGTTCTCTGGATACCCAGTACCCTGAGCTGGTGGAAGGGGATGAGGAGCAGGATGTGGCCCTCACCATCCACGAAGAACTGGTTGGTGACCTGCTACGGCACTTGGATGTGCACAAGTCAATGGAGCCGGATGGGATCCACCCAAGGGTACTGAGAGAACTGGCAGAGGAGCTGGCCAAGCCACTGTCCATCATTTATCAGCAGTCCTGGCTATCGGGGGAGGTCCCAGTTGACTGGCGGCTAGCAAACGTGACACCCATCTACAAGAAGGGCCGGAGGGCAGACCCGGGAAACTACAGGCCTGTCAGTTTGACCTCAGTGCCAGGGAAGCTCATGGAGCAGATCCTCCTGAGAGTCATCACGCAGCACTTGCAGGGCAAGCAGGCGATCAGGCCCAGTCAGCATGGGTTTATGAAAGGCAGGTCCTGCTTGACGAACCTGATCTCCTTCTATGACAAAGTGACGCGCTGGGTGGATGAGGGAAAGGCTGTGGATGTGGTCTACCTTGACTTCAGCAAGGCTTTTGACACTGTTTCCCACAGCATTCTCCTCAAGAAACTGGCTGCTCTTGGCTTGGACTGGCGCACGCTTCTTTGGGTTAGAAACTGGCTGGATAGCCGGGCCCAAAGAGTCGTGGTGAATGGAGCCAAGTCCAGTTGGAGGCCAGTCACTAGTGGTGTCCCCCAGGGCTCGGTGCTGGGGCCAGTCCTCTTTAATATCATCATCGATGATCTGGATGAGGGCATTGAGTGCACCCTCAGTAAGTTTGCAGATGACACCAAGCTATGCGCGTGTGTCGATCTGCTCGAGGGTAGGAAGGCTTTGCAGGAGGATCTGGATAGGCTGCACCGATGGGCTGAGGTCAGCTGCATGAAGTTTAACAAGGCCAAGTGCCGGGTCCTGCACCTGGGGCGCAATAACCCCAAGCAGAGCTACAGGCTGAGAGATGAGTGGTTGGAGAGCTGCCTGGCAGAGAAGGACCTGGGAGTGATGGTTGATAGTCGGCTGAATATGAGCCAGCAGTGTGCTCAGGTGGCCAAGAAGGCCAACGGCATCCTGGCTTGTATCAGGAACAGTGTGACCAGCAGGGCTAGGGAGGTGATTGTCCCCCTGTACTCGGCTCTGGTGAGGCCGCACCTCGAGTACTGTGTTCAGTTTTGGGCCCCTCGCTACAAGAAGGACATCGAGGTGCTCGAGCGAGTCCAGAGAAGGGCGACGAAGCTGGTGAGGGGCCTGGAGAACAAGTCCTACGAGGAGCGGCTGAGGGAGCTGGGCTTGTTCAGCCTCGAGAAAAGGAGGCTCAGGGGCGACCTTATTGCTCTCTACAGGTACCTCAAAGGAGGCTGTAGTGAGGTGGGGGTTGGCCTGTTCTCCCACGTGCCTGGTGACAGGACGAGGGGGAATGGGCTTAAGTTGCGCCAGGGGAGTTTTAGGTTAGATGTTAGGAAGAACTTCTTTACCGAAAGGGTTGTTGGACACTGGAACAGGCTTCCCAGGGAAGTGGTGGAGTCACCATCCCTGGAAGTCTTTAAAAGACGTTTAGACGTAGAGCTTAGGGATATGGTTTAGTGGAGATTGTTAGCATTAGGTAGAGGTTGGACTCGATGATCTTGAGGTCTCTTCCAACCTAGAAATTCTGTGATTCTGTGATTCTGTGATCACCTCCTCCAAGCTCAGGAGCGATACATCCCAAGAAAGAGGAAGTCGGGCAAAAACACCACAAGCCCAGAAAGCCAACCTGGCTTGCAACCTGGGCTGCATCAAAAGAAGCATGGCTAGCAGGTCAGAGGAGATGATTCTCCCCCTCTACTCCGCTCTTGTGAGACCCCACCTGGACCACTGCATCCAGCTCTGGGGTGCCCAAATGTAAGAAGGACATGGACCTATTAGAACAAGTTCAGGGGAGGGTCACAAAGATGATCAGAGGGCTGGAACACCTCTCCTATGAAGACAGGCTGAAGGAGTTGGGGTTGTTCAGCCTGGAGAAGAGAAGGCTCTGAGGAAACCTTATAGTGGCCTTCCAGTACCTAAAGGGGGCCTAGAAGAAAGCTGGAAAGGGACTCTTTGTCGGGGAGTGTAGTGATAGGACAAGGAGTAACGGCTTGAAACTAAAAGAGGGTAGGTTTAGATTAGATATAAGGAAGAAATTCTTTACTCTGAGGGTGGTGAGGCACTGGAACAGGTTGCCCAGAGAAATTGTGGATGTCTCATCTCTGGAAGTGTTTAAGGCCAGGTTGGATGGGGCTTTTAGCAACCTGATCTAAGGTGTCCCTGCCCATGGCAGGGAGGTTGAAATTAGGTGATCTTTAAAATCTCTTCCAATATAAAGCATTCTATGATTCTATATCCTCCTCTGCAATAACCTCCACTGGTGGAAACATGCCAAAACTTCATGATTAAGAATTTAACCTAGGATTGCCAACATACATAACTTAAATTAGCGAAGCAAGCTTTAAGAATAAATACAAAACATACCCCCATACCAAAAAGAGAAATCTAAAAACAGGGCTACAGATTTTTCTAAAAATAAAGTAGACTGAACACTCAGCAGTGCAAGTATGTAGTTTCTTAAAACTGTAATGAAGTCTGATAATAAACCATTTCAAATAGCATCAAAACCAAGTGCAAAGTCATCTCACACTTTCGAAAAATTTCAGACCTTTTGGCTCAAGCAACAGTGATATCTAGATATAAAAATTAGAAGAGATTAAAATGATTACCAACAAAAACAGAAGCAGAACAATTCTTCCTTTATTGTATGGTGTATAATCGCTTTGCACCAATTACTACTGTTGGAGGGGTGGTGAGGTAGAAAAGATAAGGCCATTTTAGCCTTAACTATTTTCAAAATGAAGTATATATATTTTAACACTTACACATAGATCAGAATTTCAAAGGCACCTACATGTGTAACTTTTTCTATCAACAGGCCTTTCCAGAAAGGAATCTGTGATAATATTTTAGAATCTGAGGTTATACATCTCAAATATGATATTAGCTACCCCAACAAAGAGATTGTTAGCTGCTTAGCCACATTCTTCTACTCCAACTAAGTTGTCAGGCACTGATACCTCAGATAGTGGACTGTAAACAGAAATATTTCATGAAGCATATTCTTAAACATGCCATCTGTTTTAATGCTGGTGGTAGAGGGAAACAACAGTAATAATCCTAACAGAAAAACAAGTTATGATGCACAAATATACCAGATTTCAAAAGTTTTTTTAAAAAAAAAAAAACAGATCAACAGATTAGCTGCATACCTTTCTCTATCTCCAACTAAAGAAGGCTGACATCTGACATAACTATAGACCTATAGGACATTGTGTGCCAGATTGACAGCTAGGCAACTACATGTGAATGGAGAGACACTGCTATATAGAATAACCATGAGAACATTCTAAATATTGCCAAACATATAGTAAATAAGCTCCAAAAAGGGCAGCCTTAATATCAAGCCAACTAAATAGTGTAGTTTCTTCCTCTCTTACGTGATCAATCTCACTATATTAGAATACCAGTAAGATGTAGGAAACTTCCAATACCTCCACTGATTTTCAGGAAATGCTTTCTGGATTTTTGTTTGTTTTCAAACAAAACAAACTAACAGAACACTGTTGGGCTAATTTAACATTAGCATTAAAGTTCTGAAGTCAATGATTCTCTGCTATACTCACCCTATAGTCAGAATATAACGGCATGGGCACTAATATTCATAGAGGCAGAAGCTACGTGTAAATAAAATATTTAGTACTATGCTACTACAACATTAGAAGTTGCCCAGTTAAAAAACAAAAGTAACAGAGGCGCACAACTCAATGGTGACTTAATCATTTTCCATGTACCTAACTGAAATGAAACATTTTGTTGAGTGTACTCACTAACTACAAAAAACCTTAATAAAACATTCCCATCTCTCAAATACAGGTACATACCTCCCCACTCAGCATTTAAATGAACAAACACTTCAAGGAAAAAAATATATTCAATTTCTAGATGAGAAATTTTCATATGCTTTCACTGTAATAAAAAAAATGCTGAAGCAGCTTACCACCTCTGTTGATGTTTCTGCATGTTCAGAAGCAACATGTTCTTGAAGAGATGTTTCTGTATAACCCATCTTTCCACAATAAGGACAAGTAAAAGACTGTGGCTGTTCTACAGAGAAAGCTTCTCCACCATAATACAAATCTGGAAAAAGATGATGTTTTAAGAGGAGTTATTATTAAGCAGCATAGCCCATTCTTTTTTTCATATAATTCTTTATATATTCCTATGTGCATGTAATAACTGTCAAATTCATTCATTCGTTAATCAAAATAAATATTTTAATTCCGCACAAAGTGAAGATGCTGATATTGTATAGTTGTTCAATGACTCAACTGACAAACAAATAGACAGACTACACAGCATTTTCACTAATAAACAATTTAAGTTTCTAATATTCAGGAAGAGTGTTGTGGTTTAATCCAGCAGGCAGCTAAACACCTCTCAGCCGTTCGCTCACCCTTTCCACCAAAAGCAGGATGGGGGAGAGAATTGGGAAGAAAAAAAAAAGTAAAAGATTGTGGGTTGAGATAAAGACAGTTTATTAGGACGGAAAAGGAAAATAATAATAATAATGATAAAAGTAATCATAACAATGTGTGCAAAACAAGTGATGAGATGCACAATGCAATTGCTCACTACCCGCTGACCGATGCCCATCCCATCCCTGAGCAACCGGTCCCCCCACCCCAGCCAGCCACCCCATATCAATTGCTCAGCATGACGTCATATGGTACGGAATACTCCTTTGGCCAGTTTGCGTCAGATGTCCTGGTTCTGTCCCCTCCCAGTACCTGCTGCACGTCCAGCCTCCTCGCTGTCAGGACAGAGCGAGAAGCTGAAAAGCCCATTGGCTTAGTGTAAGCACTGCTCTGCAACAATTAAAACATCAGTGTGTTATTCTCATCCTAAATCCAAAACACAGCACCATATCAGCTACTAGGAGGAAAATTAACTTTATCCTAGTCAAAACCAGGACAATATCCACCCCTTATTCCATACCATATACGTCATGCATCGGTCCCACACTTTCCAATACATCCCAATTAATCACCACTTTTCATATCACAGAATCACAGAATGGTTCAGGTTGGAAGGGCTCTGAACATCATCTAGTCCAACCCTCCTGCCAAGCAGGATCACATAGAGCACATTGCACAGGATGGCATCCAAGCAGGTTTTGAATATCTCTGGAGGAGACTCCACAACCTCTCTGGGCAACCTGTTCCAGTGCTCAGTCACCCTCACAGTAAAGAAATGCCTGGGGACCTCTGGGGGACAACACTAGTTACAGGACTCCAACTAGACCCTGAACCACTAAACTCAACCCTCTGAGATCTGCCATTCAGCCAACTGACAATCTACCTCACCGTCCACTCATCTAGGCCACACTTCCCGAGCTTTTCTATGAGAATGTTATGGGAGACAGTGTCAAACACCTTGCTGAAGTCAAGGTCGACCACATCCACCCCTCTACTCTCATCTACCCAGCTAGTCATCCCATCATAGAAGGCTATCGGATTGGTTAAGCAAGATTTCCCCTTGGTGAATCATTACTGACTGCTCCTGATCACCTTCTTATACTCCACATGCTTGGAGATGACCTCCAGGATGAGATGCTCCATCACGTTTCCAGGGATGGAGGTGAAGCTGACTGGCCTGTAGTTGCCTGGGTCCTCCTTCTTGCCCTTTTTGAAGACTGGTGTGACATTAGCTTTCTTCCAGTCCTCAGGCACCTCTCCTGTTCTCCAGGACCTTTAAAAGATCATGGAGAGTGGCCTAGCAATAACATTGGCCAGCTCCCTCAGCACCCGTGGGTACATTCCATTGGGGCACATGGATTTATGAACGTCAAGTTTGCTTAGATGATCTTTGACCCGATCCTCTTCGACCAAGGGAAAGACGTGCTTTCTCCAGACTTCTTCACTTGTCGCCAGGGTCTGAGATTCCTGAGGACTAGTCTTAGCAGTAAAGACTGAAGCAAAAAAGGCATTCAGCATCTCTGCTGTTTCTGTATCCTTTGGCACCATAGCACCTGCCACATTCAGCAGCAGGCAAACATTTTCCCTAGTATATGTATATATAAAATGTCTACTGAGTTTGTTCAGACCATGACTAACTTTGGGCTCCAACTGTCACACCAATCTTTGTTGACATGGTGTGTGATATTGGATCATCACCCACTGAAACCCGTTCTGGTTCCATCACAAAGCTGTGCACGTCCAATTCTATCAAAATTCATTCATCATTATCTGCATAACTCTTACTGTGATACCATTCATATCATGATCTTCAGTGGCCCCATTCTTGGTCACATGAGCATCTACACGGTGTACTTTTACTACCAGGTTCTCTACCCGGGAAGCAAAATCTTACCACAGTGCAGCATCCCAGATGGGTTTGCCTCTGTGCTGCCAGTTGCTCTGCTTCCATTGCTGTAATCGCCCCCACAGGGCATTTGCTACCATCCATGAATCAGTGTAGAGATAGAGAATTGGCCACTCTTCTCGTTCAGCAATATCTAAAGCCAGCTGAATGGCTTTCACTTCTGCAAACTGACTCGATTCACCTTCTCCCTCAGCAGCTTCTGCAACTCGTCGTGTAGGACTCCATACAGAAGCATTCCATCTCTGATGCTTCCCCACAATAGGACAGGACCCATCAGTGAACAGGGCATATTGCTTCTCATTTTCTGGTAGCTTGTTGTGCAGTGGGGCTTCTTCAGCACGGACCACCTCCTCCTCTGGTGATATCCCATAATATTTGCCTTCTGGCCAGTCCATAATCACTTCCAAGATTCCTGGGCGACTGGGGTTTCCTATTCGAGCCCGCTGAGTAATCAGTGCAACCCACTTACTCCACGTAGCATCAGTTGCATGATGTGTAAAGGGGGACCCTTCCTTTGAACATATAGCAGCACCAATTGTGTTACCACAAATAAGAATGAATTACCGAGATCCTGCTACAGGAACTTGGAAAGGGCCTTACGGGTACAGAAATACAAATAACACCTGTGGTTACAATGACACTGCTAGGCAGGGTGTAGGGGCTTATGGCATGGAGACAAGGGGTAACAACTATAGCATTTGGAACAATCGTACAGCAATGGCCTTACCTCCTGATGTTTTTCTGATTTGCGGGGATAGGGCCTGGCAAGGTATCCCTGCAAATGCTATCGGAGGTCCATGTTACTTAGGTAAACTTACTATATGTGCTCCTAGCTTGTCGCAGTTGCATGAGATCACTAGACATAAATGGGCATTGCTCGCACCAGATTGCAATGATAATGTTGAATTGCTTGATGTTGCAGCTAGAGCGGCATTGGCAATTTTAGTGCCAGGAGTGGCATCTGTGGCCGCACTTAACAACTTAGAAACATTGGTATGCTGGGCTGAGAAGCAAGCCCATGCCACGACAGAGATACTTGAGGAGATGTTACCAGATCAAAATAGTCTGCGATATGCGCTCTTACAGGGTTGAGCTGCTACTGACTTCTTGCTCTTGGCTCAAGGGCATGGGTGTGAGGACTTTGAGGGAATATGCTGTTTAAACCCTTTTGATCATAATGAGTCAATTCACAAATCCATTACCTTCCTGAAAGAGCACATGAGAAAGATTCTATATGATATCAATCCTTTCTATCAATGGCTCACTGATTTGTTTGAAACGATGCATAGAAGGTTACTGGGATTAGTCAAAGAGGGATTAAGGATTCTGTTTGTTGTGGTGTTAATCATCATTGCGTGTTGTATTGTAATAACTGTGGTTAAAGGGTTACTTGCAAAACTGTTACATCGGGCTTGGTTTGCTCAAAAAGAAAAAGGGGGAATTGTGGAGGGATTTTTGAAACAGCAAGGAGGCCATGACTTGCTGCAGCTGAGCAAACCAAGCTACCAGGACGACTATGAGAAATTCCCATGACAGTGTTCCCACATCGCCCAATTGAGGAATTTAGAGAAATATTGTTGCCAGCAGCTGGCTATACCGACCTGGACACAGATGATCGCGGTGAGACGCGGGAACAAAGGAATCGCGGTAAAACGCGGAGATTAATTGATTGATAAAGAGATCGCGGTGTGAGATGCTACAAGCCCGTTCTCATTCCATCACATCTCTGTGCTTGTCCATTTCTATCAAAATTCATTCATTATTATCTGTGTGGCTGTTACAGTGGTACCATTAATAAGGCAGTGACATATAGCAATCATGGTAGTGATGACATAGAGTATTATATAATAATTAACATAAAGCAATTCAACTCATGGGCTATTCTCACCCAGTATTAGATCCCCTTGAGGTACACACCGGACACCCCATTCTTTTGCATTACCAAGCAAGTGCATCCAGGTCCCTCAGCAAAAGCAATCCCACAAATGGGTTTGCCTTTTCCTGAGGCAGGAGTAGCCCAGACTGTCTTCCCCAGCATGTTCCCTACATGCACTAGAGGAACTTTATCCCCTTCTACAGTACGTAACAGGTTTGATTGGGCAGGTCCAGCTCAGTTGGCAGATCCCCTAATATTGACTAACCAGGTGGCCTTTGCCAAATCTGTATCCCAATTTTTGAATGTCGCAGCCTTCAGTGTGGTCTTTAACAATCCATTGTATCGCTCAACTCTCCCTGAGGCTGGTGCATGATAGGGGATGTGATATACCGAATCATTTTCGTGCTCTTTGGCCAAGTGTCCATGAGATTCTTTTGGAAATGAGTCCCACTGTCTGACTCTATTCTTTCTGGGGTGCCATGTCGCCATAGGACTTGCTTTTGAAGGACCAGTGCAGTGTTCCAGGCAATGGCATGGGGCATAGGATAGCTTTCCAGCCACCCGGTGGTTGCTTCCACCATCATAAGTATGTGGCGCTTGCCTTTGTGGGTTTGAGGGAGTGTGATGTAATCAATCTGCCAGGCCTCCCCATATTTATATTTCAGCCATCATCCTCCATACCAAAGAGGCTTTAACCGCTTGGCTTGCTTGATTGCAGCACATGTTTCACAATCATGATTTACCTGTGCAATAGTGTCCATGGTCAGGTCCACCCTTCGATCACGAGCCCATCTGTATGCTGCATCTCTGCCTTGATGGCCCGAGGTGTCATAGGCCCATCGAGCTATAAATAATTCACCCTTATGTTGCCAGTCCAGGTCCACCTGAGCCACTTCAATCTTAGCAGCCTGATCCACCTGCTGGTTGTTTCAATGTTCTTCAGTGGCCCCATTCTTGGTCACATGAGCATCTACACGGTGTACTTTTACTACCAGGTTCTCTACCCGGGAAGCAAAATCTTACCACAGTGCAGCATCCCAGATGGGTTTGCCTCTGTGCTGCCAGTTGCTCTGCTTCCATTGCTGTAATCGCCCCCACAGGGCATTTGCTACCATCCATGAATCAGTGTAGAGATAGAGAATTGGCCACTCTTCTCGTTCAGCAATATCTAAAGCCAGCTGAATGGCTTTCACTTCTGCAAACTGACTCGATTCACCTTCTCCCTCAGCAGCTTCTGCAACTCGTCGTGTAGGACTCCATACCTTCCATCTCTGATGCTTCCCCACAATAGGACAGGACCCATCAGTGAACAGGGCATATTGCTTCTCATTTTCTGGTAGCTTGTTGTGCAGTGGGGCTTCTTCAGCACGGACCACCTCCTCCTCTGGTGATATCCCATAATATTTGCCTTCTGGCCAGTCCATAATCACTTCCAAGATTCCTGGGTGTCGTAGTTCCACTTGAGAGGGCAGCCAAGCTCCACCACAGCTGCTCTCTCATTCCCCCTCCTCAAAGAGGAATGGGGAGAAAATATGATGAAAAGAGCTCAAAGGTTGAGATAAGGACAGGGTGATCACGCAGTAATTATTGTGACGGGCAAAACAGACTCTGCATAGGGAGACAGTAAGATTTATTGCTTATTACTAACAAGCTAGAGAAGTGAGAAACAAAGGAATGAAACCAAAAGCACCTTCCCCCCCCCATCCACCCTCTTCCACCTCCTCCCCCCCGAGCGGCGCAGGGGAACGGGAGAATGGGGGTTATGGTCAGTCTACAGCGCTTCTTCTCCGTTGCTCCTTCTCGGTCACCCTCGTCCCCTGTGCTGTGGGGTCCCTCCCACGGGATGCAGTCCTTGATGAACTGATCCGATGTGGGCTTCCCACAGGCAGCAGCTCCTCCAGAACTGCTCCAGATATGGGTCTGTACCACGGGGTCCATCCCTCAGGAGAAAACTGCTCCAACCTGGCTCCCCCACGGGCAGCAGCTCCTGCCAGGTCACCTGCTCCTGCGTGGTCTCCTCTCCACGGGCTACAGGTCCGGCCCGGAATCTGCTCTGGCAGGGATCTTCCAAAGGTGGCAGCCTCCGTTGGTGCAGGGCCACCTGCTCCACCGTGGTCTCCTCCACAGGCTGCAGCGTGGAACCCTGCTCCACCATGGTACTCCATTGGGGACAGCCTGCTTCACCATGGTCCTCACCACAGGCCGTAGGGGACTTCTGCTCTGGCGCCTGGAGCACCTCTCCCCCTCCTTCTTCACTGACCTTGGCGCCTGCAAGGCTGTTCCTCACTCCTCTCACTCTCCCAGCTGCTGTGTGGCGCAGCGTTTTTTTTTTCCCTGTCTTAAATATGCTCTCACAGAGGTGCAAACAACATCGCTTCTTGGCTCGGCTCTGGTCAGCAGTGGGGCCCTTCCCAAACATGGGGCAGCTTCTAGATCCTTCTCACAGAAACCACCCCTATGGCCCCCTGCTACCAAAACCTTGCCACATAAACTCACTACACTGGGCGACTGGGGTTTCCTATTCGAGCCCGCTGAGTAATCAGTGCAACCCACTTACTCCACGTAGCATCAGTTGCATGATGTGTAAAGGGGGACCCTTCCTTTGAACATCCAGCCCAGTACCAGCAGTCGGGGTGCCAGGAGGAGCTGCGCTTCACTACTGACCAACTCCGAAGCAGATCAAACTCCCTCATACATTGTCAATATCTCTTTTTCGTTTGGACTGTAGCAGGCCTCAGATCCTCTGTACCCTTGACTCCAAAACCCGAAGGGTAGAACTCGAGTTTCCCTAGGCTCTTTCTGCCAGAGGCTCCAGGTGGGGCCATTCTCCCTGGCTGCGCAGTAGAGCACATTCTTTACATATTGTCCTGCTTGGACTGGCCCAAGGGCTACTGCATGAACCATCTCCCATTTAATACGTTCAAAGGCTTGTCATTGCTCAGGGCCCCATTTGAAATCATTGTTCTTACCTGATAGAGCGGGCTTACAATCAGACTGTAATTTGGAATGTGCATTCTCCAAAACCCCACGACACCTAGGAAAGTTTGCATTTCTTTTTTGTTATTTGGTGGAGACATAGCTGTTATTTTGTTGATCACATCCATTGGTATTTGACGACGTCCATCTTGCCATTATATTCCTAAAAACTGGATCTCTCGTGCAGGTCCTTTGACTTTATTTTGTTTTATGGCAAAACCGGCCTTCAGAAGGATTTGGACTGTTTTCTTCCCTTTCTCAAAAACATCAGCTGCTGTGTCACCCACCTCATACGATGATGTCATTAATGTACTGCAGGTGTTCAGGAGCTTCCCCCTGTGAAATATGTTCATTTGATTCGTGTCAATATGGAACAGCGCTAGGGCCTCATAATGAAATGTGACCTTCTGTCTTACATACCCTTGTATAAATAACCACAAGTCCAAGAGAAACAGAGTGGTTAGTGTATATAGCTCTTGCATCTTGCAAAAGAATGGTCTAGCAGTTCATGTCGATAGAGGGTTTGAAGGGTAAACCTTGAGACTCGGGTCTGGGAGATAAGAGAATAGGGGGGAGTTTTTTGAGATAACTGTTGACTATTGCACGAGACACAACTTTCTGACATCTGGCCCAGAGACTACTAAATAAGGAGAGGGGGGAAGCTGAAGAACAACCAAAGGACAAAGCCTGGGAGGAAGACTACGAGCCTCTACGAGCGACCCCCAGAGGGCCCACCAGAGACTGATACGCATGCATCCGTGGGATGGTTCGGGTCTCGGGAAACTAATTATACTAACCCTGCCTTTTCCAAAAGTGGTGATGAATATGTATTAGCCTAGGAGCATAAAAACCAGCCGCCTGATATAATTGGTGTGCGTCTTAGTGGAGCAGAGACTCCCGGCGCACCCAGCACTGTTTGCTTACCTCTATTCGTTTAATAAATTGTAAACTTTGATTGTAACCCTATTTGGGACTCAGTCATTTATTACACCCCTGTTCCAGCGCAGACTGGATCAGTCCATGGCAAATGGTAGGGCTGTGTTTCCCCCCCAGGACAGCCAATTCCAGGTGTATTGGACACCCCTCCAAGAAAAAGCAAACTGTAGCCTGCACTCTCCTGCTAGAGGGATGGAGAAAAATGCATTAGTGATACTGACTGTGGTGTACCACTTGGCTGCTTTTGACTCCAGTTTGTACTGGAGTTCTAGCATGCCTGGCACTGTATCACTCAGTGGTGGCGTGACTTCGTTCAGGCCACGATAGTCCACTGTTAGCCTCCACTCGCCGTTAGAATTTCGCACTGGCCACAGGGGACTACTGAAAGGTGAATGAGTCTTGCTGATCACTCCTTGGCTCTCCAGTTGACGAATTAGCTTATGGATGGGAATTGGGGGAGTCTTGCCACCAGTGCACAGTTGTGCACAGTTGTGGTAGCGATTGGCACCTACTGTTCTTTGACCCTCAGCAACCCCACAACAGAAGGGTCCTCCGAGATACCAGGCAAGGTAGACAACTGTTTAATGTCCTCTGTCTCTAAGGCAGCTATGCCAAAAGCCCACCGGAACCCTTTTGCGTCCTTGAAATATCCTCTCCTGAGGCAGTCTATGCCAAGGATGCATGGAGTATCTGGGCCAGTCATAATACAGTGCTTTTGCCACTCATTCCCAGTTAAACTCACTTCAGCCTCCAATACAATTAACTGCTGGGATCCCCCCGTCACCCCATAAATACAGACAGGTTCTGGCACCAGTGTCTACTAAAGCCTTATACTTTTGTGCGCCTGACGTGCCAGGCCATCGAATCCACGTGGTCCAATAAACTCGATTGTCCCTTTCCTCCCCCTGGCTGGAGGCTGGGCCCCTCTAATCCTGGTCAGAATCTTCATTTCTGCATCTGGAGGACTGCCTGCTGGAAGTTGGAGCAGCAAGCTTCTCAAAGAACCCCTTTTTCCCGATTGTTTTTCCTTGCAACTCACATACCCGTGCCTCTAGGGTCGAGGTAGATTTTCCATCCCATTTTCCTATGTCCTTTCCATGGTCACGTAGGTAAAAACACAGGGTACCACGGGGTGTGTACCCACTGTATCGTCTTCCTTGCACGGATGGACGCTTACGCCTGATAGGTGAGACACTGGTTTGTACAGGTGGGGAGGAAAATAAATTCTCTTTAAGTTGGTAGAACTCTTCAGAAAGTTTCTCCACAGCTGAGACACAGGCCTGTAGGGAAGAGGAGAGACTTTCTTCGTACTGCTGGAGTTGTTTAGTCAATTCATCCACTGTGGGTTCCTCATGTTCTTTCCAGGCCGATATTGCCAATGAGCTGGCATATGATGATGGTGCACTCCATACAAACTTCCGCCACATGGGTCGTGTACACTTGACTTCATCTGGATCTGTGGATATTTGTTTCGTTGTCTAGGTCCCTATAAATCACCTTCCGTACAGCTAATTCCCTCAGGTACTGGATTCCCTTCTCCATAGTGGTCCACTTGCCTGGTAGACATACAAGTTCTTCCTTGAAGGGATACCTTGAAGATGCACTGTGCTCTCAGCCTTACAACAAATCTAGGTTAAATATTGTAATTTAAAATGACTCAGTGACACCAGTACTCCATATGTTGATATTGGTGCTGTAGCTGAACTGGTGTTTAACAATAATAATTTGTTTTAGTGAAGCAAAATGAGTGAGATGTTACGTACCAGTTTCAATACTTTAGCACTTCTCAAATACTGAAGCAGCAGCTTCCCTTAAGCTGCTAACTTAGCAATTAACATGAGCCAAACCCATCATGAAAATTTAAAAAATCATTCTAAATTCTTACTAAAATCATAGAATCATTAAGGTTGGAAAAGGCCTCCAAGATCATCTGGTCCAACCGTCCCCCTACCACCAAAATTACCCATTAAACCATATGTCCCTAAGTACCACATCTACACTTTCCTTAAACGCTCCCAAGGGACGGTGACTCCACCACCTCCCTGGGCAACCCGTTTCAATGCCTAACCACTCTTTCTAAGAAGAAATTTCTCCTACTTTCCAACCTGTACTTGTAGAAGCCCTTCCTGTTGTCCTTGACATCCCTGGCCAGATTCAATTCCATTTGGACTTTAGCTGTTCTAACTTCATTCCTGGGTGCTCGGACAATGTCTCTGTATTCCTCCCAGGTTACCCGCCCTTGCTTCCACTCTCTGCATGCCTCCCTTTTGTGTTTGAGTTTTGCCAGGAGCCCCTTGTTCATCCATACAGGCCTCCCGGCATTTTTTCCTGACTTCCTCTTTATTGAGATGCACAGCTTGGAAGAGGTGACCCTTGAATATTAACTATTTTTCTTGAGCCCCTCTTCCCTCCAGGGCCTTATCCCACAGGACTCTTCCAAGCACCTCTTTGAAGAGGCCACAGTCTGCTCTCCTGAAGTCCAGGGCTGTGAGCTTGCTTTTTACCCTGCTCCCTCCCCTCAGGATCCTGAACTACACCATCTCAAGGTCACTGCAGCCAAGGTTGCCCTTGACCTTTGTATTCCAAACAAGACCCTCTTTGGTGGTGAGAATGAGGTCCAGCAGAGCCCCGCTCCTTGATGGTTGCTCTATCACTTGGAGGAGGAAGTTATCATCAACACATTCCAGGAACCTCCTGGATTGCTTATGCCCTGCTGCGTTGTCCCTCTAACAGATATCGGGGTTGTTGAAGTCCCCCGTGAGGACCAGGGCCTGTGAATGTGAAGCTGCTTCTATTTGTCTGTGGAGGGCCTCATCCGCTTGCTCTTCCTGGTCAGGTGGTCTATAGCAGACACCCACTACAATGTCACCCTTACCTGTCCTCTCTTTTAATCTTTACCCATAAACTCTCACTTGGCTCATCATCCATCCCCAGGCAGAGCTCTGTGCACTCCAGCTGGTCATTGGCATAGAGGGCGACACCCCCTCCTCCTCTCAACAGCCTGTCCTTCCTAAAGCGCCTGCATCCTTATATTGCAATACTCCAGTCATGGAAGCCATTCCACCAAATCTCCACGATCCCAATAAGATCGCAGCCCTGCAACCATACACACGTCTCTAACTCATCTTGTTTATTCCCCATACTGCATGCGTTAGTGTCCAGACACTTTGGAGGGGCACCCCAGCATGTTGGGTTCCTAGAAAGCATTTGGGGGATTTTGCTATAATGTTGCCTGGTAGGCATTACCTTGTTAACCTGCAAGCGCTGGAGGTGACCCTGCTTAATTCCCATTTAATTGATTTTGTGATCCCTCCCTGTCACATCACCCAATGCCCTTTTCTCAGCAACCCTGTCAGTCACTCTTTCAGTGTATTGCTTGTTACCCTCTCCTTCCCCCGTCACTCCTAGTTTAAAGCCCTCCTTATGAGGTCAGCGATCCTATTGGCAAAAATAGATGCCCTGCATCCATATGGCAAATAGGATGCCCCGCTTAGAGAGGTGCAATCCATCTATCCAAAGCAGATGATTGTCAGACAGGGTCCCATGGTCTTAGAACCCAGAACCCTGTCACTGACACCAGCTCCACAGCCAATTATTGACCTGTCTTATCAGTGCTCCTCTTCTCACATCTTTTCCACTCACCATCAGGATTGAGGAGACCACCACCTAGGCCCCCATGCCCTTGACTACTTCCCCCAGAGTTCTGTAGTCCCTTTTGATACTGTCCAGGTTTCCCCTTGCAGTATCATTTGCACCCACGTGGAGTAAGAGCAGGGGGCAGTAGTCAGAGGGCCGGACCAGCTTCGGCAGTGACTCCACAACATCCCAGATCCAAGCCCATGGCAGGTAGCAAACTTCCCTAGTCAGTAAATCAGGCTGACACTTTCTCCTCTTCACTACCATCTGAATAGGAGAAAGGGGACTCGGCTGTCTATATTTGTTTTATGTGAATCCTATATGTAGGTGCTGTTGAAGGCAGTGCCTTGTCTGTGGCAATCTGTGTGACTGGCTGTGTCTGTGTTCTGTGTGTGTCTGTGTGTCTCTGGGATACGTGCTCAGCTTTGCTACTGGTTGAACCTACAAACACAGAAGCGGCAGCCATGTCCCTCAGCTCGGGTAGAGATCCTGGGTTCCCAGGCTGGGCAGATAGGAGTCTTGGACTGGAAGAGGAAGCCACACTCTTAACAACCATTAATATTAAGGGATCACCATATTACTTTGAATGAAATCCAGGAAATTAAAAATCCTTAAGCCAGTCAGGCTCCAAATCTCACAGTTGAGATGCCAGTTTCCAGATGTGTTCTCTTATTACCACTACTTCCCTATTTATACAAGTTATATAATTATTATGAGAAATCCTGTCACACTTAAGGTCACAATAAGTTTCCCTTGAGAAAAATAGAAATAGGAACTATACACCTTTTATTTCCTCTATTTCTTTACAGCAAGGTTCTTATGAAAATGCTCACCAACATTGTGGGACCTGGTCCTTACAGTTCACACACACACAAAATCTAATTGCTACATCAAAGATGACACTTCCTGGGTATTTAGAGACATTTGGGAGAAACTAACTTCATGGATACCTGAATGGAATTGGCTCAAACAATTATTTGTTGGTATTATAATAGTAATGGCATTGTGTGTCTGTCATCCCCCATGACATCCAAAGAAAAATATTGTGCCCTAATATTGGAAAAACTCAAGAGTGGGGGATGTGAAGTGGTGCAAAAATGACAACAGGAGTAAGAAAATAAGAGGGGGGAATTGTGAGAAACAATGGTGGTTTTGGTTGTGTGGGTTTTTGTGTTTTTTTTTTTTTTTCAGTAGAATGTGTTTTTGCAGTGGAAAATTCCACTAACCTTGCATATTCAAAAGTGATTGTGCAGGCATGACAGTTGCATAGCAGTGGGGAGTATGTTAAGAAGCTAAGGGGAAGGTCCCACTGTCCCAGAATAAGGAGGATAGCTAAGAAAAACAGGACGAGCAGTGCAAAATCAGTAAAAACAAAAATCACGGACACTCTAGTCAAGAGAGAAGAAGGGAAAAAAAAAGGAAAAGGAGAAATTAATGGTTGGACAAATAAAATTGTGCATATATGGTATAGCAAGAAGCATCGAGTAGTTTGTGAACTTGTAGTACACAGCCGATGAGGAAACGGGAGGAATCAAGCATCAGGTAATAGGGAATATAAGGCTGTGATATACTTTTACTGTGCGCTCCTGCTTGCAGGACTCCCACCATTGCAATTGCGAATAAAATAGCTTCACAGAAGACCCTGTCTGAAAAGAATATTGAGATTTTTCTCACAGTCAGTAGGACTAAGGAAGCAATTGTCTCCCTATACTCAGCCCTGGTAAGACCATACCTTAAGTACTACGTTCAGCTTCGGGCCCCTCACTAGAAGAAGGATATTGAGTTGCTGGAATGCATTCAGAGAAGAGCAACTAACCTGGTGAAGGAACTAGAAAACAAGACACAAGGAGCATCTGAGGGAACTGGGGTTGTTTATTCTGGAGAAGAGGAGGCTGAAGGGAGACCTCATCGCTTTCTACAACTACCTGAAAGGAGGTTGTAGAGAGGAGGGTGTCTATTTTCTCAGGTGAAAAGTAATAGAATGCGAGACAACGGCCTCAAGTTCCGCCAGGGGAGGTTTAGATTGAATATTAGGAAGAATTTGTTCGTGGAGAGCGTGGTCAAGCACTGGAACAGGCTGCCCAGACAAGCAGTGGAATCTTTAAGAGACGTATGGATGTAGCACTTCTGGACATGACTTAGTTCTGGACTTGATGATCTTAAGGGTCTTTTTCAACCTAAATGATACTATGATTCTAAGATGTTTTTTAGATGCACAGATTGTTCGCAAGATTGGTTGGAACAACTTAAGAAGTTAAATGACTTTCAGTAAGTTTTCCCATTGTATTACTTTCAAAGTTTTAGCATTTAATGTTAACTTGTGGCTCCACAGCATGCATGCATCAATCCTCTTTTTCCTATGGAACACATACATAACATTTACGATGTTGCCATTTAACCCCATATGCAATATACAAGAATAACTGTCACCAGGGGTCAAGTTTAAGCCATGCACCTCAAATAGTGAACAAAACATTGAATTAATATATACTGGTACACACACAATTTTATCTCATGAATAAGTAAAAATAAAGAAAGTGAAGCCTAAGAAGAAATATCTAGAAATATTTTCAAAAGTATATTTGCGTATCATTCAAAAATTTCTTTCCAAACTGTGAATTCTCAGAGCATAGATTTCCAAGTCATTACAACACAGGCTTAGAGCAAGCAGTGACTTGAGAATTACACATGAATGAGAGACTTCTCTGCTCAAAGGGAGTTCTAAGAAAGTAGCCGTATATCGGTATATTCAGCTGTTCTGAGCTTTAAATCCTTAAAGCAAGTAGCATAATGTATACATCCAGTACTTTTCTTTTTAAACCTTTTTTTTTTTTAAGTGAAAAAGAAAATAAGACTAAAAGAGCTGAAAACTTGAATAATATGATTCGAATCACTAAAAACAGTTTTTGTTAAAACAGTAGTCTTGTGGAGGCTTAAAACAGGTATAACAAGAAATAAGCGTCCAATGTCAACAGCATCTTAACACAAACATATGCTATGGAAGTATCTCCCGAATTACAGTGTTGGTGTTATAGGGGATACAACAGCAATTAAGAGGACTACTTGCTAGCCCTTGCCACTATTCTTCCACATTCAGTACAGCCTACAACCCCTGCTACGTCCCCAGATACAACCAGAAAAGAACATATTCTCTAAACTCTCACCACTATTTCTCTCCACCATGGCACTTTCTGGTACAGCATACTGGGGGGGGTGTGCATGTAGATGTTAAACCTTTTGAATTTGAAGTTAATTTAGAAGTAATCATTTTATAAGATAAATGTAACAGTCCAATAATTTGATGTCTGCCAAAACACCTAACCCAAAAGAATAAACCAGATTTCACGTACTAGAACCAAAGAGAAAGCAAGCTTTTAACTTAAAGAGATAGAAACTTACTATAATTTTTAGCATGTTATTTGGGGAAAAAAAAATAAAATGTTCCTAAGCAATGAAACAAATATACATGTTTATAACTATGGCAAACAGTTCCAATATTAACTGTTACTTACCAAAATCTACCCTTGTTAGTATGCACTGCATGGGATGGTCAGTTGTATGCCTCGTTGTTGTTGCACCACTTTCATAACAAGTTGCACACAAATCGTAATCATAGCAAATTAAACACTTGTATCTGCGACCTCGAAAATTTCCTTTTAAACATGCATCACAGCTGACACCTGTGAATAAAAAAAAAATAGAGGAAAAAATAATTTTACATTGTTATAATGATACAGATTTGTTGCTATCATCTCCCAACAACAACCAAAAAAGAAATTCAGCCCAAAGCTTTTATGTAGCTGATGAAAATAAGACAGCTTTAAACATATTTTTATTTTTAAAAAGGCAACAGTCACCCGAATTGAAAGTTAAACTTAAAGTAAAATAAATTAAAAAACACAGTCAGTCACCTAAACTGATAGATGGTTAAGCTATAAATTATTTTATAATCACTTCTTCCTTGTTTGGAATTTTGGTTCAAAACATTCTCAAGGTTAAACAGTATAGCAGTTGATCTGGAAGTTTCTACAAAAACAAGCAAACAAAAACTCCCCACAGCAGACCATCTCACAAACCACAGATAAGCACATACCACCACATAATAACATCCCTCCCAGGCTTTTGTGTTTATTTTTTATACATTCTAACATTTCAATTCTGAAGAATGCCACTCTTCACAATGCATACATATCTGTGTGGTGGTTTCGCAGCTGTAGGTAGCTCAGCACCACCAGACTGCTCTCTCACTCCTACTCCTCAAAAGAAAAGAGGGAGGAAAGATGATAAAAATAGCTCATGGGTTGAGATAAGGACAGGGAGATCACTCACCAACTGTCACAAGCAAAACAGACTCAGCATAAAGGAGATGTAATTGATAACAGACTTAGAGCCGTGAGAACTAAAAACAAACTAAAAACACCTTCCTCCCCCATCCACCCTCTTCTTCCACCTCCCTGAGCAGCACAGGGGAATGGGGATTGTGGTCAGTCCATAACACTTAGTCATGTGCTGCTCCTTCATGGTTAGTCTTTTCTCCTGCTCCAGCATGGGGTCCTTCCCGCAGGACATGGTCCTTCACAAACTTATCCTACATGGGCTTCCCAAAGACTGCAGTTCTTCAAGAACTGCTCCAATATGGGTCTGTGCCATGGGGTGCAGTCCTTCAGGAACAGACTGCTCCAATATGGGTCCCCCATGCACAGCAGTTCCTGCCGGAGCACCTGCTCCACCGTGGGCTCCTTCACAGGCTACAGAGTGGATATCTACTCCACTGTGGTACTCTATAGGCTGAAGGGGGAACAGCCCGCTCCACCATGGTCCTCTCCAATACAATCTTGGAGTTGAGATCAGGGTCTTCTATTTTGAAGTAAACATGAAAATTAAGATGTACGCAAGTTACATTGCATCAGCTCTTCAGCTTCTTCCTTTTGGGAGGTTCAATCTTTGCACTACAAATCAGTCACACTGCCTGTGTCAGGAAAAGGCTTCGTAACTTCTAAAGGTTTTGCAATTTTCTCTATACTGTTTCAGCTCTCTATTGTCTCTTCCCACTGACTGGAAGAGGAGAAACAACCCCCATTTTTAAAAAGGGAAAAAAGGAAGACCTGGGGAACTACAGGCCAGTCAGTCTCACCTCTGTGCCCAGCAAGACCATGGAGCAGATCCTCCTGGAAACTATGATACAGCACATGGAAAATAAAAAGGTGATTTGTGACAGCCAACATGGCTTCACTAAGGGCAGATCATGCCTGACAAATCTGGTGGCCTTCTATGATGGGATTACGGCATTGGCAGATAAGGGAAGAGCAACTGCCATCATCTACTTGGATTGTGCAAAGCATGTGACGCTGTCCCACACAACATCATTGTCTCTAAATTGGAGAGACATGGATTTGAAGGACGGACCACTTGGTGGGTAAGGAATTGGGTGGATGTTCTCACTCAAAGAGTTGCTGTCAATAGGTCAATGTCCAGGTGGAGATCAGTAACGAGCGGTGTTCCTCAGGGGTCAGCAATGGGACCGGCGCTGTTTAACATCTTTGTTGGTGATATGGACAGTGAGATTGAATGCACCCTCAAGCAGGTTTGCCAATGACACCAAGCTGTGTGGTACGGTTGACATACTGAAAGGAAAGGATACCATCATAGAAGGACTTTGACAGGCTTAAGAAGTGGGTCTGTTCAAACCTCATGAAGTTCAACAAGGCCAAGTACAAGATCCTGCACCTGGGCTGGGGCAATCCTAAACACAAATACAAGCTGGGCAGAAAATGGATTGAAAGCAGCCCCAATGAAAGGACCTGAGGGTCTTGGTTGATGAGAAGCTCAACATGAGCCAGCAATGTGTGCTTGCAGCCCAGAAAGCCAACTGTATCCTAGGCTGCATCAAAAGAAGCATGGCCAGCAGGTCAAGGGAGGTGATTCTCCCCCTCTACTCTGCTCTTGTGCGACCCCACCTGGACCACTGCATCCAGCTCTGGGGCCCCCAGCACAAGAAGGACATGGACATATTAGAACAAGTCCAGAGGAGGGCCTCAAGGCTTTAAAGTAAAAGAGGATAAGTTTAGATTAGATATAAGGAAGACATTCTTTACTCTGAGGGTGCCAAGGCACTGTAACAGGTTTCCCAGAGAATTAGTAGATGCCCCATCCCTGGAGGTGCTCAAGGCCAGGTTGGATGGGGCTTTGAGCAACCTGATCTAGTGGAAGGTGCCCCTGTCCATGGCAGAGGGTTGGTCTAGATGACCATAGAATATGCCGAGTTGGAAGGGACCCATAAGAATCATTGAGTCCAACTCCTGGCTCCACACAGGTCTATCCAAAAATTCAGACCATATGACTAAGAGCACAGTCCAAATGCTTCTTAAACTCCGACAGGCTTGGTGCCGTGACTACTTCCCTGAGGAGCCTGTTCCAGTGCGTGACAACCCTTTCAGTGAAGAATCTCTTCCTGATATCCAGCCTGAACCTCCCCTGTTGCAGCTTGACTCCATTCCCTTGGGTCCTATCACTGGTCACCAGAGAGAATAGATTGGAGCCTGCCCCTCCGCTCCCCCTTGCGAGGAAGTTGTAGACCGCAACGAGGTCTCCCCCTAGCCTCCTCTTTTCCAGCCTGAACAGGCCAAGTGACCTCAGCTGCTCCTCGTACATCTTCCTCTCTAGGCCCTTCACCTTCTTAGTAGCCCTTCTTTGGACACTCTCCAATAGTTTCACATCCTTTTTGTACTCTGGTGCCCAGAACTGCACACAGTACTCGAGGTGAGGCCTCACCAGTGCAGAGTAGAGCGGGACAATCACTTCCCTTGCCCGACTAGAAATGCTGAGCTTGATGCACCCCAGGATACGGTTGGCCCTCCTGGCTGCCAGGACACGCTGCTGGCTCATATTCAGCTTGCTATCAACCAACTGTCTGAAAAAAAAAAAATATATATTGAGATATTTCTCACAGGAGGACGATCACCTCCCTGGTCCTGCTGGCTACACTATTCCTGATATAAGCCAGGATGCCGTTGGCCTTCTTGGCCACCTGGGCACACTGCTGGCTCATGTTCAAGCAAGCATCAACCAACACCCGCAGATCCTTTTCCTCTGCACAGCTCTCCAGCCACTCTGCCCCAATCCTGAAGCGTTAAATGGGATTCTTGTGGCCAAAGTGCAGGACTCGGCACTTAGCCACGTTGAACCTCATCCCATTGGCCTCTGCTCATCAGTCCAACCTGAGCAGGTCCCTCTGCAGGGCCTTCCTATCCCCCGGGAGATCGACACTTCCCCCCAACTTGGTGTTGTCTGCAAACTTACTGAGGGTGCGCTCAATTTCCTCGTCCAAATCATCAATAAAAGTATTAAGGGGGCCTTAATGATGGGCCCCAACATCGACCTCTGGGGAGCACCACTCATGACCGATGAAATCAACTGCCCCAGGGGTGGAAACACAGCCCTACCATTTGCCATGGACTGATCCAGACTGCACTTGAACAGGGGGAAGCTCCTGAACACCTGCAGTATGTTGATGACATCATTGTGTGGGGCAACACAACAGAAGAAGTTTTTGAGAAAGGGAAGAAAATAGCCCAAATCCTTCTGAAGGCTGGCTTTGCCATAAAACAAAGTAAGGTCAAAGGACCTGCACGAAAGATCCAGTTTTAGGAATAAAATGCCAAGATGGACGTAGTCAGATCCCAATGGCTGTGATCAGTAAAGTAACAGCTGTGTCTCCACCAACTAGCAAAAAAGGAAACACAAACTTTTTTAGGCGTCATGGTTTTTTTGAGAATGCACAATCCAAATTACAATCTGATTTCTCTTTCAAGTGACCCAGAAGAAGAACCATTTCAGATGGGTCCCTGAACAACAACAAGCCTTTGAACAAATGAAACAGTAGCCCTTGGGCCAGTCTGGGCAGGACAAAATGTAAAAAAAAAAAAGTGCTCTACACTGCAGCCAGGGAGAATGGCCCTAGCCAGAGACTCTGGCAGAAAGAGCCAGAGGAGACTTGAGGGTGACCCCTAGGGTTTTGGAGACAGGGATGCAGAGGATCCAAGGCCTGCTATACCTCAATTGAGAGATACTGGCAGTATATGAAGGAGTTCAAGCTGCTTCGGAAGTGGTTAGTACTGAAGCACAGCTCCTCTTGGCACCCCGACTGACGGTGCTGGGCTGGATGTTCAAAGGAAGGGTCCCCTCTATGATGCAACTGATGTTACAGAGGAAGTGGGTTGCACTGATCACACAACAGGCTCAAATTGGAAACCCCAGGGGCAACCTTATGGCACTCTACAGGTACCTGAAAGGAGGCTGTAGCGAGGTGGGGGTTGGTCTATTCTCCCACGTGCCTGGTGACAGGACGAGGAGGAATGGGCTAAAGTTGCACCAGGGGAGGTTTAGGTTGGATATTAGGAAGAACTTCTTTATTGAAAGGGTTGTTAGGCATTGGAATAGGCTGCCCAGGGAAGTGGTGGAGTCACCATCCCTGGAGGTCTTTTAAAGACGTTTAGATGTAGAGCTTAGTGATATGGTTTAGTGGAGGACTGGTTAGTGTTAGGTCAGAGGTTGGACTAGGTGATCTTGGAGGTCTCTTCCAACCTAGATGATTCTGTGATTCTGTGAACTTTGTACGCGATCGTAGACCATCCAGAGGGCAGGGACTTTGAAATATCACCAGAGGAGGAGAAGATGCATGCTGAAGAGGCCCCACTGTATAAATAAACTACCAGAATATGAGAAGTAGTATGACCTGCTCACTGGTGGGTCCTGTTGTATTGTGGAAAAGAATCAGAGGTGGAAGGCTGCTGTACGGAGTCCCACAAGACAAATTGCAGAAGCTGCTGAAGGAGAAGGTGAATTGATCCAATTTGCAGAAGTGAAGGCCAGAGTCAGGCCACTGAAGAACATCAAAAAACAACCAGCAGGTGGATCCGGCTGCTAGAATTGAAGTGGCTCAGGTGGATATGGACTGGAAATCTAAGGGTAAGTTTTTTATAGCTCAGTGGGCCCATGACACCTCAGGCCATCAAGAGATGTTCTGTCAAGTATTGGGGCAATGCAACCAGAACTGGCTTCAGCCTACAACAAAGCACTACCACGTAACACCTCTAATGCCTATAAGGATCATTATGACAGAGGGAGCCCAAAGTCATGGACTAAATAAGCACAACAGGCATTTTAAAGGGATGTTCTATGGACTAAGGGAATGATATCTGTGTACATCCAAGGACGGAAAGGGTGAGGGCGATTAATGAGGACATATTGGGATGTGTAAGACCTGAGATAGCATAGAATATGGGGTGGATATTGTCCTGGTTTCAGCCGGGATAGAGTTATTTTTCTTCTTAGTGGATGGTATGGTTCTGTCTTTTGGATTTAGGATGACAATAATGTTGATAACACACCAATGTTTTAGTTGATGCTGAACATTGCTTACACTAAGTCAAGGACTTTTCTGCTTCTTAAACTTCCCTGCCAGAGAGGAGGCTGGGGGTGCACAAGAAGCTGTGAGGGGACAGAACCACAACAGCTGACCCGAACTGGCCAAAGGGATATTCCACATGACATGCTCAACAATAAAACTCGGGGGAGCTGGGGGGGGGGAGGGGGCTGCCGCTGCTCGGGCACCAGCTGGGCATTGGTCAGCAGGTGGCGAGCAACTGCACCGTTCATCACTTGCTTTGTATATTCTTTTATTATTATAATTATTAATATTTCCCCTTCCTTTTCTGTCCTATTAAACTGTCTTTATCTCAAACCCCAAGTTTTACCTTTTTGTGGTTCTCTCCCCCACCCCACTGTGGGTCGGGGGAGTGAGCAAATGGCTCAAATGTTCCCAGGGGGTCAGGGGGGTTGTGGTGCCACCTAAGGAGTACCTAAATAATAAGTCGAAGGCATGCTCAAGTGCCTGCTGCTCTGGGGTGAGGCTGTTCCCTCTCTAACTCCTAGTCCTGCTGCATCCCTTTTTGCAAAATGAATATTATGTAAATATATTTGCATATAAATATATACATTTATAAAATTTATAAACTGTTCTTTGCTAAAATATTATAAAATAATTAAATGTGAACAGAAAGTAATTAAATAAGAGGAAAACAAAACAAAACAAAACAAAACAAAAAAAACAGATTTGGGTCATGCCACTAGAGAAGTCTGCTGAACAAGCCCTAAAATGTTTGGGATGGAAAGGAAAGTTTAAGAGAATGGGGTGTACCAAAAGAACCGGAAGGAGAACTGGAGACACAAATAAGTTTGAGCATGCACAAAGGCTATGGGTCCCTCCAAGGAGGCTACTACTTGAGGGGCATCCATGTAACCCCTGCTCCAGGCAAAGATACCAGTCCTGTGAGCTGAAACAAGAGGCCCCCATGCCCAAGATGCAAACCGCCAGGATGACCATGCTGGATTACTAGGGCAGTTTACAGGCTTTACGCTGTGCTGCAAGACACAGGCAACACTATCCACTAAAATGGATATCTAGAACAAAATGCCAATTTCAAAAGAACATGCAATGTAGTGATCCTAACTGTAGGACTCTTGTACATCAAGGAGTTACTGATCCACATAACAGTTAGCCTGAGTAGGCCCAGGCCTGTGTTGTGCTGCACATATCCCTTGGCTGTGGGGAAAACTTAGCCAGCTCATTGTAACAGAGGACCCTGCAGGAAGCTCCCACTTGGTACCAGCATTTAGAATCATAGAATATCCTGAGCTGGAAGGAACTCAACCGACAAGGATCATTGAGTCCAACTCCTGGCTCCACACAGGACCACCCAAAAATCAAACCATATTTCTGAAAGCATTGTCCAAACACTTCTTGAACTCTGGCAGGCTTGACCACTTCCCTCGGGAGCCTGTTCCAGTGCACAACCACCCTCTCAATGAAGAACCTTTTCCTGCCTGAACCTCCTCATCACAGCTTCATGCCATTCCCTCGGGTCCTATCACTAGTCAGAGAGAAGAGATCAGCACCTCCCCCTCCACTCCCCCTCGAGGAAGACCCTCAGTCTCCTCCTCTCTAGGCCAAACAAACCAAGTGACTTCAGCCACTCCTCATAGGTCTTGCCCTCTAGACCCTAGTTGTGGTTTAACCCAGCTGGCAACCAAGCACCACACAGCCATTTGCTCACCTTCCCCCCTCCCTCTCTGAGATGGGGGAGAGAATTAGAAAGAAATGAAAGCCTGTGGGTTGAGATAAAGTTTATTAGGACAGAAAACAAAGGAAAATAATAATAATGATAATAGCACTACTACTAATAATGTGTACGAAACAAGTGATGCACAATTGTACTGGGTCTGGCTGGAATGTTAACTTTCCCGGCAGCAGCCCATACAGTGCCGTACTCTGTACTTGTAGCTGGAACAGCAGTGTTATCACACCAGTGTTGTGTCTACTGCTGAGCAGCAGTGGCACAGCATTGGGCCTTTCTCTAACCCTCCTAGGGGGTGGGCAAAAAGTGAGGAGAGAAACATCACTAGGGCAGCTGACCTAAACCAATCAAAGGGATATTCCATACCATGTGGTGTAACACTCAGCAATAAAAGGTGGAAACAGGAAGAAGAGGGGAGGGGTGGGCTCTCGTTGAGAAGACGTCGGTCCTCCTCTCGAACACCGGCTGCGTGCGTTGAGGCCTTGCTTCAAGGACGTGGTCAATCATCGCTCATTTGTGGGAAGTAGAGAGTAATTTCTTTCCTCTGCACTTCCATATAGCTTTCATTTATTTTGTTTGTTTGTTTTCCTCCCTTTTTCCCCTTTCCCTTTTATTTCCCCTTAGTTAAATTGTTTAGTTCATGGTAGTCTTTATTTAATTATTATAATTATTTCCCTTTAATTAAATTATCCTTATCTCAACCCGTGAGTTGTTCTTTGCTTTACTTCTCCCCCTCCTCATCTAAAGGAGGGGGAGTGAGAGAGCGGTTGTGGGGTTTAGCTGCCCAGCATGGTAAAACCACCACAGTCCTTTTTGGCGCCCAACGTGGGGCTCGAAGGGTTGAGATAACAATAGAATTGATTAAACGCATACAACTAACACACTTGCTTGCTAGTAACCATGTACATTGTCCTGTTAATAATAATGGCTTTGTTCATATGTCATGCAATCCGTGTCATATTCTCCTTTCTCCTATATATCCGATCCGACAAAGTGCTACAATCTGTGTTCACTTTTTTTAATTCGCTGTACTGCCAAGCACTGACCTTGGGTTTAATCTGGAATTCAGGCTCTGCGCTGTTACCATTTGGGTCCCATGGAAACTATCTTTCAGAGAATATTCAGAACTACACTGCCTTCCTTTTCTCATCTGGACACCAGTTTATTAATAATATCAGGAATGGTACCTTTCCCTTCTTTCACAGTGGACTAATTACAACAGTTTGGGAGTATTTTGAAGATCCATCTGTAACCCATGTATTGCTATTTCTAATTCTGAATAACAGGTTTCATTTTCTCTCTAAGATTAGTCGATTGTTTAGAAAACTTATTTGGGAATCTGTCCCGAAACAGTCTTGTGGTGAGTGGCACGGTGTGTGGGATGATGTTAGCAGATACCTGTCACGAGTGTCTCCTCCAATAGTTTTGAACTTCACCACGGAGCAAGTGCTAAATCCTAAAAACTTGGTAGAATGTTTGAGAGTTGTATGTCCTGACCCTGATAATGCCGGAGAACAACAGCTTGCAGCATTGTGCTGGGTCCTGGCTTATTCCTATCAAACACTGTTTAACATCATCCAGCAATTTGAAGAGCGGGAGGAAGTCTCTGAATCTGATGACCAAGTAACACACACTGTGGCTGACCCAGAGGATCAACCAACTATGGTATCAGTCGCCCCCATAGTCAAGTCAAAACAATGGAAACGGAGGTCAGCTCGTTTAGTAAGGGAAGAAGGCTCTCCTAAGAAGGAGGGAGAAGGGGAATTGGCAGGCACCTCTAAAGCAGAGCCATCACAAAAACAGCAGGAAGACGAGACGGAAATCATAAAGGAATCAGAAATCACTCGATCCTTATCCCTGAGTGAGATGCGAGAAATACGAAAGGATTATGGTCGACGTCCAGGTGAACACATCCTCACTTGGCTGCTCCGATGCTGGGATGCTGGGGCCAATAGCATACAATTAGAAGGCAATGAAGCCAAGCAGCCGGGATCCCTCTCTAGAGAAATGGTAATCGACAAAGTAATCAGGAGAGGAGCACAGGCCCTCAGCCTCTGGAGACGACTCCTGGCAGCTATCAAAGAAAGATATCCCCATAAGGAAGATATGGTATATCACATAGGCAAGTGGACCACTGTGGATAAAGGTCTCCAGCATCTGCGGGAATTAGCTGTGCGGGAGATGATTTATAGTGATTTGGACAATGCCCAGACACCTCAAGACCCCGATGAAGTCCAGTGCACAACATCCATGTGGCGTAAATTTGTGCAGAGTGCACCATCAGCACATGCCAGTACACTGGCAGCAATTCGCTGGGACGAGGGGATGGGACCAACAATGTATGATGTCTCCTGCCAGCTTCAAAAATATGAAGACAATCTCTCTGCTCCGCTACAGTCCTGTGTCTCAGCTGTGGAGAAACTGTCTAAAGGACTTGACAAGCTCGTGGAGAAAGTATATTCCCCCTCATCTAGACAGAGTGATACTTCAGCCACTAAGAATCAGCATTCGCCTGCTCAAGAGAGAGAGTACCCAAGACGTACACCACGTGGCACCTTGTGGTTTTATCTGCGTGACCATGGGGAAGATATGAGGAAATGGGATGGTGTACCTACTTCAACCCTAGCTGCTCGGGTACGTGAACTGAAAGGAAATACAGCAGCAAGAAGAGGGGCTCCTAAGAGAAATGCTGCTCCAGTGTCTCTTGGGCAGTACCCCAGAGGCAGTAGAAGAGCTGATGTTATTCTTGACCATGATGAAGGGACCTCTACCTCTCATTTGCAAGAATTAAGTGGCAGACGCTCCAGCCAGGACTAGAGGGGCCCTGCCTCTGGCCAGGTAGAGGAGAGGGATAACCGGATTTATTGGACTGTGTAGATCCGATGGCCTGGCACATTGGAACCACAAGAATACAAAGCTTTAGTGGACACTGGCGCACAATGCACCTTAATGCCATCAGGCTACCAAGGGACAGAACTCACCTGTATCTCTGGAGTGACAGGGGGATCCCAACAACTATCTGTACTGGAAGCTGAAGTGAGTCTAACTGGGAATGAGTGGCAAAAGCATCCCATTGTGACTGGCCCAGAGGCTCCGTGTATCCTTGGCATAGACTATCTCAAGAGAGGGTACTTCAAGGATCCAAAAGGATACCGGTGGGCTTTTGGCATAGCCGCTTTGAGCACAGAGAAGATTAGGCAGCTGTCTACCCTGCCTGGCCTTTCAGAAGACCCTTCTGTTGTAGGATTGCTGAAGGTTGAAGAACAACAGGTACCAATTGCTACCACAACGGTGCACCGACGGCAATATCGCACCAACCGAGACTCCCTGATTCCCATCCATGAGTTGGTTCACCGACTGGAGAGTCAGGGAGTAATCAGCAAGACTCGCTCACCCTTTAATAGTCCTATATGGCCAGTGCAAAAGTCTAATGGCGAGTGGAGGCTAACAGTGGACTATCGAGGCCTGAATGAAGTCACGCCACCACTGAGTGCTGCAGTGCCGGACATGCTGGAACTTCAGTACGAACTAGAGTCAAAGGCAGCCAAGTGGTACGCCACAATTGATATTGCTAATGCATTTTTCTCCATCCCTTTGGCAGCAGCATGCAGGCCGCAGTTTGCCTTCACTTGGAGGGGCATCCAATACACCTGGAATCGGCTGCCCCAGGGGTGGAAACACAGCCCTACCATTTGCCATGGACTGATCCAGTCTGCACTGGAGCAAGGGGGAGCTCCTGAGCATCTTCAGTACATTGACGACATCCTCGTGTGGGGCAACACAGCAGAAGAAGTTTTTGAGAAAGGGAAGAAAATAATCCAAATTCTCCTGAAAGCTGGTTTTGCCATTAAAAAGAGCAAGGTCAAGGGGCCTACACAGGAAATCCAGTTCTTGGGGGTAAAATGGCAGGATGGACGTCGCCATATTCCAATGGATGTGATCAATAAAATAACAGCAATGTCTCCGCCAACTAGCAAAAAGGAAACGCAAGCTTTCCTAGGCCTCGTGGGATTCTGGAGAATGCATGTGCCAGGCTATAGTCAGCTTGTGAGTCCTCTATATCGAGTGACTCGAAAGAGAAACTATTTTGAGTGGGGCCCTGAGCAAAAACAGGCATTTGAACAAATCAAACAAGAAATAGCTCGTGCAGTAGCCCTTGGGCCTGTCCGTACTGGACCAGCTGTGCAAAATATACTGTACACTGCAGCTGGGGAGCATGGGCTCACCTGGAGCCTTTGGCAGAACACCCCAGAAGAAACTCGAGGTCGACCTCTGGGCTTCTGGAGTCGGGGCTATCGAGGATCAGAAGCCAATTACACCCCAACTGAAAAAGAAATACTCACAGCATATGAGGGTGTTCGAGCTGCTTCAGAAGTTGTGGGTACAGAGGCACAGCTCCTCTTGGCACCGCGGCTACCTGTGTTACATTGGATGTTCAAAGAGAAAATTCCCACTACACACCATGCAACTGATGCTACATGGAGTAAGTGCATAGCGTTAATTACACAGCGGGCTCGAATGGGAAAACCCAATCGCCCAGGAATCCTGGAAGAGATTATGGACTGGCCGGAAGGCAGAGATTTCGGAGTGCCAACAGAAGAGGTAACCCGTGCTGAAGAGGCACCACCATACAATGAGTTGCCAGAAGACAGAAAGCAGTATGCGTTGTTTACTGACGGATCTTGCCGTGTGATAGGGAGCCATCGGAAATGGAAAGCTGCTGTGTGGAATCCCATACGACGAGTTGTGGAAGCCATGGAAGGGGAAGGTGAGTCGAGTCAGTATGCAGAAGTAAAAGCCATACAACTAGCCCTAGATATCGCCGAAAGAGAAAATTGACCAGTATTGTATCTTTATACTGACTCATGGATGGTGGCAAATGCTCTGTGGGGGTGGCTGCAGCAATGGAAAGAGAGCAACTGGCAGCGCAGAGGTAAACCTATCTGGGCTGCTACCCTGTGGCAAGATATTGCTGCCCGGGTAGAAAACCTGGATGTTAAAGTACGTCATGTAGATGCCCACATGACCAAGAGTCGCACTACTGAAGAACATCAGAACAACAAAGAAGTGGATCGAGCTTCGAAAATTGAAGTGGCTCAGGTGGACCTAGACTGGGAACGTAAGGGTGAGCTGTTTGTAGCTCGATGGGCCCATGAAACATCAGGACATCTGGGGAGAGATGCCACTTACAGATGGGCTCGTGATCGAGGGGTGGACTTGACCATTGAGGCCATCACACAGGTTACCCATGAGTGTGAGACCTGTGCTGCAATCAAGAAAGCCATGAAGGTAAAATCTCCCTGGAACAGGGGGAGATGGTTAGGGTTTCAATATGGTGAGGCCTGGCAAATTGACTATATCGGACCACTCCCAAAAACTCGCCAAGGCAAACGGTACATACTCACCATGGTAGAAGCAACTACTGGGTGGCTGGAAACATACCCTGTAAACCATGCCACAGCCCGAAACACTATCTTGGGCCTGGAAAGACAAGTATTGTGGCGTCATGGTACACCAGAGAGAATTGAGTCTGACAATGGGAGTCATTTCCGAAACAATCTTGTTACCTCCTGGGCAAAGAGGCATGGTATTGAGTGGGTGTACCACATCCCTTACCACCCACAAGCCTCTGGGAAGGTTGAGAGGTACAATGGACTGTTAAAGACTATGTTACGAGCATTAGGTGCTGGGACGTGGAAACAATGGGACACAAATCTACCAGAAGCCACTTGGCTAGTTAACAATAGGGGGTCTGACAGCCGTGCTGGTCCTGCCGAAACAAAACCCCTACACACTGTGAAAGGAGCTAAAGTTCCCGTAGTGCATATAGGAAGGTGGATGGGGAAGGCAGTGTGGGTTGCTCCTGCCTCGGGAAAAGGCAAACCCACTCGTGGGATTGTCTTCGCCCAAGGACCAGGGTATACCTGGTGGGTCATGCAAAAGAATGGGGATATCAAGTGTGTGCCTCAAGGAGATTTGACATTGAGAGAAAACTAATCTATAATCTAAGTTATATGTTGTAGGAAGATGCTGTAGGATCAACGACAGGTCAACTTTGCAAGGAGCCGGGCAGTGCAACAAGGACTTGAGCTAAGCTGGTGCTGGTGTCCAGACATCCAACTCCGCCTGCCTTGAGTGGCCACTTTGGCAGATGAAGACCTAATCATCAACAGTTCTTATGAACATTTTCCAAGAAAGACCTATGGAATGAAAAGATACACCTGCCTATTAATCCTGTCCTGTTAAATCCTTGTCCTGTTAAAGGACAAGGGATAATGATGAGAATGCTTGTATGCTAAAGTATGGGGATCTGAGTGTGACACAAATGTTATGGAATAAGGGGTGGAGGTTGTACTGGGTCTGGCTGGAATGTTAACTTTCCCGGCAGCAGCCCATTCAGTGCCGTACTCTGTACTTGTAGCTGGAACAGCAGTGTTATCACACCAGTGTTGTGTCTACTGCTGAGCAGCAGTGGCACAGCATTGGGCCTTTCTCTAACCCTCCTAGGGGGTGGGCAAAAAGTGAGGAGAGAAACATCACTAGGGCAGCTGACCTAAACCAATCAAAGGGATATTCCATACCATGTGGTGTCACACTCAGCAATAAAAGGTGGAAACAGGAAGAAGAGGGGAGGGGTGGGCTCTCGTTGAGAAGACGTCGGTCCTCCTCTCGAACACCGGCTGCGTGCGTTGAGGCCTTGCTTCAAGGACGTGGTCAATCATCGCTCATTTGTGGGAAGTAGAGAGTAATTTCTTTCCTCTGCACTTCCATATAGCTTTCATTTATTTTGTTTGTTTGTTTTCCTCCCTTTTTCCCCTTTCCCTTTTATTTCCCCTTAGTTAAATTGTTTAGTTCATGGTAGTCTTTATTTAATTATTATAATTATTTCCCTTTAATTAAATTATCCTTATCTCAACCCGTGAGTTGTTCTTTGCTTTACTTCTCCCCCTCCTCATCTAAAGGAGGGGGAGTGAGAAAGCGGTTGTGGGGTTTAGCTGCCCAGCACGGTAAAACCACCACAACAATGCAATTGCTCACCACCCGCTGACCGATGCCCAGCCTATCCTGAGCAGCCAGTCCCACCACCCCGGCCAGCACCCCCATATTAATTGTTCAGCATGACTTCAGATGGTATGGAATACCCCTTTGGCCAGTTTGCCCAAAGATGCAACATATAGATGGGCTCGCAATCGAGGGGTGGACCTGACCACAGACACCATTGCACAGGTTATGTGTGAATGCAAAATATGCACTAACAATCAAACAAGCCAAATGCCTCTCTGGTATGGAGGATGATGGCTGAAATATCAATATGGGAAGGCCTGGCCAGTTAATCAATCACACTCCCTAAAACCTGCCACGGCAAGTGCCATGCGCTTACAACGGTGGAAGCAACCTCTGGATGGCCGGAAACATATCCTGTGTCCCATGCCACCACCCGAAACACTATCCTAGGCCTTGAAAAGCAAGTCTTATTTTGACATGGCACCCCAGAATCCATTGAGTCAGACAATGGGACTTATTTCTGAAACAACCTCATGATCAGGGATGCCACTCACTAGATCAGGTTGCCCAGGGCCTCATCCAACCTGGTCTTGAACACCTCCAGGGACTTCCACAGCCTCTCTGGGAAACCTGTTCCAGTGCCTCACCACCCTCTGAGTGAAAAATTTCCTCCTAATCTCTAATCTACATCTCTCCTCTGTTAGTTTAAAACCATTCCCCCTTGTCCCGTCATTGCCTGAGCAAAAAGTTGCTCTCCATTTTTTTTTATAAGTCCCCTTTAATTATTGAAAAGCTGCAATGAGATTACCTGAGCCATCTCTTCTCCAGGCTGAACAGCCACAGCTCTCTCAGCCTTTCTTCATAGGAGAAGGGCTCCAGCCCTCTGATCAACTTCATGGCCCTCCTCTGGACCCGTTCTAACAGATTAACATCCTTCTTGTGCTGGAGGCCCAAGACCTGGATGCAATATTCCAAGTGGGGCTTGACAAGGGCAGAGTAGAGGGGCACAATCACTTCCCTCGACCTTCTGGCCACTCCTCTTTTGATGCAGCCCAGGATGCAGTTGGCCTTCTGGGCAGCAAGCGTGCACTGCTGGCTCAGTGGGAGAATAGGGAATTCCGATGTGTACCTCAAGGGAATTTGATGTTGGGTGAGAATAGCCCATGATTTCAGTTGTATGATGCCAAATGATGCTGTATGTCATTACTACTATGACTGCTATATGTCATGTCAATGGCATTACAGTAAGAGTCACCCAAACTAATGAAGAATGAACCTTGATGGAACCTGTCAAGTATAGGGGCAATGCAACCAGAACTGGCTTCAGCCTACAACAAACCAATATCACGTAACACCTCTAATGTCTATAAGGATCATTATGACAGAGGGAGCCCAAATTCATGGACTAAATGAGCTCTCCAATCTGTCCAGATCTCTGCAAGGCCTTTCCACCCTCGACAGTGTCAACAGCTCCTCCCAGAGGAGCTGCATGGCATAGGCCCAGGAGCAGCCTGCGACCGGACCCGGCGTGGCCACTGCCATAGGGCGGCAGGCGGCCTGCAGACAGCAAGACTGACTAGCGTACATCTCAACATGGTCTCCAAGCAACATTTCCTGTAGATGTGCATGACAGCAGAAGCATCCAGGCAAATCGATGAGCTGGCTTTGGGAGCCTAAATAGGCAAAAACAGAACGCACAATGGGTCAGAAGGTCATAGGTGAGATAAAGACTGTGGATACGAGGGACCCAGTATACAGGTCTTTGAAACAGGAGCTCCAGGGACTTGTCTACAGCAAACCCACATGTCTGGACTTACTAATGGACATGCCTCCAGTATCATACGAAGTCCAGTTACTTCATCCATGGAACAACAATGATCGCTCATTGAATGTATTTGTGGAGGAGGATGACAAACTGATATTTTATCTGCTCTACCAATGACCTTCACGTTCCAGGACTGAGAGATGAAACCAAGGCAAAATATCTGGAGTTGACCCACTGGGAGACGGGTTTGCTACCCTTGTGTCATTGCTACCATTGGAACTCCTTGGCTCAAGTACTTGTGTCACTGATAGTCTCCATGTGCCCTTACAGGCAAGCTCTCAAGTAGTCCTTGTTTCAAAACTGAGTGTTTTTATTCTTTTGGAAGTCACTTCCACAGCACACTTTTTTTTTTTTTTTTTTTTTTTTTTAAAAAAAAAAAAAGAACACTTATAGAAGCTCCGTTCCTCCCTGCGTCTCCTGATAAAAGGCTGTACCTTTGGATTGTAGAGCCTGGGAGTGAGCCCTCGTTCTGTACCAGCTGAAGGGAAGAACATAGGTTAGGGGAAGGGAAGGGTGCTAAGAATGGGAAAGCACAGGGTGGCCAGCGGAGTTGGGAAGAGTCTGAAATACCAAGAGGAATTCATTGCTGAGGTGTTTATGTTTTTTGTTGTTATTTTGTTTGTTTAAAAAAAAAACAAACAAACACTGAAACACCAAAACCAAGAACCCTTCCACCAGGACACTTAAATTGGAGGAGGTGGTTATGTTGCTGATACCTATCTCTCTGCTAGGACTTCTTACCACGTTCTGATGTTGTTTCATAGACAGTCAACCTTGCTTTTTTTTGTTTATCACCATCACTTTCTCAGTTCTTCTGCTCCATTCTGTCCTGCCTCCTCTTAGTGGCTGTGACTCAGTTGATTGAGTAGTCACCCCATGTCTTCATCTGCCCTCTTCCTCTTGACTTAAAACTATAGGTTTTAGTCTGGGACTGAAGGGTTTCTTGCTGATGTGGGGACAGCGAAGGGACAAACTTCTGTAATACAGTCCCTGGTGAGACAGACTGGATGTCCTCAGACTTGTTACACAAATGTAGGTCCTGCCATCTTAGGTCTGCTTTCTGTATAGCCTGTTCCATGTGAAGGTTTTAGAGAAACATAGTAATTCTCTAAGGGCTCTTCCAGGAAACTCTCTTCTTGAACGGGATGCTTAGTCACCCAAACTAGGCTTTGTTATGCCACAGACCATCAGCGTAATATTTATTTAGCTATGCAACTAAACAGTTCTGTCTTTTGCTTGGGGGTAGGAAGTTGTCCCAGAGAAGGTGGTGACAGTGTAGCTGCAGAAGTGCCATAAGCAGACTAGAAATCCAGAAGGCGGTTGCTGCAGAATGTAATTTGTGAGACTTTAACAGAGCCCAATGGGGTGATCTTCAAGCACAAAAATAAATAAACCTCTCCAGAGCTAAGGAGTTGGCAGGGGAAAATTGCAATAAACAGGACAAGCAATTCAGGCAAAATCAGCACATCCCAAATAGATTCTTGCCTCAGTAGCCAAGTAAAGAGGATGACACTCCTTTACTAGCAGGAGCTGCTGTCTTGACCTCTCCACAGGTTACTATGTTGCCTTTCTGGGGTTATTTTGCATATTTGTCTTGAAAAAATATTTGTGTAGTTGTTGTTGTTGTTTTGTGTTTTTTTCTCTTGACTTATTCCCTCAGCTCTGTGTCCCTCCCTTTTAATCCAAACTGTTCTGTGATTCTATTATTGTTAATTTAGATAAAAGCAGAGGAAGCAGCAACATCTTTTCATCTGTAAAGGCCCTTGAAAGCTTCCTTCATTTGCAGTAGTAAATTAAGGGCTTTCATGAAAGTAAACTGCTATAAACACAATTTTATCTTCAAAGTCCTCTTTCAGCATCAATTAAAACAAACTTTTCTGTATTTACACTGAAGGATGAAAACATAGAAGCAACTAAAATTACTGAAATAAAACCATGACATAGACTCCAAGAGGATTAGTAGACAAAGATCTCATAAGAAGAAAGTCTGAGAGAGCTGGTGCTGATCAGCCTAAAGAGAAGGCTCTGGAGTGACCTCATTGCAGCCTTTCAGTACTTAAAGGGGACTTATAAAGAAGATGGAGAGCAACTCTTTGCTCAGTCAGATAATGACAGGACAAGGGAGAATGATTTTAAACTAAAAGAGGGGAGATTTAGATTAGAAGGAAATTCTTCACTCAGAGGATAGGGAGGCATTGGAACAGGTTGCCCAGAGAAGTAGTGGATGCCCCATTCTTGGAGGCATTCAAGACCAAGTTAGATGAGGCCCTGAGCAACCTGATTTAGTGGGTGGCAACCCTGCCTATGGCAGGGGGGTTGGAACTAGATGATTTTTAAGGTCCCTTCCAACACAAGTCATTCTATGATCAATGAGGTCTCAAAACTGCAAATGTCCTAATGATCATTTCCTAACTATAAATTCTATGATCACAGTTTAACAGAAAAAATGTAGTATTAACACAAGCCACCTCCACAACTTGCGATGTCAGATCTATTACGAAGAATGCATGGTCAAGGGAAAATCACACTGTTAAACTGAAACATATTCAGTTGTTTCATGCTCTCTGCCTCAAACAGTATGAAGCATTACACATTTAGCAATATTTTGGCTTAAGAGAAAGGGAATGTTAGGGAAGACACCATCACGAGAACCTTCTGACCTCTGGGATCAGTTGACAGGCTGAGCCTCCCTTCTTCCTCCTCCTCCTCCTCCTCCTCCTCCTCCTCCTCCTCCCACCTCCCCCCCCATTGGGATGCCTTTGGGTGAGATTTGAACACTTGGTTATACCAGGTGTCTCCACGGAAACTTAGAAATCTCTACAGAGTCTTTGTGCCTTTTAACGCATTAATAGCCAGGCTGTGTACCTGTGTATTTCATGCATGCTAGCTTGCTTTTGCAGACAGTGAATTTATCCCGGCAATCCAAAGAACCTGTGTACCTGTTGCTGTAATAAATTGCACTTAATTGCATTGTTCCTAGCTGTGATAGTTATTGGATGTGACTAGAGCGAGGGTGTGCTACATTATTGGTGAATCTGTGACTGTGATAGTTCAGTACCCTGAATCCCACCAGACCCATAATGGTTAATCGGCTACTCCCCTTAATGAGACAGAGAAATTGGCGTAGTCGGCAGGATTGCTATGGATAAACTGCTGCAAAAATGTAAATGTGACCCCTTCCTAGGTGGGGAAGGAGTGGGCTGAAAAATTTTGGAAAAATCAAGAGAAAGTGGTAGAAAGCATTAACCATTGTCAGGCTGCACAAAAGACTGAAGAAAGAAAGGGTAAAGGTGTGACTTCTGTGCTGTGTTAAGAGCCTGTTTGTCCTGTGCTCAGCAAAAAGCTGAAGAAACTCCTGCTCCCAAATTAATTCCTAATGTGAAATATACAGCTTTAAAATCAGAAAATAAGCATAATTACTGACCCACTACAAGAAGGACACGGTGGTGCTCGAGAATGTCCAGAGAAGAGCAACAAAGCTGGTGAGGGGTCTGGGGAACAAGTCTTATGAGGAGCGGCTGAGGGAGCTGGGATTGTTCAGCCTGAAGAAGAGGAGGCTCAGGGGCGACCTTATTGCTGTGAGGAATGTTTTAGCAATTCGTGTCAATAGAGAACTTGAAGGGAAATATATTTGTAGGCTTTTCCTTGAAGTCTCTGATATCTGGGGGGTTTCAGAATAACTGCTATTATGACTATTGCATGGGACACTATGCAAGTCTCTGATATCTGGCCAGGAGATTAAGGAGAAGGGGAAAGCTGAAGGACGGCTAAAAGACAAAGCTTGCAGGGAACGCTGTGCAAGCCTCGGACATACAGCCAAGATGGACAAAGGAGAAGGACAAAAAAAAAAAAACTGAGAGGAAGACTATGAGCCTTCAGCATGAGAGACTCCCAGAGACCCCCAGAGGGACCACTGGAGACTGATACGCATGCTCCAGTAGGAGGGTTCGGATGCCAGAAACTAATTATAATAACCTGTTTTTTTTAGAAGTAGTAACGAATATGTATTAGTCTAGGAGCATAAAAATCAGCATCTTGATGTAATGTGCATGCATCTCAGCGGAGCAGAGACTCCCGGCGCACCCAGCGCTGTTTGCTTACCTCTATTCCTTTAATAAATTGTAAACTGTGATTACATGTATAATCCTATTTTGGGACTTAGCCATTTATAACAACTGGGGGCTCGTCCAGGATGGCTTTGATTCCTGAATTTTAATCTAGGAGAGGTGCCCCACCATTTGGTGGCTCCTGTCTGGGACCAATACCATCTTGAACCTGAATAAAGGTAAGCAAAGATTTTGATGTTTTTATGAGCTCCCTTGCCAGCTGCAGCACTGTTTTTTGCCCGTAATTCTGCGCATGAAGATCTGAACGAAGACGACGGAGTCGTAAGTATTTAAGGCGTATACTGTTTGGTTGGGTGGGATTCGGTTGCCTGTGTGTGTAAGAGTGTGACTGAGACGGAACTCAGTTCCGAAGCGAGTATGGAGGTTTTCTAACCGTGGTTCCAATCTCCCGCAAGGGACTTGGCCGGTGAAGGAACGAAGCGATTCCTATAGGATCCGTGGGTGGGTGATAGGTCCTAAACCCCCTGCAAGACACTCTTACTAAGGTAACCAAGGACTGTGGGAATTGCCATAGTAAAATTCCTAGATGGGTCAGACGAAGTCAAAGACCAGGGACCAGAAGGAAGGGAGCGAAATACCAGATATACCACCAGAAAGTCCATTAGGAATAATGATTACAAATTGGAACGATAGAGGCCCCAGAAAAGGAAAAAGTAAATTAAAAATGGTTCAGTATTGCATGATAGAATGGCCAAAGGAGCCTTTAAGACCTCATGTCTTTTGGCCTGTTTTTGGATCTTTTGAAGACTGGATTTGCCAGGCCTTAAATATACATGTTAATTCAAGGAAACCTTTTTGCCGGGAAGAAAGTGATTATGCAAGATTATGGATCAGGACTTCACGTCCAGCCTCAATATTTACACTAAAAGCAAATGAGAATTTTGAAGAAGAATAAGAAAAACAGAAAAAAAGAAAAAGATGATAAATGGGAGCCACTGGATAACCTACCACCTCCATATCCTAACAATCCACCCCCGGCGGCTCCCCCTCCGGTGGCCGTAATATCTCCAGCAGTACCACCGTTGTCCCTGCCTCCACCACTAACAGCACCGGAATTAGACCGACCTCTGGCTGCATGTACGAGAAGTAGGACTGCCATATCTGAGAGAGCCTCTCTATAACTGTTAAGAGAGGTACCCCTCGGAGGCAATCAGGGAGGCATCGGGTTTGTGGCAGTCCCATTAAATACCACAGATGTAAGGAATTTTAAGAAAGAAATGGGGACCCTATTAAATGACCCCCTCGGAGTAGCTGAAAACCTGGACCAATTCCTAGGCCCCAATACTTATACCTGGGAAGAAATGCAGTCCATTTTAAGAATCTTATTTACTGCTGAGGAAAAGGGAATGATTAGGCAAGCTGGAATGAGGATTTGGGAAAGACGGAATCAAGCAGGACCCCCAGGAGACCAAAAATGGCCAAATGTGGATCCCCACTGGGATCATCAACAACCCCAAGGAAGACAGAATATGAGGGATTTGAGAACATTAATCATACAGGGAATAAGGGAAGCGGTTCCCCGAGGACAAAACATTAATAAAGCATTTAATGAATGACAAGGGAAAGATGAATCTCCAACAGAATGGTTGGAGAGATTAAGGAAAAGCCTACAAATGTATTCAGGAATTGATCCGAATACAGTGGTTGGAACCGCACTCCTTACAATGCAACTTGTAGCTAAATCCTGGGGGGACATAAGAAGAAAATTAGAAAAGCTAGAAGACTGGCAAGAGAGAGGATTAGAAGAATTACTTCGGGAAGCACAGAAAGTATATGTTAGGAGAGATGAGGAAAAACAAAACGCAAAAGCCAAGCTCTTTGTAGCAGCAGTAAGAGAAAGTCAGGAAAAGACCTTGTCCGGAGAGAGGAGAACAAAAAAGAATAGAGAAAACCCCTAGGGGTCAGCCTTGTCGAGGGAAATAGACAATTCCCGCCTGTTACTATTGCAACAAGAAGGGACATGTTCAGAGGAACTGTCGTAAACGGGAACAAGATGAGAAAATATTTAAAGAAGAATAGGGGTGTCAGGGGCTATATCTTCTGGGGACTTCAACATCAACGAAGTCCTTGATAAAACTATTAATTGGTCCCCATAAAGAGGAAGTCTTATTTTTAGTAGACACAGGGGCTGAAAAATCCACTATTCAAAAACTTCCAAAAGGAACAAAAGAAGGGAAGAGTTATATGTCAGTAATAGGGGCAAAAGGAGAGCCCTTTAAGGTACCTGTTTTGAAAGATGTAGAAGTAGAAACAGAAAAAAAAAAATTGTCTTAATGATTTACTTTTGCTCCCTGAAGCAGAGTACAATCTACTAGGAAGGGATTTGATTTTGAAATTAAACTTGAGCATTCAAAGCCAAGGGGATAAATTGCAGATTAAATTATACACTTTAACACAAAAGGATGAAGAATTCATTAACCCTTCAGTGTGGTATAAGGAAGGGGAAATTGGAAAAATAGAAATGGACCCCATAAATAATGGATGCACATCGTCCAATTAGAATCAAACAATACCCTATACCAATGGAGGGTCAAAAAGGATTAAAACCTGTAGTTGACAGACTTCTGGAAAAAGGAACTCTAGAACCGTGTATGTCACCTCATAATACACCTATCCTCCCTGTAAAGAAATCGAATGGGTCATACAGAATGGTATAGGACCTGAGAGCTGTAAATCAATGAACAATCACTAAATTCCCTGTGGTGGCAAATCCCTGTTGCAGGAAGAACGGCCAAAAACACGACAGACACTAGTATGGTCAGATCATGGTCTCTCTTCATTACCCGAATAGCCTGACTTTTATAGCAAACTTAACAGGGGCGGATAGTGTCTCACACAAGATTATTGGTCAAAAGCACTCAGACAAACAACTGCAAGAAAACAACCCCCTTGTGATTAGCAGTCACATAGATCCCGTCCTTGAAGCCAGCTGCTGGCAACAATATTTTTCTAAATTCCTCAATCGGGCAATGTGGGAACACTGTCATGGGAACTTCTCATAGTCGTCCTGGTAGCTTGGTTTGCTCAGCTGCAGCAAGCCATGGGATCTTTGCTGTTTCAAAAATCCCCTAACAAATCCCTATACTTTACTAAGTCATATCTCTCCCAGACATACTTGGTATAGTGTAATAGATCTGAAAGATGCTTTTTGGGCCTGCCCTCTGGATGAAAAATCCAGAGATTATTTTGCTTTTGAGTGGGAGGACCCGGAAACGGGACGGAAACAACAATTAAGGTGGACTGTGCTACCACAGGGGTTTACAGAGTCACCAAATCTATTTGGACAAACTTTAGAGAAGTTTTACAAGATTTTACATTACCCAGGGAGGTAAAATTATTGCAATATGTGGATGATCTATTAGTAGCAGGAGAAACTGAAAAGGGAACACGAGAAGCTACTATTAAATTGTTAAATTTCCTGGGAGAAAAGGGATTAAAGGTATCTCGATCAAAATTACAATTTGTGGAACAGGAAGTAAAATACTTAGGACATTGGTTGAGTAAGGGAAAAAAGAAGTTAGATCCTGACAGGGTATCTGGGATCCTATCCTTAAGACCGCTACAAACTAAAAAGGAAATCCGGCAAAGGTTGGGATTATTAAGATATTGTAGACCATGGCTTGAAAGCTACAGTGAAAAGGTCAAATTCTTATATGAGAAATTAACTAATAACCAACTTAAGTGGTCCGCAGAAGATGATCAAAAATCTGAGGAAATAAAAAGGATATTAATACAAGCACCAGTATTGAGCCTCCCAGATCTGGAAAAACCTTTTTATCTCTTTGTGAACACATCAAACCAGACGGCATATGGAGTTCTTACTCAAGACTGGGCAGGAATTCAGAAACCTGTGGGGTATTGTTCTAAATTACTTGATCCAGTAAGTAGAGGGTGGCCTGCTTGTCTCCAAGCTTTGGTCGCTACAGCATTATTAATAGAGGAAGTTAGGAAGATCACCTTTAGTGCTCCCTTAAAAGTGTATACTCCACACAATGTCAGAAGTGTCTTACAACAGAAAGCGGAGAAATGGTTAATAGACAGACGGATCCTAAAGTATGAAGCAATACAAATTGACTCCCCTGACTTAGAACTAAGGGTAACCTCTGCTCAGAGTCCAGCACAATTTTTATTCGGAAAACCATCGGAGGAATTACAACATAACTGTTTAGAGGTAATTGAGACCCAGATTAAAGTAAAACCAGATTTAAGGGATACTGAGTTGGAGAAAGGAGAAGCACTGTTTAGCACTTAGGGATATGGTTTAGTGGGGACTGCTAGCGTTAGGTCAGAGGTTGGACTCGATGATCTTGAGGTCTCTTCCAACCTAGAAATTCTGTGTGATTCTGTGTTTGTAGATGGCTCCTCCCAAGTAGTGGAGGGAAAAAGAAAATCAGGATATGCAATAATTAATAAGGACCTAGAACCTGTGGAATCAGGACCCTTGAGCCCATCATGGTCAGCTCAGGCTTGTGAGCTGTATGTCCTATGTAGGGCCCTGGAACTATTAAAGGGGAAAAGTGGAACTATATATACAGATTCTAAATATGCATATGGGGTGGTTCATACTTTTGGAAAAAAGTATGGGAAGAAAGAGGTTTAATTAATACTCAAGGGAGGAATCTTATACATCGAGAATTAATAATAAAAATTTTAAGGGCATTAAGAGAACCAAAGGAGATAGCAGTGGTACATGTAAAAGGACACCAAAAGGGATTAGATTACCAAACCAGAGGGAATAATCTAGCAGATAAAGAAGCTCAGGAAGCAGCCTTGAGAACTCAGGCTGCTAAAATTAATATAGTACAGGAGGAAGAAAGGCAAGAGGGAGGAGAAAAAAAGTTTACCCCGAAGAGCAGACAAAACTGGAGAAAATAGGGGCTAAATTAGAACAAGGAAAATGGACATTGCCAGACAGGCGAGAGATATTGCCAAAAGCTTATGCAAGGCAAATATTGGGACGTTTGCATACACAAACACATTGGGGTACAAAAGCATTAAGTAATCATTTACTTAAACAATTTGGTTGCATTGGGTTTTTTGAAATAGCAAAGCAAATTACACAAGGTTGCTTAACTTGTCAGAAGATAAGAAAGTGTTTTGACAAGCAGCCACGGGAGGAAGGAAAACAGCTTATAGGCTTTTTGAGAAAGTACAAGTTGATTTCACTGAATTGCCCAAGGTAGGGAGGATAAAATATCTGTTGGTAATAGTAGATCATTTAACACAATGGGTAGAAGCTTATCCCGTAGCACGAGCTACAGCACAAATGGTGGCAAAAATTTTATTAGAACACCTGATACCTAGATATGGGATAATCCAGTACACTGATTCTGATCAGGGCACACACTTTATTTCTAAAATAATAAAATTATTATGTCAATCATTAGGTATTCAGTGGGAATACCATACTCCATGGCACCCACAAAGCTCAGGGAAAGTCGAAAGACTGAATCAAACAATAAAACAACAGTTGGCTAAATTAATGATCGAGACACAAATGCCCTGGACAAAATGCTTACCCATTGGCACTTTTAAACATAAGAACTAAAGCACACAGTGAGACTGGATTATCGCCATATGAAATGTTATATGGTATGCCTTATTCACAGGGGATGCCTCTAGGGAACAATGTAGTTGAGGATCGTAGTATTCAGAAATATATATTTACTACTGGAAGGAGATTACAAGAGCTAAGAGAAATTAGAATGATGGCTCAAACACCACCTTTAGGATTTGCTATTCATAAGATACAACCAGGAGACAAGGTCTTAATAAAAACCTCAAGGGAAGAATCATTGAAACCCCAATGGGAGGGACTATACCTTCTTTTACTTACTACTGAAACAGCTGTGAGAACAGCAGAAATGGGTTGGACCCACACATCCAGAATAAAAGGACCAATAACTACTGAAACTTGGAGGGTTGAGTCTGCTCCTGGGGAACTGAAATTAAAGCTAAAGAAGAACTAATATTCTGGCAGTAAGGCTCTGCATGAATTAAGGATGCCAAATAAAGGGGACAAGCCTGAAGGGAGGAAAGGGAGAAGGCAAGACCGGGGCAGGACCCTCCACTGCGGTGTGTATGGTCTACCGAGGGAGGCAACCCCTATGGGTATTGACTGCCGAGTGAGAGGGCCTCGACCGGACTTCTCCCGTACTAAGGCCAGGTTGTCCCGGGGAAATAAAAACAAACAAACAAACAACTATATATATATATAATAAATAAGATTTTTTAAAAACCTATTATAATTAGTTTTCCAGGAGCTGGATCACCCTCAAAGGCTGAACGGTAACACAAGCTCAAATAGATCCTGGAAGTGGGCCCAACCCCTTGATTGAAGGCATTTCTCACACCCCCACGCCACCCCCTGGACGACGCAGAAGGATGTTATACTTCCTGGTACTATTTTTACAGGGGCAATTAAGCCATGGGCAAGAATGGAGGAATAACTTTTTCATTTTGGGGGAGGAAGTGGCCAAGGCCTTTAACCTTAGTAACTGCTGGGTTTGTGGAGGACCGGGGGAATTTAAAATTGGCCCTGGGTAGCTGGCCCGGTTGAACCGAAGTGGTGGGTTAGTAATTTGAGTGAAGTTCATAATGGGACACAATTTTGGAAAGAGGAAGGAGGCCCGTGGCAATTACACTCATCAGAGCGGGATATATACTGTTTAAACAGAACAGGAACAGTAGAGGTGGGAAAAAGCATTTGTAATTGGACTCTGTCTCCCGGATATGATTGTACTGATCCTGAATGTGGACCTATAAACTGTACAGCAAGTAGTGGGAAATGGAACGCTACACATGTCCAGCTGAAAAACGGGACTTGGCTGAAATGCTCATATAAGGAATGTTTTGGACCTGGATGTAAAGCCATGCAAGAGCACAAGCAAAGGGACAATTCGACGTTCAGATCCTGAGTTGTCAGCGTGATAACACCACTAGGGAGCAGCATGTGGTAAGGGTCTACCGCTGGAGGTGGCAAGATGAGAATGGGACACAAGTGTTCTTTAAACATTTCTGGTCAGCTCGTAATATGACAAGCCGCCAAGGAGAACTTGGTTGTAATTGTAAGTGGAAATCCAGTGCGGGAGCTTGGAGGTGTACTAATACGAGTACTAATGGGGCAGACATTGTAACAGGACCACCTTGTAATGAAAACACTCTGTATTTTCACGTCCCAAAGAATAAAAGAGAATGGGATGGTCCTTTTCCAAATGGGACATGGGCTCTAAAGGGACATTATTGGGTGTGTGGCAAACAGGCCTACAAAACGCTACCAAAAGACTGGTCATGAATATGCTATGTGGGGTACATAAGACCCTTGTTCTTTTTATTGTCACAAATACAAGGAAATCACTTAGGAATAAAATTATATGATGATCTGAATAGAGTGAAACGATCTACTGATTCTTCTTTAGCCGGGGGTAGTGCCCAAAAATGGAGAGAGAATGAATGGCCTCCTGAAAGAATCATACAGTATTATGGACCAGCTACCTGGAACCTGAATGAGGTAATATCCGGGGCCCAAGAACCTATTTATAATTTGAATTGAATAATCAGGTTGCAAGCTGTCCTCGAAATTATAACCAATCAAACAGCGACAGCATTGGATCTTTTGGCTGATCAGTCTACCCAGATGAGGAATGCTATCTTTCAACATAGAATGGTTTTAGACTATTTACTAGCAGAAGAGGGGGGGTGTGTGTAGAAAACTAAATGATTCTAATTGTTGCTTACAAATTAATGATAATGGAAAAGTGGTTAAACAGAGAGACCCCCAGAGGGACCACCGGAGACTGATATGCATGCTCCAGTAGGAGGGTTTGGATGCCAGAAACTAATTATAATAATAATCCTGGTTTTTTTAGACGTAGTAATGAATATGTATTAGTCTAGGAGCATAAAAATCAGCATCTTGATGTAACGTGCGTGCATCTCAGTGGAGCAGAGACTCCCGGCGCACCCAGCGCTGTTTGCTTACCTCTATTCCTTTAATAAATTGTAAACTTTGATTATAATCCTATTTTGGGACTTAGCCATTTATAACATTGCTCTTTATAAGTACATTAAAGGAGGCTGTAGCAAGGTGGGGATTGGTCTATTCTCCCATGTGCCTGGCGACAGGAAAAGGGGGAATGGGCTAAAGTTGCGCCAGGGGAGGTTTAGGTTGGATATTAGGAAGAACTTCTTTACTGAACAGGTTGTTAGGCATTGGAATGGGCTGCCCAGGGAGGTGGTGGAGTCACCATCTCTGGAAGTCTTCAAAAGACGTTTAGATGTAGAGCTTAGTGATATGGTTTAGTGGAGGACTTGTTAGTGTTAGGTCAGAGGTTGGACTAGGTGATCTTGGAGGTCTCTTGCAACCTAGACGATTCTGTGATTGGCCTTTGAAAAGGAGACGGGAAAAACATTAGGATTCAGAGCGGATAAACTTCTGACTGAAAATGATAAACTTCTGGATGAGAATAATCATCTTAAACAATTACTGGAGAGGTTTAATCACCCATTAAATAAAATACATCCTTCTTCTCCAGTTAAGCAGGTTTGTAGATTAATGCATAGTGCAGACCCTGAAAACTGGGATTGCGATATTTAGTTTGACAGTGATGATGAGGTCAAAGAGACTACTGATTCTGAACCCCAGTCGAATTCCTTGAGACCTTTGGTTAAAACAGAGACTACTGTTTATGATGAAGATGAAATCCACACTACTGTGCGAACGATTCCATGGTCACCTGCAGAGTTGGTTAAAATACAGGAGAAGTTCTCAAGGCAGTCAGGGGAATCAGAAGTTGAGTATGTGTGGCGAGTTTCTCTTGAAGGAAGAGATCAAATTATGTTGAGTGAGAAAGAAGCAAGAGGGTTTTGGGAACCAGGAGTATTTTTAACCACCACACCAGGAGACCCCATAATTACTCTATAACTGCACGGGTGGCATACTGGGCAGGTGGTATAGATCCCCAGGAGAGAGGGGAACCCCTGGAAATTAGAGCCACAAGTTATTCTGACCTGGCTGTAGCAGTACAGAAAGCAGCCTGCATTCAGGCGATATATGAAAGAGATGAATTCAGGAAATCCCCGGTGTTAGCTCCTATCCACCCAGCTCGATTAACCCCTCTTATCCGTGGACTCCCTGATTGTCTTAAGATGTTTGTAGCAAATACCCAGGATCGCATACAAGCTGCTCGTGGGGATGGTGATCATAGGTGAAATCCACACTCCCCCATTCCCACCTGGAGTGAATTTGTACAAGACATAGATAAGTACGGATGCCGAATGGGCTGGATTAGTTCATCCAGTACTAAGCCCCCAGATCACTCCCGTCAAGTTCACCAAATCCATACTCAAAACCCAGATACCCCAAATTCAAAGAGAGGTTCAAACCTAATAAGGAATGAGGTGAGTTGTGGTGTAAGGCCCTAGGTTTGGGTGTACCCCGTCCAATCTTGCATTGTGCCTCTACAGAGGACCTCTGTACATTAGACCGATCTCTGGGTAAGAAAAATAATCCAGCTGGGGAAAACTGCCTAACCAGAAAACCCCCAACCCATAAGGAAACTGCAACTTCTGCACCGAGTCTAATTGAGGAGGCAGAAGCTTTGCAAAAAAAACTCTTGTCCCCGGGAAGAGCAGTGAGCCACCCTGCTTGGCAGGTATCAGCAATTCAATAGTTCTCTAATGAACACTCTCACCCTGTCATTGCCATTCCCGTTGGACCCCGAAAAATAGCGGTAAACTTTCTTATTGACACCAGGGCCCAAATGTCAGTAATTACACAAGACAGCACAAACCCTAGGTATAACACCTGGTCAATGCAAGGTTACATTCACAGGAATTAATGGTGTGGAAAAACAATGCCCCATCACAAAAATTTCACTCTGGCTGCCAGAGGAACAAAAATTAACCAGTACAGAAGTATTAGTCAGTGCTACACATACTAATATTTCAGGATTTAACATACTGCATGGTCGTATGTGGAAACTCCCTGAGGGAACTATGTGGAGTTTCGCGACACATCATAAGGATTCAGGCAGAGTGAAGTTAAGTCTGTTACAAACATCCATACCCTTACCCCCCTCTAAAATCACTGATGTTCGGCAATATCTGTTGCCAGCAACAGCACTTATGAGGATTGACAGGATGGTAACAGAATTGGAAGAAAGAGGCATTATTAAAAGGACTCATTCACCTTACAATTCACCAGTGTGGCTGGTAAAGAATCCAATCAGACAATGGCATATTACAGTGGATTACAGACAGTTAAATGCTAACACCACACCTTTGACTGCCACAGTTCCAAACATGGCAGAGATAGTGAAAGCCTTCTGTGCATCTACCAATACAATCACCCCAAAGGTTTATTATAAACCAGAAGAACATACTACATGATTTTATACTGGACAACCTGTGCTAGTGAAAATGCCTCAGATTGGAACAGTAGCAATGGTACTAACTACTCCCAAAAATCCCTATACATGGGAAGTCAAAGACTGTTATTTCACCCTTTTTCTAACCCTGCCAGTTGAATACAACCAAGCATATTTTATTTCCTTTTGTGTTCACAGGAATCCTGAGTGAACTGCCTGTGGACAGCTGGAGGATGACAAATCAACAGCTTGGACTGATAATGCTATGCTTTACCCTGACACTGGATTATTGGAACACGTGCCATCAGGAAAACTTAGCTACTGTGGTTGTGCATGGAGCTGAGGTGTTTCACTGTGACATCTCATAATGACCCCTTGGAACCACGCATTGTCATGGTATAGCGCAAGCACTGGAACATCTCAAAACAAAAAGGACCTAAATCTCTCTACTTCAGTTTTACATGGAAACAAAATATTTTCAAAAGATGAATGGAGTTGGGATGATTCTCTTTGAATGGCTGAACTTCAAGACACTTCAGGCCAGACAATACAAATCAGTTGCCGAATGACTAATGGATCTACTTAAAATAGGCCGACTGAAACTAAGACAATTTATACTGATTCTTCCAGACCACAAACTTATAGTACTGATTGCAACAAAAAAAAATGCACCAAATTCTGATCACTGGCACAATTTTACTTTCACCAAAACTTTAATTGTGTACTGTCTTTGGGGTTACTATTTGAACTTATGATCAATAGAGCAACATCTGCATCAAGTGCAAAGGATAAGAAGCCTCTGCCCCTGCAGATGTTTGAAAACATACCAACTTGGCCTCCCATTAGTCTAACTCCTTCCATCTTCAGCCCAGGTCCTTACATGATTAAAAACGTGGGACAGCAACAATTTCTTTTTAACCCTAGCAGGTCTCTAAAAAGGGTAGAGCTAGCACTACACATTAGCCTTGGAAAAACCCGAGGCAATACCTCCCTTGCCTTGAACTGCATCCAAGTGCAGTTATGGATACAATCTGTAGCAGCAGCTATCATTAGAGAGGGAGAAGGAGGAACTTTGCCCAATGAAATTCGAAAATTGATTTGGGATAATGCTTCAGAATTTGAAAAGGAGTTTCAAGCATGGTGGTAATTAGTACCATAAGCAATGCCACAGTATACATGTACAATGTATATCCAATCATTGCATTAGGCAATCATAATGGAACTATGCTTTATCCTAAGGAGCATAAAGTATGGGCCCATCAAGAGGGAGGAAAGTAGCCTAATGAAACCCTTGAAACTGTACTTGTATATATTGGGAGAGGCTATGTTTGCATGAGAACCCATTGTGATTCTATAGTCATAGATAATACAATTGTAGATACCAGTAATCACTCCCATGCTTGTGTTTGTAATTTTACCAAAAACCTAGGATGTGATTTTAGTTACTCAGCTCCTGTCAACACTTACCAACTTATTACATCCAATTATATTCTGCTTCACAATCTGCTGCCTACTACATGAAGATTTGAAGCAGTTAATGAAACAAGTTCAAAAAAATGGACAAAAGACTCTGATTACTGTCCATCATGATATAGAAGAAATACATCAAGTGATGGAAAGAGTAAAGAAAGATGAAAAACACTGTTGGTGGGACATTTTGGATAGTCGCCAACTGCCACAGAAACCTTCAACAAGATGCTTTACACTACTGTCGTATTATTAATACTCACTGTATTATGCTTTATGCTAACAATTAGTTTGTCTGTTAAACTCTGGATTATGATGAAACGTTTAGTATCCCTACACAATATACATACACTCGATAATCCTCATACAGAGGAATGTATGTGATATACCTGACACATTCCAAATGTCATGAAGCTTGAGTAACTATAGTCACGGGGTGGGTAACGTGGAGCCTAAAATGACTAGGAAAATTAAACTAATATTCACATTTTGAAGAAAATGTACAGCACTGAAGAAGCTTTCAGGGTGAAGGGTAGCTCGACTACCTAAGTGTTCCCTAGGCCTCCAACCTTAGATGCACTAGGGAAACTTGGTATGCTGACTCTAAGGAACAGTACGGAATGCAGAGCAGAGCGGAGACACCGGGGCTAGGCTCTGTGACCAGATGGGGACAATGTTCTTGTGCATACCAAGACCGATAAACTGCACATTTGCTACCCTGAGCCAACGACCTCTCACGTTTCTGACAAAATGCTGTAGTCTGGTGAACATTTGCTTATTATAATGCCAAAACACACCACCATCCAAAAAGCTACATGCCTCCAAGTTGCAAACACCCTTCACTGAGCATGCACTCTTGGAGTGCATTTAGGTGGCAAGGTTTTGGTAGCGGGGGGGGGCATAGGGGTGTCTTCTGCAAGAAGAATCCAGAAGCTGCCCCATGGTAGGTGAGGGCCCCGCTGCTGGCCAAAGCCAGGTCAATAAGCGATATTGTTTGCACCTCACAGAATCACAGAAATTCTAGGTTGGAAGAGACCTCAAGATCATTGAGTCCAACCTCTGACCTAACACAAACAGTCCCCACTAAACCATATCCCTAAGCTCTACATCTAAACGTCTTTTGAAGACTTCCAGGGATGGTGACTCCACCACTTCCCTGGGCAGCCTGTTCCAATGCCTCACAACCCTTTCAGTGAAGAAGTTCTTCCTAACATCTAACCTAAAACTCCCCTGGCTCAACTTAAGCCCATTCCCCCTCGTCCTGTCACCAGGCACGTGGGAGAACAGACCAACCCCCACCTCGCTACAGCCTCCCTTGAGGTACCTATAGAGAGCGATAAGGTCACCCCTGAGCCTCCTCTTCTCCAGGCTGAACAAGCCCAGCTCCCTCAGCCGCTCCTCGTAGGACTTGTTCTCCAGGCCCCTCACCAGCTTCGTCGCCCTTCTCTGGACTCGCTCGAGCACCTCGATGTCCTTCTTGTAGCGAGGGGCCCAAAACTGAACACAGTACTCGAGGTGCGGCCTCACCAGAGCCGAGTACAGGGGGACAATCACCTCCCTAGCCCTGCTGGTCACACTGTTCCTGATACAAGCCAGGATGCCGTTGGCCTTCTTGGCCACCTGAGCACACTGCTGGCTCATATTCAGCCGACTATCAACCATCACTCCCAGGTCCTTCTCTGCCAGGCAGCTCTCCAACCATTCCTCTCCCAACCTGTAGCTTTGCTTGGGGTTATTGCGCCCCAGGTGCAGGACCCGGCACTTGGCCTTGTTGAACTTCATACAGTTGACCTCAGCCCATCAGTGCAGCCTATCCAGATCCTCCTGCAGAGCTTTCCTACCCTCAAGCAGATCGACACGTGCGCATAGCTTGGTGTCATCTGCAAACTTACTGAGGGTGCACTCAATGCCCTTGTCCAGATCATCGATGAAGATATTAAAGAGGACCGGCCCCAGCACCGAGCCCTGGGGAACGCCACTAGTGACTGGCCTCCAACTGGACTTGGCTCCATTCACCACGACTCTTTGGGCCCGGCTATCCAGCCAGTTTCTAACCCAAAGAAGCGTGCGCCAGTCCAAGCCAAGAGCAGCCAGTTTCTTGAGGAGAATGCTGTGGGAGACGGTGTCAAAAGCCTTGCTGAAGTCAAGGTAGACCACATCCACAGCCTTTCCCTCATCCACCCAGCACGTCACTTTGTCATAGAAGGAGATCAGGTTCGTCAAGCAGGACCTGCCTTTCATAAACCCATGCTGACTGGGCCTGATCGCCTGCTTGCCCTGCAAGTGCTGCGTGATGACTCTCAGGAGGATCTGCTCCATGAGCTTCCCTGGCACTGAGGTCAAACTGACAGGCCTGTAGTTTCCCGGGTCTGCCCTCCGGCCCTTCTTGTAGATGGGTGTCACGTTTGCTAGACGCCAGTAAACTGGGACCTCCCCCGATAGCCAGGACTGCTGATAAATGATGGACAGTGGCTTGGCCAGCTCCTCTGCCAGTTCTCTCAGTACCCTTGGGTGGATCCCATCCGGCCCCATCGACTTGTGCACATCCAAGTGCCGTAGCAGGTCACCAACCAGTTCTTCATGGATGGTGAGGGCCACATCCTGCTCCCCATCCCCTTCCACCAGCTCAGGGTACTGAGTATCCAGAGAACAACTGGTATTGCCGCTAAAGACTGAGGCAAAGAAGGCATTGAGCACCTCCGCCTTTTCCTCATCTCTTGTAACTAAGTTTCCCCCCGCATCCAGTAAAGGATGGAGATTCTCCTTAGTCCTCCTTTTTGTGTTGATGTATTTATAGAAACGTTTTTTGTTATCTTTAACGGCAGTAGCCAGATTGAGCTCCAGATGAGCTTTGGCCTTCCTAATTTTGTCCCTGCACAGCCTCGCTACATCCTTATAGTCCTCCCTAGTGGCCTGCCCACTTTTCCAAAGATTAAAAACCCTCTTTTTTCTCCAAAGATCAAGCCACAATTCTCTGTTGAGCCAGGCTGCTCTTCTTCCCCAGGTACCAGGTCTGGCTGGAATGTTAACTTTCCCTGCAGCAGCCCATACAGTGCTGTGCTCTGCACTTGTAGCTAGAACAGCAGTGTTATCACACCAGTGTTGTGTCTACTGCTGAGCAGTGCTGGCACAGCATCGGGACTCTCTCTAACCCTCCTAGGGTGTGGGCAAAAAAGTGAGAAAGAAACATCACCAGGGCAGCTGAACTAATCCAACCAAAGGGATATTCCATACCATATGATGTCACACTCACCAATAAAGGGTGGAAACAGGAAGAAGAGGGGAGGGGTGGGCTCTCGTTGTGAAAACGTCGGTCCTCCTCCCGAACACTGGCTACGTGCATTGAGGCCCTGCTTCAAGGATGTGGTCAAGCATCACTCATTTGTGGGAAGTAGAGAGTAATTTCTTTCCTCTACACTTCCACACAGCCTTTGTTTTAATTTTTTCCCTTTCCCCCTCCCTTTTCCCCTTTCCCTTTTTTCCCTTTAGTTCAATTCTTTAATTAATTATAAATATTATAATTATTATTATAGTATTATGTAAGTATTATATTATATTACGTGTTATATTATATTGAGTATTATATATTATTGTATTATATTTAATTAAATATATAATAAAAATAATAATAATAGTTTTTTCCATTTAATTAAATTATCCTTATTTCAACCTGTGAGTTGTTCTTTCCTTTAATTCTTCCCCTCCTCTTCTAAGGAGGGGGAGAGAGAGAGTGGTTGTAGTGGAGTTCAACTGCCTACCACGGTAAAACCACCACAGTCCTTTTTGGCGTCCACCGTGGGGCTCGAAGGGTTGAGATAGCAACAGAATTGATTAAAACGCTTACAACTAACACACTTACTCTCTAGTAACCATGTTCAGTGTCTTGTTAATACTGTCTTGTTTGATCATATGTCATGCAATCCCTGTCATGTTCTCCTTTCTCCTCTATATCTGATCCGAGAATGTGCTACAATCTGAGTTCGTTTTTTTTAATTTGCTGTGCTGCCAAGCACTGGCCTTGAGTTTAATCTGGCATTCAGGCTCTGCACTGTTATCATTTGGGTCTCATGAAAACTATCTTTTAGAGAATATTCAGAACTACACTGCCTTCCATTCCTCATCTGGAAGTCAGAGTATGAATAATATCAGGAATGGTACCTCCTCCTCCTTTCACAGTGGGCTAATTACAACAGTTTCTGAGTATTTTGAATATCCATGTGTAACCCATATATTGCTATTTCTAATTCTGAATAACGGGTTTCCTCTTCTCTCTAAGATTAGTCGATTGTTTAGAAAGCTTACCCAGGAATCTGTCTTGAAACAGTCTTGTGGCAAGGTGTGTGGGAGGATATAGGCAGGTACCTGTCACGAGTGTCTCCTCCAATAGTTTTGAACTTCACCCCTGAACAAGTGCTAAATCCTAAAAACCTGATAGAATGTTTTAAGAGTCGTATGCCCTGACCCTGATAATGCCGGAGAAACGACAGCTTGCAGCATTGTGCTGGGTTCTGGCTTACTCCTATCAAACACTATTTAACATCATTAATTGTCAGCTCGTTTAGTAAGGGAAGAAGCTAAGAAGGAGGGAGAAGGGGAAATGGCAGGCACCTCTAAAGCAGAGCCATCACAAAAACAGCAGGAAGAAGAGATGGAAATCATAAAGGAATCAGAAACCACTCGATCCCTATCCCTGAGCGAGTTGTGAGAAATACGAAAGGATTATGGTCAACGCCCAGGTGAACACATCCTCACCTGGCTGCTTCAATGCTGGGGCCAATAGCCAACAATTAGAAGGCAATGAAGCCAAGCAGCTGGGATCCCTCTCTAGAGAAATGGTAATTGACAAAGTAATTGGGAGAGGAGCACAGGTCCTCAGCCTCTGGAGACGACTTCTGGCAGCTGTGAAAGAAAGATAACCCCATAAGGAAGATATTGTATATCAAGTAGGCAAGTGGACCACTATGGATAAAGGTCTCTAGCATCTGCGGGAATTAGCTGTGCGGGAGATGATTTATAGTGATTTGGACAATGCCCAGACACCTCAAGATCCCGATGAAGTCCAGTGCACAACATCCATGTGGCGTAAATTTGTGCGAAGTGCACCATCAGCACATGCCAGTACACTGGCAGTATTTAACTGGGAGGAGGGGATGGGACCAACAGTGTATAATCTGTCCTGCCAGCTTCAAAATTATGAAGACAATCTCTCTGCTCCGCTACAGTCCTGTGTCTCAGCTGTGGAGAAACTGTCTGAAAGACTTCACCAGCTCGTGGAAGGAGCATATTCCCCCTCATCTAGACGGAGTGATACTTCAGCCACTAAGAATCAGCATTTCCTGCTCAAGAGAGAGAGTACCCAAGATGCACACCACGTGGCACCTTGTGGTTTTATCTGTGTGACCATGGGGAAGATATGAGGAAATGGGATGGTGTACCTACTTCAACCCTAGCTGCTTGGGTACGTGAACTGAAAGGAAATACAGCAAGACAAGAGGCTCCTAAGAGAAACGCTGCTCCAGTGTCTCTTGGGCAGTTCCCCAGAGGCAGTAGAAGAGCTAATGTTGTTCTTGACCCTGATGAAGGGACCTCTACCTCTCATTTGCAAGAATTAAGTGGCAGACGCTCCAACCAGGACTAGAGGGGCCCTGCCTCTGGCCAGGTAGAGGAGAGGGATAACCGGATTTATTGGACTGTGTGGATCCGATGGCCTGGCACATCAGAACCACAAGAATACAAAGCTTTAGTGGACACTGGCGCACAATGTACCTTAATGCCATCAGGCTACCAAGGGACAGAACTCACCTGTATCTCTGGAGTGACAGGGGGATCCCAACAGCTAACTGTACTGGAAGCTGAAGTGAGTCTAACTGGGAATGAGTGGCAAAAGCATCCCATTGTGACTGGCCCAGAGGCTCCATGCATCCTTAGCACAGACTACCTCAAGAGAGGATACTTCAAGGATCCAAAAGGATACCGGTGGGCTTTTGGCATAGCTGCTTTGAGCACAGAGAAGATTAGGCAGCTGTCTACCCTGTCTGGCCTTTCAGAAGACTCTTCCGTTGTAGGATTACTGAAGGCTGAAGAACAGCAAGAACCAATCGCTACCACAACGGTGCACTGACGGCAATATCGCACCAACCGAGACTCCCCGATTCCCATTCATGAGTTGGTTCATCATCTGGAAAGCCAAGGAGTGATCAGCAAGACTCGCTCACCCTTTAATAGTCCTATATGGCCAGTGCAAAAGTCTAATGGCGAGTGGAGGCTAACGGTGGACTATCGCAGCCTGAACGAAATCATGCCACAACTAAGTGCTGCAGTGCCGGACATGCTAGAAATTCAGTACGAACTGGAATCAAAGGCAGCCAAGTAGTACGCCACAATTCATATTGCTAATGCATTTTTCTCCATCCCTCTGGCAGCAGCATGCAGGCTGCAGTTTGCTTTCGCTTGGAGGGGCATCCAATACACTTGGAATCAACTGCCCCAGGGGTGGAAACACAGCCCTACCATTTGCCACGGACTGATCCAGTCTGCACTGGAATAAGGGGGAGCTCCTGAACACCTGCAGTACATTGATGACATCCTTGTGTGGGGAAATACAGCAGTTTCTGAGAAAGGGAAGAAAGTAATCCAAATTCTCCTGAAGGCTGGTTTTGCCATTAAACAGAATAAGGTCAAGGGACCTGCACAGGAAATCCAGTTCTTAGGGGTAAAATGGCAGGATGGACATTGCCATATTCCGATGGATGTGATCAACAAAATAACAGCAATGTCTCCGTCAACTAGTAAAAAAGAAACGCAAGCTTTCCTAGGCCTTGTGGGATTCTGGAGAATGCATGTGCCAGGCTATAGCCAGCCTGTGAGTCCTCTATATCGAGTGACTCGAAAGGGAACCTATTTCGAGTGGGGCCCTGAGCAACAACGGGCCTTTGAACAAATCAAACAAGAAATAGCTCGTGCAGTAGCTCTTGGGCCTGTCCGTACTGGACCAGCTGTGCAAAACATACTTTACACTGCAGCTGGGGATCATGGCCTCACCTGGAGACTTTGGCAGAAAACCCCAGAAGAAACTCGAGGTCGACCTCTGGGCTTCTGGAGCTGGGGCTATCGAGGATCAGAAGCCAATTACACCCCAACTGAAAAAGAGATACTAACAGCTGAGGCAAAGATATTGTTGAGTACCTCAGCCTTCTCCATGTCTGTTGTCATTGGTCCTCCATCTACATTTTTCAGAGCTGGTACAATCTCCTTAGTCTTTCTTTTCTGGCCAATGTACCTGTAGAATCCCTTGTTGTTATTCTTTGCATCCCTTGCCAAGTTTAGCTCTGTCAGTGCCTTGGCTTTCCTGATCCCATCCCTGCATGTCCAGACAGCATTTCTGTACTCTTCCCAGGGCACACAGTGTTTCCACTGCCTGTGCAGTTCCTTCTTTTGCCTAAGTTTGACAAGGAGGTCATTGCACAGCCTTACCGGTTTCCTGCCTTCCCTGCTTGATTTATTGCACATGGGGATAGAGAGCTCTTGTGCTCTAAGAAAAATATCTTTAAAGAGTTGCCAGCTCTGATCAGATCCTCTGTCCCTAAGGACAGTGTCCCATGGGATCTCATCCACTAGTTCTTTGAACAACTGGAAGTTGGCTCTTCTAAAGTTGAGGGTCCTAACTTTGCTCTTTGCCAAGCCTATATCCCTCAGGATCACAAACTCAACCAGGACGTGGTCACTGCAACACAGACTGCCTACAATCTTAGCCTCTTTAATGAGGTCATCTACATTGGTAAGCACCAGGTCCAGTAACACTTCTCCTCTGGTTGGTTTGTCTAATACCTGGACAAGGAAGTTGTCCTCAATGCACTCTCCAGGAGTCTCCTGGACTGCTTACTGCCTGCCATGTAGCTTTCCCAGCAGACATCCAGGTGGCTGAAATCCCCCATCAGGATGAGAGCTCGTGAGCACAATACTTCTGGTAGTTAAGCAAGTAGGCTTCATCAAAAGGCTCCCCTTGATTGGGCGGCCTGTAGTAGACCCCAACCACAAGGTGCCCTTTATTGGTCTGGTGCTTAATTTTTACCCACAGGCTCTCAACTTGCTTGTGGCTGCTTCTCAGCAGCAACTCTTCACAATCTATCCACTTCTTAACACAGAGGGCAACACCCCCACCCTTCCCCTTCCCTGCCTATCTCTCCTGAAAACCTTGTAGCCCTCCATTCCAGTGCTCCAGCTGTGTGATTCATCCCACCACATATCCGTGACAGCAATTAGATCATAGTTTTCTAATTGCACCATGGCTTCCAAATCCTCCTGCTTATTCCCCATGCATTGGCGTAGAGGAACTTCAGCTGGGCTATGGGCCACATTACCTTTTTAGAGGAGTCATTCCCAATTCCTATGGGACGATTCACAGATATCTCACCGTTGTTTTCTGGAGTATTGGCATGCACTGGTTCCTTTGCATCTCTTCCAGGTATGTCTCCCCCCCCAAAGTTCAGAAGACAACTTCAAATGAAATAACAGTCATTCTTCAGAGTACCCTGTACTGGGTCTGGCTGAAATGTTAACTTTCCCGGCAGCAGCCCATTCAGTGCCGTACTCTGTACTTGTAGCTGGAACAGCAGTGTTATCACACCAGTGTTGTGTCTACTGCTGAGCAGCAGTGGCACAGCATTGGGCCTTTCTCTAACCCTCCTAGGGGGTGGGCAAAAAGTGAGGAGAGAAACATCACTAGGGCAGCTGACCTAAACCAATCAAAGGGATATTCCATACCATGTGGTGTCACACTCAGCAATAAAAGGTGGAAACAGGAAGAAGAGGGGAGGGGTGGGCTCTCGTTGAGAAGACGTCGGTCCTCCTCTCGAACACCGGCTGCGTGCGTTGAGGCCTTGCTTCAAGGACGTGGTCAATCATCGCTCATTTGTGGGAAGTAGAGAGTAATTTCTTTCCTCTGCACTTCCATATAGCTTTCATTTATTTTGTTTGTTTGTTTTCCTCCCTTTTTCCCCTTTCCCTTTTATTTCCCCTTAGTTAAATTGTTTAGTTCATGGTAGTCTTTATTTAATTATTATAATTATTTCCCTTTAATTAAATTATCCTTATCTCAACCCGTGAGTTGTTCTTTGCTTTACTTCTCCCCCTGCTTATCTAAAGGAGGGGGAGTGAGAGAGCGGTTGTGGGGTTTAGCTGCCCAGCACGGTAAAACCACCACAGTCCTTTTTGGCGCCCAACGTGGGGCTCGAAGGGTTGAGATAACAATAGAATTGATTAAACGCATACAACTAACACACTTGCTTGCTAGTAACCATGTTCCTTGCCCTGTTAATAATAATGGCTTTGTTCATATGTCATGCAATTCGTGTCATATTCTCCTTTCTCCTATATATCCGATCCGACAAAGTGCTACAATCTGTGTTCACTTTTTTTAATTCGTTGTGCTGCCAAGCACTGACCTTGGTTTTACTCTGGAATTCAGGCTCTGCGCTGTTATCATTTGGGTCCCATGGAAACTATCTTTCAGAGAATATTCAGAACTACACTGCCTTCCTTTTCTCATCTGGACACGAGTTTATTAATAATATCAGGAATGGTACCTTTCCCTTCTTTCACAGTGGGCTAATTACAACAGTTTGGGAGTATTTTGAAGATCCATCTGTAACCCATGTATTGCTATTTCTAATTCTGAATAACAGGTTTCATTTTCTCTCTAAGATTAGTCGATTGTTTAGAAAACTTATTTGGGAATCTGTCCCGAAACAGTCTCGTGGTGAGTGGCATGGTGTGTGGGATGATGTTAGCAGATACCTGTCACGAGTGTCTCCTCCAATAGTTTTGAACTTCACCCCTGAGCAAGTGCTAAATCCTAAAAACTTGGTAGAATGTTTGAGAGTTGTATGTCCTGATCCTGATAATGCCGGAGAACAACAGCTTGCAGCATTGTGCTGGGTCCTGGTTTATTCCTATCAAACACTGTTTAACATCATCCAGCAACTTGAAGAGAGGGAGGAAGTCTCTGAATCTGATGACCCAGTAACACATGCTGTGGCTGACCCAGAGGACCAACCAACTATGGTATCAGTCGCCCCCATAGTCAAGTCAAAACAATGGAAACGGAGGTCAGCTCGTTTAGTAAGGGAAGAAGGCTCTCCTAAGAAGGAGGGAGAAGGGGAATTGGCAGGCACCTCTAAAGCAGAGCCATCACAAAAACAGCAGGAAGACGAGACGGAAATCATAAAGGAATCAGAAATCACTCGATCCTTATCCCTGAGTGAGATGCGAGAAATACGAAAGGATTATGGTCGACGCCCAGGTGAACACATCCTCACTTGGCTGCTCCGATGCTGGGATGCTGGGGCCAGTAGCCTACAATTAGAAGGCAATGAAGCCAAGCAGCTGGGATCCCTCTCTAGAGAAAGGGTAATCGACAATGTAATCGGGAGAGGAGCACAGGCCCTCAGCCTCTGGAGACGACTCCTGGCAGCTATCAAAGAAAGATATCCCCATAAGGAAGATATTGTATATCACATAGGCAAGTGGACCACTGTGGATAAAGGTCTCCAACATCTGCGGGAATTAGCTGTGCGGGAGATGATTTATAGTGATTTGGACAATGCCCAGACACCTCAAGACCCCGATGAAGTCCAGTGCACAACATCCATGTGGCGTAAATTTGTGCGGAGTGCACCAGCAGCACATGCCAGTACCCTGGCAGCAATTCACTGGGACGAGGGGATGGGACCAACAATGTATGATGTCTCCTGCCAACTTCAAAAATATGAAGACAATCTCTCTGCTCCGCTACAGTCCTGTGTCTCAGCTGTGGAGAAATTGTCTAAAGGACTTGACAAGCTTGTGGAGAAAGTATATTCCCCCTCATCTAGACAGAGTGATACTTCAGCCACTAAGAATCAGCATTCGCCTGCTCAAGAGAGAGAGTACCCAAGACGTACACCACGTGGCACCTTGTGGTTTTATCTGCGTGACCATGGGGAAGATATGAGGAAATGGGATGGTGTACCTACTTCAACCCTAGCTGCTCGGGTACGTGAACTGAAAGGAAATACAGCAGCAAGAAGAGGGGCTCCTAAGAGAAATGCTGCTCCAGTTTCTACTGGGCAGTACCCCAGAGGCAGTAGAAGAGCTGATGTTATTCTTGACCACGATGAAGGGACCTCTACCTCTCATTTGCCAGAATTTGTGCATTTGCAAGAATTAAGTGGCAGACGCTCCAGCCAGGACTAGAGGGGCCCTGCCTCTGGCCAGGTAGAGGAGAGGGATAACCGGATTTATTGGACTGTGTGGATCCGATGGCCTGGAACATCAGAACCACAGGAATACAAAGCTTTAGTGGACACTGGCGCACAATGTACCATAATGCCATCAGGCTACCAAGGGACAGAACTCACCTGTATCTCTGGAGTGACAGGGGGATCCCAACAACTATCTGTACTGGAAGCTGAAGTGAGTCTAACTGGGAATGAGTGGCAAAAGCATCCCATTGTGACTGGCCCAGAGGCTCCGTGCATCCTTGGCATAGACTATCTCAAGAGAGGGTACTTCAAGGATCCAAAAGGATACCGGTGGGCTTTTGGCATAGCTGCTTTGAGCACAGAGAAAATTAGGCAGCTGTCTACCCTGCCTGGCCTTTCAGAAGACCCTTCTGTTGTAGGATTGCTGAAGGTTGAAGAACAACAGGTACCAATTGCTACCACAACAGTGCACCGACGGCAATATCGCACCAACCGAGACTCCCTGATTCCCATCCATGAGTTGGTTCACCGACTGGAGAGTCAGGGAGTAATCAGCAAGACTCGCTCACCCTTTAATAGTCCTATATGGCCAGTACGAAAGTCTAATGGCGAGTGGAGGCTAACAGTGGACTATCGAGGCCTGAATGAAGTCACGCCACCACTGAGTGCTGCAGTGCCAGACATGCTAGAACTTCAGTACGAACTAGAGTCAAAGGCAGCCAAGTGGTATGCCACAATTGATATTGCTAATGCATTTTTCTCCATCCCTTTAGCAGCAGCATGCAGGCCGCAGTTTGCTTTCACTTGGAGGGGCATCCAATACACCTGGAATCGGCTGCCCCAGGGGTGGAAACACAGCCCTACCATTTGCCATGGACTGATCCAGTCTGCACTGGAGCAAGGGGGAGCTCCTGAGCATCTTCAGTACATTGACGACATCCTCGTGTGGGGCAACACAGCAGAAGAAGTTTTTGAGAAAGGGAAGAAAATAATCCAAATTCTCCTGAAAGCTGGTTTTGCTATTAAAAAGAGCAAGGTCAAGGGGCCTACACAGGAAATCCAGTTCTTGGGGGTAAAATGGCAGGATGGACGTCGCCATATTCCAATGGATGTGATCAATAAAATAACAGCAATGTCTCCGCCAACTAGCAAAAAGGAAACGCAAGCTTTCCTAGGCCTCGTGGGATTCTGGAGAATGCATGTGCCAGGCTATAGTCAGCTTGTGAGTCCTCTATATCGAGTGACTCGAAAGAGAAACTATTTTGAGTGGGGCCCTGAGCAACAACAGGCATTTGAACAAATCAAACAAGAAATAGCTCGTGCAGTAGCCCTTGGGCCTGTCCGTACTGGACCAGCTGTGCAAAATATACTGTACACTGCAGCTGGGGAGCATGGGCTCACCTGGAGCCTTTGGCAGAAAACCCCAGAAGAAACTCGAGGTCGACCTCTGGGCTTCTGGAGTCGGGGCTATCGAGGATCAGAAGCCAATTACACCCCAACTGAAAAGGAAATACTCACAGCATATGAGGGTGTTCGAGCTGCTTCAGAAGTTGTGGGTACAGAGGCACAGCTCCTCTTGGCACCGCGGCTACCTGTGTTACATTGGATGTTCAAAGAGAAAATTCCCACTACACACCATGCAACTGATGCTACATGGAGTAAGTGGATAGCGTTAATTACACAGCGGGCTCGAATGGGAAAACCCAATCGCCCAGGAATCCTGGAAGAGATTATGGACTGGCCGGAAGGCAGAGATTTCGGAGTGCCAACAGAAGAGGTAACCCGTGCTGAAGAGGCACCACCATACAATGAGTTGCCAGAAGACAGAAAGCAGTATGCGTTGTTTACTGACGGATCCTGCCGTGTGATAGGGAGCCATCGGAAATGGAAAGCTGCTGTGTGGAATCCCATACGACGAGTTGTGGAAGCCATGGAAGGGGAAGGTGAGTCGAGTCAGTATGCAGAAGTAAAAGCCATACAACTAGCCCTAGATATCGCCGAAAGAGAAAATTGGCCAGTATTGTATCTTTATACTGACTCATGGATGGTGGCAAATGCTCTGTGGGGGTGGCTGCAGCAATGGAAAGAGAGCAACTGGCAGCGCAGAGGTAAGCCTATCTGGGCTGCTACCCTGTGGCAAGATATTGCTGCCCGGGTAGAAAACCTGGATGTTAAAGTACGTCATGTAGATGCCCACATGCCCAAGAGTCGCACTACTGAAGAACATCAGAACAACAAAGAAGTGGATCGAGCTTCGAAAATTGAAGTGGCTCAGGTGGACCTAGACTGGGAACGTAAGGGTGAGCTGTTTGTAGCTCGATGGGCCCATGAAACATCAGGACATCTGGGGAGAGATGCCACTTACAGATGGGCTCGTGATCGAGGGGTGGACTTGACCATTGAGGCCATCACACAGGTTACCCATGAGTGTGAGACCTGTGCTGCAATCAAGAAAGCCATGAAGGTAAAATCTCCCTGGAACAGGGGGAGATGGTTAGGGTTTCAATATGGTGAGGCCTGGCAAATTGACTATATCGGACCACTCCCAAAAACTCGCCAAGGCAAACGGTACATACTCACCATGGTAGAAGCAACTACTGGGTGGCTGGAAACATACCCTGTAAACCATGCCACAGCCCGAAACACTATCTTGGGCCTGGAAAGACAAGTATTGTGGCGTCATGGTACACCAGAGAGAATTGAGTCTGACAATGGGAGTCATTTCCGAAACAATCTTGTTACCTCCTGGGCAAAGAGGCATGGTATTGAGTGGGTGTACCACATCCCTTACCACCCACAAGCCTCTGGGAAGGTTGAGAGGTACAATGGACTGTTAAAGACTATGTTACGAGCATTAGGTGCTGGGACGTGGAAACAATGGGACACAAATCTACCAGAAGCCACTTGGCTAGTTAACAATAGGGGGTCTGACAGCCGTGCTGGTCCTGCCGAAACAAAACCCCTACACACTGTGAAAGGAGCTAAAGTTCCCGTAGTGCATATAGGAAGGTGGATGGGGAAGGCAGTGTGGGTTGCTCCTGCCTCGGGAAAAGGCAAACCCACTCGTGGGATTGTCTTCGCCCAAGGACCAGGGTATACCTGGTGGGTCATGCAAAAGAATGGGGATATCAAGTGTGTGCCTCAAGGAGATTTGACATTGAGAGAAAACTAATCTATAATCTAAGTTATATGTTGTAGGAAGATGCTGTAGGATCAACGACAGGTCAACTTTGCAAGGAGCCGGGCAGTGCAACAAGGACTTGAACTAAGCTGGTGCTGGTGTCCAGACATCCAACTCCGCCTGCCTTGAGTGGCCACTTTGGCAGATGAAGACCTAATCATCAACAGTTCTTATGAACATTTTCCAAGAAAGACCTATGGAATGAAAAGATACACCTGCCTATTAATCCTGTCCTGTTAAATCCTTGTCCTGTTAAAGGACAAGGGATAATGATGAGAATGCTTGTATGCTAAAGTATGGGGATCTGAGTGTGACACAAATGTTATGGAATAAGGGGTGGAGGTTGTACTGGGTCTGGCTGAAATGTTAACTTTCCCGGCAGCAGCCCATTCAGTGCCGTACTCTGTACTTGTAGCTGGAACAGCAGTGTTATCACACCAGTGTTGTGTCTACTGCTGAGCAGCAGTGGCACAGCATTGGGCCTTTCTCTAACCCTCCTAGGGGGTGGGCAAAAAAGTGAGGAGAGAAACATCACTAGGGCAGCTGACCTAAACCAATCAAAGGGATATTCCATACCATGTGGTGTCACACTCAGCAATAAAAGGTGGAAACAGGAAGAAGAGGGGAGGGGTGGGCTCTCGTTGAGAAGACGTCGGTCCTCCTCTCGAACACCGGCTGCGTGCGTTGAGGCCTTGCTTCAAGGACGTGGTCAATCATCGCTCATTTGTGGGAAGTAGAGAGTAATTTCTTTCCTCTGCACTTCCATATAGCTTTCATTTATTTTGTTTGTTTGTTTTCCTCCCTTTTTCCCCTTTCCCTTTTATTTCCCCTTAGTTAAATTGTTTAGTTCATGGTAGTCTTTATTTAATTATTATAATTATTTCCCTTTAATTAAATTATCCTTATCTCAACCCGTGAGTTGTTCTTTGCTTTACTTCTCCCCCTGCTTATCTAAAGGAGGGGGAGTGAGAGAGCGGTTGTGGGGTTTAGCTGCCCAGCACGGTAAAACCACCACAACCCCCATGGTTTAACCATGTTCAAAAAAAGAGCTCCAACATAGAACCAAAGACTGCCAATATTATGAGTCAAACAATCACTTGTACTTGCTTTTGAAATTCAGTCCTGAAGTCTGGACAAAGAACACTTACGCAAGTGATGAGAGAAGCTAAAGGTATTTCTATGACGAGAGCACACAAATTCAATTTTGCAGAGACCTCATTTGTCAACTCAATGATTGTCTGGAGGCTAAGGAAAATAAATCTTCAGGAAATAGCTCAAAACCAAAAACCTGATTTACACAGATAAAGACAGAAAGGTCATTTACCAATTACCATCACAGGCAAAACCAACTTGACTTGGGGAAAGTTAATTTATTGCCAATTAAAAATAGAGTATGATGGTGATGTAGGAATAAAAATGTTGTTTTTGCATAGAGTTACATTGTTTAAAGGTAAGGAATGTGGTATTGAAATATGCTTGCAGTGATAAGAAAGCTTAGCAGGCAGCCTTGTAAAATGCAGACAACCAGACTCCTTAGGACAATTAGGTGAAAATCATGGTGTCAAGTCAGATAAGTGAAGAAACATTATCACTTCAAACATTAAAAAAAGACAAAAGTTTGAAATTTAACAGGTCAGCAACTGAAGGCCATGTACTGTCTGCAAAGCACCAGATAGATTGTGAACCTGAACTACCCAGTCAACGGGGAAACAGGGGAGGATCATAGAATCATAGAATCATAGAATATCCTGAGTTGGAAGGGACCCTTAAGGATCATCAAGTCCAACTCTTGACACCGCACAGGTCTACCCAAAAGTTCAGACCATGTGACTAAGTGCACAGTCCAATCTCTTCTTAAATTCAGACAGGCTCGGTGCAGTGACCACTTCCCTGGGGAGCCTGTTCCAGTGTGCAACCACCCTCTCTGTGAAGAACCCCCTCCTGATGTCAAGCCTAAATTTCCCCTGCCTCAGCTTAACCCCGTTCCCGCGGGTCCTGTCACTGGTGTTAATGGAGAAAAGGTCTCCTGCCTCTCGACACTCCCTTACGAGGAAGTTGTAGACTGTGATGAGGTCTCCCCTCAGCCTCCTCTTCTCCAGGCTGAACAGGCCCAGTGACCTCAGCCGTTCTTCGTACGTCTTCCCCTCCAGGCCTTTCACCATCTTCGTAGCCCTCCTCTGGACACTCTCCAACAGTTTCATGTCCTTTTTATACTGTGGTGCCCAGAACTGCACACAGTACTCGAGGTGAGGCCGCACCAGTGCAGAGTAGAGCGGGACAATCACCTCCCTTGACCTACTAGCGATGCCGTGCTTGATGCACCCCAGGACACGGTTGGCCCTCCTGGCTGCCAGGGCACACTGCTGGCTCATATTCAACTTGCTGTCTACCACGACCCCCAGATCCCTCTCTTCTAGGCTGCTCTCCAGCGTCTCATCGCCCAGTCTGTACGTGCAGCCAGGGTTTCCCCGTCCCAGGTGCAGGACCCGGCACTTGCTCTTATTGAACTTCATGCGGTTGGTGATCGCCCAGCTCTCCAACCTATCCAGATCCCTCTGCAAGGCCTTTCCACCCTCATTCGAGTCCACAACTCCTCCAAGTTTGGTGTCATCAGCAAACTTGCTCAAAATACCTTCTATTCCTACATCCAGATCGTTTATAAAAATATTGAAAAGTACCGGCCCTAAAATGGAGCCTTGAGGGACCCCACTGGTGACCACCCGCCAGCCTGACGCAGCCCCATTTACCATAACCCTTTGGGCCCTGCCCGTTAGCCAATTGCTCACCCATCGTATGATGTTTTTATTTAGCTGTATGGTGGACATTTTGTCCAGTAGGATCCTATGGGAAACCGTGTCAAAACTGTATCAAAAGATCCTGGTCGTCGAGACAGAAAGTATATGAACTGTACTATGTGACTAGTAAGCGCGCTCCTGCTTGTGGGATACCCGCCATTGCAATCGCGAATAAAATTGCTACTTCACTGAGATCCTTGCCTGAGCCTAAGTTATTGGCTATGGAGTGTTTCTCACAATTCGGGGGCTCGTCCATGAGCCAGTCACCTACTGGGGAGCCCCACTGCCCCAGCAGCAGGAAGGCATGCCCCGCTGATTTCAGTGGTCCTGTGTATCGACGGTGGTGGTTCTGCAATGGTAGCGGTTCTGAGGAGAGCTGACAGAGGGCCTAAGACTGATTAAAGAGGCAGGATCCATGAAGTAGTGGGGAAGGGAAGAAGGTAGGCACTCCGGGTTTAAGAACTGATCTGGTAACTCCGTGCACAGACCAAGGTAAGAAATATTAAGTATTTCCTTGGGGGTCAGGTGAGACTCTGTGTGACGTGTGATTGAGACATACTTATGTACAAAGCGAGCGTGGAGTCCTGATCTGCGGTTCCGTAGCTCCACAAGGGGTGAGGACAGAGATGGACAAAGCGTGACATAAGAAAGGAAGAGTCTCGGGAAATTTGGTCTACAGTACCCCTTGCCCGGTGAAGTGCTTGACAGTACACCCTCATTTTCCAGAATCAGAACGCTAGTGTGTGGTACCCTGCAGGACGAAAATTTCTGTAGCAGCACACTGACAAGGGCTAGGAAAAATGGGAAAATATGCTGTACAGGGGACAGGGAGATATCCCTGGGGGAGTGCCTACCAACAGTTCTTCCTGAAGAATGATAAGAAACTGGAAAAATAATCTCAAAATTAGAGGAGATGATAAAAGAAAAAAATGGTTAAATATCGTGTATCAGTCTGGACAAAAGAACCAATTAAGGAAACAGCAGTATTTTGGCCAAAATACAGGTCTGATGAAAATTCAGGCTTTAAATTCATGTGTAAACATTAAGATTCCTTTTTCGGAGAAGGAGCCAAGTTATGCTCCCTATAATCCTAATATTGCACCGGTGGCAGCAGCAGTCGTTCCAGGAAGGGAGACAGGGACTGTAATTAACACTGTCCCTAGAGAAGAGTATACTATAGGCTCTGGTAAGAATTAGAACAAGGTAGAAGAGATATTTTGCCTTCCCTGATACTAACAGTATTAACACTAACTGTGTATCCTCTTAGGTGAACTTCCCCTCTCCTTACCAGCAGAGAGGTGTTAGGGCTTTTAAGGAGATGAAGTCTTTAATTGAGGACCCCATCAGGCTAGCTGAACAATTAGACCAGTTCCTAGGACCTGACTTATACTCTTGGGGGGAAATGATGTCTATACTAAGTATGTCGTTCACAGGGGAAGAAAGGGGAATGATCAGGAGGAGAGCTGCTATACAAAAATGGGAAAGAGCTCTTCCTCCAGGACCAAGGGTAATACCGGCAAGGCAGAAATAACCACTTGCCAATCCTGGCTGGAGTTTTAGTGCGCAACACAGATATCATATGAGACTTGGGGTCAGAATGAGAAAGTACTTGGGGATGAATCCTGAGGACCTGGTATCCCAAGAGCTCTTGAAAGTTCATTTTGTGATTAAAGCCTGGCCAGATACACAGAAAATGCTCCAGAAGTTGGGGGGATGTAGTGAACAGTCACTGGGGGACCCTCCTGCGGGAGGCCCTGGAGGTGTGTGTCCGGAAGGGAGATGAGAAGGAAAAGCAGAGAGCGAAACTAATGGTATTGACAGTGCACCAGGTAGTGAGGCAGAGGGTTGGAGAAAGAGGAAGAAAATTTTCAGGGGGAGTCAGGGACAGGACAGAAACGAGAGGAAGAGGGATGAAGGAATGCCAGGCAAGGAAGGTAGGCAACCTGTGTTGTGGCCTGAATCCTAGCTTGGACAGGCTTTGATAAGATATTTTAAGTGTAGTCAGGCTGGCCACTTCAAATAGGAATATCCAGAGTGGAAGAAGGAGGAGAGACGGAATCACAGAATATCCCAAGTTGGAAGGGACACATAAGAATCATCAAGTCCAACTCCCGGCACCGCACAGGTCTGCCCAAAAGTTTAGACCATGCGACTAAGTGCACAGTCCACAGAATCACAGAATTGTATAAGTTGGAAGAGACCTCAAGATCATCGAGTCCAACCTCTGACCTAACACTAGCCATTCCTCCACTAAACCATATCACTAAGCTCTACATCTAAACGTCTTTTAAAGACTTCCAGGGATGGTGACTCCACCACTTCCCTGGGCAGCCCATTCCAATGCCTAACAACCCTTTCAGTAAAGAAGTTCTTCCTAATGTCCAACCTAAAACACCCCGGCTCAACTTTAGCCCGTTCCCCCTCATCCTGTCGCCAAACTGACAGGCCTATAGCTTCCCGGGTCTGCCCTCTGGCCCTTCTTGTAGATGGGTGTCACATTTGCTAGCTGCCAGTCCACCGGGACCTCCCCCGATAGCCAGGACTGTTGATAAATGATGGAAAGTGGCTTGGCCAGCTCCTCCACCAGTTCTCTCAGTATCCTCGGGTGGATCCCATCCGGCCCCATCGACTTGCATACATCCAAGTGCCATATATTGTCGCCAACCATTTCCTCATGGATAGTGAGGGCCACATTCTGTTCCCCATCCCCTTCCACCAGCTCAAGGGATTGGGTATCCAGAGAACAACTGTTTTTGCCGCTTGTCCTGGTTTCAGTTAGAACAGAATTAATTTTCTTCCTAGTAGCTGGTGGAATGCTGTGTTTTGGATGAGGATGAGAAGAGTGCTGATAACACCCCGATGTTTTAATTGTTGCAGAGCAGTGCTTATACCAAGCCAAGGACATCTCAGCCTTTTGCTCTGTCCTGCCAACAGGCAGGCTGGGGGTGCAGTAAGAGCTGGGAGGGGACAGACCCAGGACAGGTGACCCAAACTAGCCAAAGGGGTATTCCATACCATCTGACGTCATGCTAAACAATATATAGGGGTGGCTAGCCGGGGGGAGGGGGCCGGACTGCTCGGGGTTAGGCTGGGCATCGGTCAGCGGGTGGTGAGCAATTGCATTGTGCATCACTTGTTTGTACATATTATTATTACTTTCCTATTATCACCACTGTATCATTATTATTATTATTGTTATTATTATTTTGTTATTATTATTTTTCCTGTCTTATTAAACTGTCTTTATCTCAACTCACGGGCTTCACTTTCTATTTCTCTCCCCCCGTCCCAGAGAGGGAGGGGGGAGGGTGAGCGAATGGCTGCGTGGTGTTTAGCTGCCGGCCGGGTTAAACCATGACAACTGGAATAATGGTGTTATTAATGGGGTGCTCTCAGATCCTGAGAGCAAAGATATATTCGCCTCTGACTGGAAAGATCCTGAAACAAGGCAGAAGCAACAATACAGATAGACAGTTTTACCTCAGGGGTTTACAGGGCCACCAATTTATTTGGACAAGGTCTAGAACAAATTTTAGAGCAATTCCAACCTCCCGAGGAGGTGTTACTGTTACAAATATGTGGATGATCTTTTATTGTCAGGACAGGAGAAAACAGTTGTAAAGGAAGCCACTAACAAGCTATTCAACTTTCTGGGAAAGCAGGGCTTGGGAGTACTGAAAAATAAATTACAATATGTAGAAAAAAAGTCAAATATTTAAGGCATCTAGTGTCTGAGGGGGAATGAAGAATAAATCTAGAGAGGATTCAGGGAATTGTTGAAAACTAAGAAAGAACTAAGAAGTTTTAAGATTTTTTTATTTTTTTTTTAAGGAATCAGGAGCCACGAAGACTGAAGGAAAATGGATAATCCCTGATGGGAAAGAAATGCTGAATAAAGCACCAATGAGGCAAATATTAATTGTTTTACATCGAGAGAGTCATTGGGAGGTGCAAGCAATGTGTGATGTTGTGCTAAGTATGTCTGTATAGGAATATACACTTTAGCGAAGCAAATATGCAGAGGATGTACCATATGTCAAAAGGTAAATAAAAAGGTCATCCATAACCCACCTAGAGGGGGGACATAAGCCAGGGATTCGACCTTTCCAAAGTATTCAGGTAGACTTTACTGAGTTACCTAAAGTAGGGAGACTTAAGTACTTATTTGTCCTAATTGACTACGTGACTGGATGGGTGGAAGCTTTCCCCTCGGTATCTGCCACTGCAAACACAGTGCCTAAGGTATCACTGAAGCAAATAGTCCCTAGATATGGGATAGTTGAAAACATTGATTCAGATCAAGGAAGTCATTTCACTTCACAAGTACTGCAAGGATTAATGCAGGCCTCAGAGACTGAATGGGATTTCCACACCCCCTGGCACCCCTCCTCTTCTGGGAAGGTGGAGCAAATTAACCAGACATTAAAGAAGCAATTAACTAAGTTAGTGTTAGAAACCCTACTTCCTTAGGTGAAATGCTTACCCTTAGCACTCCTCCAGGTTCAAACAGCAGCAAGAAAGGATATAGGAATTTCACCATGAGATGCTGTTCAGATTACACTATCTGGGCAGAAGGGATGAGATAACACAATTCAAAACAAGAGTTTTCTTAAGAACTATATTCTGGAGTTGTCCTCTTTCTCATCTCTCAGGACCCGTGGGCTGTTGGCTCAAACCCCACCTCTGGAATTCCCCATTCACCACCATCAACCAGGAAATTGGGTCCTGATTTGTGTAGTGGGTTTACGTGGCAAGGTTTTGGTAGCAGGGAGCCATAAGGGTGGTTTCTGTGAGAAAGATCTAGAAGCTGCCCCATGTTTGGGAAGGGCCCCATTGTTTTCCAGATCTGAGCCAATAAGCGATGTTGTTTTGCGCCTCTGTGAGAGCATATTTAAGACAGGGAAAAAAACGCTGCACCACACAGCAGCCGGGAGTGAGAAACAGCCTTGCAGGTTCCAAGGTCAGTGTAGAAGGAGGGGGAGAGGTGCTCCAGGAGCCGGAGCAGAAGTCCCCTGCGGCCTGTGGTGAGGACCATGGTGAAGCAGGATGTCCCCCTGCAGCCCATGGAGTACCACGGTGGAGCAGGGTTCCACGCTGCAGCCCGTGGAGGAGACCACGGTGGAGCAGGTGGCCCTGCACCGACGGAGGCTGCCGCCTGTGGAAGACCCCTGCCGGAGCAGATTCCGGGCCGGACCTGTAGCCCGTGAAGAGGAGACCACGCAGGAGCAGGTGACCTGGCAGGAGCTGCTGCCCGTAGGGGAGCCAGGTTGGAGCAGTTTTCTCCTGAGGGATGGACCCCGTGGTACGGACCCATATCTGGAGCAGTTCTGGAAGAGCTGCTGCCTGTGGGAAGCCCACGCCGGATCAGTTCATCAAGGACTGCATCCAGTGGGAGGGACCCCACAGCACAGGGGACAAGAGTGACCGAGAAGGAGCGGCAGAGAAGAAGTGCTGTAGACTGACCATAACCCCCATTCCTCCGTTCCCCTGCGCCGCTCGGGGGGAGGAGGTGGAAGAGGGTGGATGGGGGGGAAGGTGCTTTTGTTTTTTTTTTTTTCCTTTGTTTTCTCACTTCTCTCGCTTGTTAGTAATAGGCAATAAATCTTACCATCTCCTTATGCCGAGTCTGTTTTGCCCATTACAATAATTATTGCGTGATTTTCTCATCCTTATCTCAACCCTTGAGCCCTTTTCACATATTTTCTCCCCATTCCTCCTTGAGGAGGGGGAGTGAGAGAGCGGCTGTGGTGGAGCTCGGCTGCCCACTCGAGCGGAACCACGACAATTTGGACCTGGAAAGAATCCAGAACTCCAGCCTGAATAGGAAGGACCATTCCAAGTACTACTAACCACTGAAACAGCCATAGGAACTGTGGAAAAAGGTTGGACTCACTATACTCTAGTGAAATCACCTGTCGACCCTAGTACCTGGGAAGTTATTCCTACAGAAGACTTGTTGAAAGTTAAAGTCAAAAAGAAAAGACTCAGAGCAGGATAAAAGCTTACAATTATAAACTAACCTTTTATTTTCACAGGTGACTGTGTGACTTGAGATTGAGAGAAAGGACTGACCTATAGGGAATCGAAGTGCTCCCAAGGGGTTTTTGTTCTAGCAGTACTGTGCATCTTATTCTTTGTATTGATAATTGTATTGATAATTATTTGGAAACCTAAGGGTTAAAAATAATGGCAGAGAAAAATCAACTATTAATTTTTGTTTCTAGTGATTGTAGGCCTCAGAGAAGACCTTGGTCAATTGGCAACTTGGAAAAGGCATAGCAAAGATGGGATACCCTGTCAAAATATGGGTGACTGTGACAGAGGGTTATGTACCACAATCCATCACGTTTGATGCTTGTGAGGTGTTAGCTTGTGGAGACTTAAATGCCCAATGACAATTGAGCAGAGAGAACAAATAACTGGGAGAGACCCAACAGCCAAATTGAGAACAGCTAAATGGAAATGATTCTCTATTGCCACCAAAGATAGGAAGACACTCGAGGAAAAAACAGGAGGCCCTCTTTGAAATGTGGCAATTGTCACAGTTAAAGAAATAAAAGATCTTAGGCAAACATTTGAGATTGAAACAGGGTATGGGGATGCAAATGCCTGGAGAAAATGGATCAAATATACTGTCCAGAGTCCCAACCATAGCAATTGCTATGCTTGTGCCTCAGGATGACTGATTGCCCAGATAGTGCCCTTCCCATGGGGGTGGACTAAGGATTCCCAGGGGATGCAATGTATGATTGTATTGTACCAAGAAAAGACTGCCTGGGTAATTGAGGCCTATAAGTCTCTCTCTTTGCTGTTCCCCTCCTTGCATGATAGCAGTATCAGGGTTCCCCCTGTATTCTCTACAGCTGTAGGTAACCATACAGCTTGCCTCTCACAGCAGGGTATGAGTGCTACCCGGCATCTGGGAGACTTTGCCTTGTGCATGAGGACCTTGAATGCTACCGAGGACTTGATGGGAAACTGCTCAAGACTTGAGATCCCCAGGGCGGATCTCTGGTGGTACTGTGGAGGGAAGATCTTACGGTTCACCCTACCATCTAATTGGGGAAGCACTTGTGCACTTGTTCAATTAGCTATACCCTTCACCCTGGCATTTGAAAGAGAAACATCACAAATACCCAGAAGAAGTTAAAGAAGCTTAGGAGTATCATTCGATGATAGAGTGTACGTAGATTCTATTGGGGTGCCTAGAGGAGTTCCTGATAAACATAAAGCCAGGAATCAAATTGCTGCAGGGTTTAAGTCGTCATTGTTCTGGTGGGTAACGATCAATAAAAATGTGGATTGGATTAATTATATTTATTATAATCAGCAGAAATTCATAAATTATACAAGGGATACGATAAGAATCGCTGAACAACTAGATGCCACCAGCAAAATGGCTTAGGAAAACAGGATAGCATTAGATATGATGCTCGCAGAGAAAGGAGGCGTGTGTGTGTAATACTGAGCAACCATTGTCGCACTTTTATACCCAACAGTACTGCCCCAGATGGCACAGTAACTAGAGCATTGCAAGGGCTTACCACCCTTGCCAGTGAATTGGCAGAGATGGTTGGAATCTTGGTTTGGTAAATGGAAAGGGATGGTAGCGTCCAAAGTGAAGAAACATCACCACTTCAAACAGTAAAAAAAAAAAAAAAAAAAAAAAATCAAAAGAAGTTTGAAATTTAACAGGTCAGCAACTGAAGGCCATGTACTGTCTGCGAAGCATTGGATAGGTTGTAAACCTGGATTACCCCGTCAATGGGGAAACAGGAGAGGGTCCTGGTCATCGAGACAAAGTATATGAACTGTACTATGTGACTAGTAGGTATGTTCCTGCTTGTGGGACGCCCACCACCGCAGTCACAAATAAAATTGCTACTTCACTGAGATTCTCACCTGAGCTTAAGTTATTGGCTACAGAGTGTTTCTCACAGTGAGAAACAAAGACAAGAACTAAAACACCTTCCCTCAACCCACCTGTTCTTCTTAGGCTCAACTTTGCTCCTACATTCCCAGCCATTCTACTTCTACCACTGTTACAGGGGAAACATAGAATAGAGGGCTGTGTTTAGTTCATAACAGTTCATCTCTGCCACTCCTCCTTCCTCATGCTTTTCCCTTTCTCCTGCAAAAGCTCCTCTACACAGGCAGTGGTTCATCTCAAGAGCCAGCTCCAGTGAAGACCCCTCCATGCATTGCAAGTACACCTGTTCCTGCACAGTCCCCACTCCAGGGGCTGCAGCTCCCTTCTGGAGAACTCCTGCTTGGGTCTCACTCTCACACCATGGGGCTGCTCTGACATGGTTCCCTCACTCCATAGGGAAATACCTACTCCTGTGCAGCTCCTGCATCCAGATCTATCCCACATCCACTGTTACCACACCCCTCGCCAGGAACCTGCTCCTGCTCAGTGGCTCCCACCAGGCCACCCCTGTTGGCCCTTGCCATGCAAACACAATACAAGTGGCAATGACAGTAAGGATCATGTTTACATAAGAACATAATTATCACTGGTCCCGGGCAACCTGTTCTAGGTGGCCCTGCTTGAGCAAGGGCACCAGACCAGATGACCTCCAGAGAGGAGATTACCTCCCCTCCAACCTAAACCATTCAGTGATTCTGTGATCATGAGTTCAAATCAGATTCAACTGATGCCTCAGGGAAACGTGTAGGAACTTCACAGAATACCAGATACTCTACTGCAACCTTTTTATCTAATAGATAAGAAACACGAAATATGAAGTTTGAGATAGAATTCAAAAATTTAATCCTTCAAACTGGAAACCAGGTGGTACTGATAACTTTTTTTAAATGGAAAAGTATTTTATAGTCTAGCTGTACACTGAAGAAGTGCTTCTGTTAATCTGTTTCTAATCGGCATCTTTAATAATACAAGAACATGAGGTTATTCAATTATGAAAAAGTTATAGGCACTCTTGATCTATATTATTTAGGCTATTCATGGTTCTTTAGATTCTGTCAGCCTTGAAAGTAAAGATTTTTTTTCGGTCTCTATTCATGCAATAGTTCCGTGTGTGTTCTCTCCCCCACAACACCCTGAATCATATCACTTCTTGAATTCTTGGTAGGGGATCAAGCTGCATACGATACTTTATAACACTTGTGATAGTTAATTTAGGCAGCACTGTCCAATTTCAGTAAGTTTGATCGCCTTCTTATCATTACTCCATTTTAACAGCCTTTAAGTTAGATGGACAAATGTAGTAAAGTTCCTTAGGTCAAAAAGGCATTTTGTTGGGAAGCTTCAGCCAAAACATTACTAGAAACTGAAATAAGGAAAAAGCCACTAATTTGCTCATCTCAAAATACATGCATCAGGCCACGATTGAAATCCATAAACAACAGTTTTATATGATAGTCTTTTCTATAAAAGTATTAAGTTCATTCAACGCACAAAGTTATAAATTGTGTTCGTAAACAAGTACTTAGTATCTATTTTATCCTATTTGCTATGAAACTTAATTTAATGCACACTTTTCAAAATCTACACTGAGCACAGATTAATTTTTTCATAGAATATCTCGGGTTGGAAGAGACCTTAAAGATCATCTAGTAACAGCCTCCCTGCCATATGCAGGGATGCCACCCACTAGATCAGGTTGCTCAGGGCCTCATCTAACCTGATCTTGAGCACTTCCAGGGATGGGGCATCCACAATCCCTCTGGGCAACCTGTTCCAGTGCCTCCCTCATCACCCTCCACGTGAAGAATTTCTTCCTAACATCCAACCTAAATCTCCCCACTTTCAGTTTAAAACCATTCCCCCTTGTCCTGTCATCTGTCATTATCTGATTGAGCAGAGTTGCTCTCTCTCTCGTTTTTTTTTTTTTTTTTATTATAAGTCCCCTTTAAGTACTGAAAGGTCACAATGAGATCACCCTGGAGCCTTCTCTTCTCCAGGCTGAACAGCCACAGCTCTCTCAGCCTTTCTTCATAGGAGAGGTGCTCCAGCCTTCCACAGCCTTCTCTATGAAGCACGTTTATACAGCAATGAAATGCTCTACACATCAGTGAGCTTGATTTCAACACTTCTGTGGTATTTTCCTCCCTGTGTAATGAATGAAAATTACAACATAGAAAGATTAGAATCAAAACTCTAGATGCCCACTTTGAAATAATACCCATCTTTAGAAAATTAAATACTCTGGAAAAAATCCATTCAGAATTATCTCAAAGCTCATCATCCAGGTATTAGAGTTGCAGCTGTGAATGCTCAAAAAAAAAAAAAAAAAACACCTCTTCAGCTGGTCCTGCATAAAGAAACATACAGATAGTAACCACTTGTGAACTCTTGTCAAAATGATTTATCTGTCATTTCCTAGAAACTCCATAGGAAAAGTGGGAATCAATCCAACTTTTCACCACCACCACCACCTGCCCCCCCCCCCAAAAAAAAAGTCAACATCATAAAAATACTTTCTTTCTATAATGCCTTGTCTCCTTGTTTACTGCCCACCTCCAAAAACAGAACAAGGGTCCTACATATGACTGCCTCCTTCTCTAAACACCCTTGACAAGGCACAGTAGGTACCACAGAGAAGATAATGCGCAGCCATGTAATTTCACAGTACAGGTACACAGAGGACCGAATTAGGGTTCTCCCCATAACCTAGTTCTGACACATCCCAATTCTTGAGTGCTCAACTTGACAGCCTCGCTGTTCTGAGCAGCTTCTTGAATGCAGTAACATTCTTCATATCTTACCAGTAAACATTGCAGCAGTAAGAACAAACGCATGATCCCACTGAAATAGACACTTTAAGGTATCTGAAAAGTTAACTTCTCCCTGTACTTTTATTTTCAACAAGTACATTTCACTTATCTTGTGCTATTCATGCATTAAGTTTATTTAGCTCTTCCTAAAGTTCCTTGGAAGACCTTCCAGTAATCACCAGCTCAAATAATTATCTCATTTGCAAATGTTTCTGTCCCACTACTCCCCCTCCAAAATAATTTGATAATTTGAAGTTCTATATTAGTTCCATTTCTGAAAGTACTCAGCTATCAACCTTTTGCTATTAACTATTTAAGTCTACTTTCTTCTCCCATCTCCCAACTTCTGATTCACATGATAACAATTTCTCACCACAAAGCAAAGAAAACTGCTAAGAACCTAATAAAAAAATAAGTTCTATCAGATACTTCAGAGCCCTGAGACATTGGAATTCAAAATCTTCCATTATTTATCTTCTCAAATACATCCTTTCTCAACACAACACTAATTCCAGCAAGAGCTAGATTACTAAATCAATCAAGCCTTATTTGTACCTTCAAGAATAAGCCATTTTGACAAGAACAGGCAGCAGAGAGACAATTTGCTAACATGACTGAAGCTCACTTATCTCCTATACCTTATCCTTCCAAAAACAACTTCCATCAACTAGTAGATTGAAAGCTCTCAGCAAAAACAGATCCTACACATCAAGGTAACTTATTCTAATCCTACAACTAATTTAAAATTAACTTGTCAATTGTTAAATTGGTAATAAACGAAAATCATTAAGAAAACTCAATATAAACCATTTTCCTATATAAAAAAAGGAAAGTACAACTGTGGCTGCAGCTTTATATCTCAGTTTTGATGTGTTTTCTTCCTTTTATGTATTTAAAGATGTTTACGTTAACGATGTAACATCAGGAAAACACATTTCAGCTTATCAGAAGATAACTATTTCAATTTCTAAAATGGAGTACAACTTATTATTTCTTCCTTCTCCTCCACCCCCCCCAACAAAACCTAACATCCACTAGAAACAGACTCAAAGTAACCTCTATCAGAAACATACTTCAAAAAAAAAAAAAAAATCAATAATTCTCCTTTATTAAAGCATCACCCCAAACTGAAATATTTTTACTAAGTACTACAACCAATTTTTTGCCCATTTTTGCCCAGAAAAGTTGTGGATACCCCATCCCTGGAAGTGTTTAAGGCCAGGTTACATGGGGGCAACCTGGTCTAGTGGAAGGTGTCCCTGCCCAGGGCGGAGGGGGGGGTGGTGGAATTAAATGATCTTTAAGGTCCCTTCCAACCCAAACCATTCTATGATTCTATAATTTAACAGTATTTCAGAGACTCCTAAGAGAGTTAACACTGAGCAATTTGAGATCAACACATCATACTACTTGTGTATGTATGTACAGTGCAATCTAACAAGTCTATACCATGCTACAATACTTTAAATTACATACAATTGTTATCTATCAGAGCAGCAGTTTACAGAGTACTTTCTCCAACAAAAACACAAAAAAACACATTTGTTATTAACCCTCATCTTACTCACCGTTGTTAGCCTTTGCCTCATTATCTACATAGTATACAGATAAACCAACAACCTCACCCGACCTCTTTAGAAAAAGAAAGAAAAAAGTGCATCATAATCAGAAAAGAACCAAGAGGACTCGGTAATTTTACTAGAGAAGTGTTAGCAGATTCAGGCAAGACTGATCTTTGATACACATGCACGCACACGCACTAACAAAATGCAAAATATTGTAGCTATACACTGAATACCCATCATACTTATTCCTTAATAGAGTGTTATCATACTCTGTTTAAGCATCAAGCTACCAACCCTCCATCTGGAAATCGGTATTATTACTCACTACCACAATTCTAGAGCACTGCTTTCAAAATATTAAGATTAAATAAAGATGTCTCCATTCCTTTCAAAAAGATTATTTTTATAGCTCTATAAGAGTTAAAATCATGTACAGAAACACGTGCTAAATTTAGTTCCTAACAGAAAAAAAAATCTTAAGAAACAAGGTATGATTTTTACAGAATTTTTTTTTTTTTTTACTAGTCCAACTACCTGTAAGGAGATAGAAAAACAACATCCGTGTATTTCCTCTTTTAAGATACAGAAGTAGAACAGATTACTTCTCAAGCTACCAAAATACACCTAAACAAGGCCATAAAGACTGTGCAAACTCTTTTTCTCCCAATCCAAATACCACAGCCAACTACATGCATGAGTTGCTTCTCCACCTGCCATGCAATCTCCCCACCTTCGTTATACAAAAACAGACCTTCCACTTCCCCTAGATGCCAGGCCACCTTCTTTGCACTGCTTCCCCTTGAGCACTACCCTCCTCGTACCTCATGCCCCACAGTCCCTTCCCCACTTCCATACCCTAAGAAACTTGGGGATATTTTCCTCACAGGGAGTATATCACGGTAAGCCTAACTCCCCTTTCTCCCCTGCACCCCTTCTCCCTTCACAATTCAAAGGACCGTGTCAGCAAACCACACTGACACACACCGACACACACCTCCCACCCCCAGCACTCCCATGCACCTTGCACTCCCCAAATAGATTCCCTTAGGGCGATCCTTTAAACACCAGAGTAAGAGGAGTGAAAATAAACAGCTGTCCTGTTTCCTCCCCTATATTATTTGCCTGTCCAGGGCAAAACAAAGCCTGAACCGCAAGCTAGCGAGGGACACAGACCAAGCCTGTCTCAAACCGTAGCAGGCCCCTCAACCTCAGCATACGCGGACCTGGCATCCGCACTTACTGGCGACAGAAAAGGAACTCAGAGCCTACCCGTAACGGCCACCTCCTCCCGTCCCGTAACACTGCAAAGCTAGACCTGGCCGCCACATTCCTCCTCCTCCCACCACGGCCACTTCCCGCGACCGACTCCACAGGCCCCGCTCTCAGTGAAGGCAGCGCCGCCATGTTGACCCACCTCACACAGCGGCATGACAGACCCTAATGCCATATGAAGCTCAAGGATACCTCCTTCTTTTTCTTCCCACCACCTCCCCCCTTGGGTCTCTCACCTTCATGTCGGGACATCCTAATTTTGAAGCTACAGCCTAGGCCTGTCCCCAGGCTCGCGCTGGGCTGTTCAGGCGTCTCTCCAGCCTAGGTTCCTCCCTAGGCACGAAGCAAACAAGCGACTGAAGCGGGGGGGGGGGGAGGGGGCACAGAGGAGTCTGTTCCGACCGCCCCAGCCTGCTTCACTCTAACTCCCTCCCTCGCGGGGGGAGGAGGGAGAGGGTGGATCCACCAGCGGCGATTTCTTTAGCACCGCGATACAGTGAATCTTAGGCCCCACCGGAACCTAACTACGCCTTCCTTTTCCGCCGCTGTAATCCACACCCCTCTTCCTTCTTCTTCCTGAGTATTCACCCCTGTTTCCTCTTCTACTGCTACAGTGACAACAAACTCCTTGGACTCCTCCTCTTTCTCGTCCTAGGCTCGTACTCTTCCAATTCCTTTTCTTCTCTGCCTGCTTTTTAAAATTATTTATCTCTTCATTCCTTCTCTGCCCAATAGCTGATGCCTACTGCATGCAGGAAGGAAGAGGAAATATATAGCCAATAGAAAGGAAGGCTGTGGGATCGAGCGTAGTTTACATGTACTGGATGGGGCTCTCCTATTTGCTCCTCCAAACTAGGAAAGACTGCTGTCTCCAGGTATTCACCTGAGACACATCCTCCTCCACCATTCCAACCTCTGACAGCTCTCTGTGTGCCACAGGAGAGGGAGGGGATGAGTCTCCCCACTCACCCCTGTTTGTAGAACGTGCTACTGTACTGGTGGGGTTGCACCTTTGTGTATGCACAGATTCCTTCCTTGTCCCCTAACAAGGAGTAGCAGGAACCCAATAGCAGCCTTAAGAAAGGGGACAAGTTCAGCATGGTGTTTCATGGTGAAACATGGGATTAGAAATTAGAAAGCGATTGATTAAGAATGAATATGTAGGCAACGCTCATTGCTTAATATGTGCTACATTTGCGATGTGCCTGTACTGTGCTTAGGCCTCTAGATAACAGGAGCCCCTGGGACCCCGAGAACCAGATCAAGCCAACCTTATGGTTCTGGCTTTCCCCACAAAGGTTCCTGAAATCAGCAGAAACCAAGGGGACACCATGACTGCCTGGAGACCTAGTCCAGCCATCCAGATCTGAAGGATGCTCCTTTTGATGATGTGGAAATATGGGAGCAGCTACGTCATCAGCGGAAAGCAACATGCTGGGTATGCAGTTACCACTTGCAAAGATGTAATAGAACCTGGACTAAATAACGAGAGCAATTCAGCTGCCTGAAAAGGTAGCAATCATGCACACTGAGGCACACCAGAAGGTGAACTCAGAATTGGAGGAGGGAAATGATCTGGCAGACAGAGAGGCAAAAGAAGCAGCAGAAGGTGAGGTAGCAACTGAGGGAGCCCTGATTCCAGACAGGCAAATTTCCCTTGAAGGTAACCTTGTATATAACAAAAAGGATAGAAAATTAATCGAAAGACAAAAGGGAAAATATAACCAAGAGGGATGGGCTATTACCAAAGAAGGGAAGGGAAGCTAGTCATCCCCTCCAATTTATTGTGGTCGCTGGTAAAGAAAGAACACCGGAAAACACATTGGGGAATAGACGCTTTGTATAACTATCTAATTGGAAAAAATATTGCCAGGAACTTATATGCTGCCATCACTCAAAAATGTGATCTTTGTCTCCAGACTACCCCTAAAAATGCCCCCAGACCAAAACTGTGTCAAATTGTAAAAGGCCATGGGCCTGGGCAACAGTGGCAAATTGACTTTTTTGAACTTCCAAGAAAAGGGGGGTGTTGATATTTACTGGTGTTAACAGATACCTTTTCAGGATGGCCAGAGGCTTTCCCCACTAGGACTGCCAAAGCCTGAGAGGTAACTAAGTCTCTTGTAGAGAAAACTTTGAAACCACAGTGGAAAGGACTATACCAGGTGCTCCTTACAACCTTCACTGCAATTAAGATCAAGGAACAGAGTGCCTGGATTCACCATTCTCAAGTGAAGAAAGCTCCAGAACCCCCTGGAAAGTAACGCCAGGTGACAGTGAACTGAAACTAAAGCTCAGTTGAGTAAAATGAGGACATTATGGTCAGGAGTATTTAGTAATATAGTTAGCAGGAATTTAGTTAACAGAATTGTTTTATTTCTATTGCTTATAAGTTTTAATTGTGATTCAAGAAGGTGTCTCTATGATAATAGAGAATGGTGAGTGGCCTTGGTCCAAAGCCGTAACAACAGAGGATAAGAGCATTAATGGAAAGTTAGCAGTTATGGTTATTTGGTGAACAAATGGTGACCATTTATATACATTATAAGAATGGCAAAAATTAGGGGAAGAGTGGACACACCAAAGAACCGTAGGGGACGGAATTAAAATAGGGTGCTGAATGATTAATGGAACAACTGACGAGAAAGTAACGGGGATTTTAGTAAAACTGATTTCCAAAAGTGGCCAACAAGAAGGTTGTATCTGCCCAGGTAAATCAGATTGCTGGTATAATTTTATATTAACACAGACTGTAGTAATTAGCTGTTTTTGGCTGTACTTCCTACAACAGTGGGACAAAACTAAAACAGCCCCTACAATCATCCTTATTTGCATTGGGAACTAGCCAATGGCAAGTTTCAAAGGTGTTACTGAGATGGGAAAAGGCTGAAGACCAAGACCACAAACTAATAATAGATGCACTTAGTATGGTTCAAGATAACGTATCTTTAGCTCTTTGTTGTATACAAGCACAGTTATGGATGCAGGCAATGGCTGCCTTGATCATTAGGGAAGGAAGTGAAGGCATTTTTCCAGCTGAAGTCCAAAAGACTGTTTGGGACAATGCCAATGATTTTGAGAAGAAGTTCCGATCTTGGCAGACTCCGGTAAATTTTACCTATGATCCCATTGTTAACATGGCTACTGCCTTTGTGCTTACTATAAGTAGTGCCACAGTTTATGTTATCCACCCTATCATTGCACTAGGATTAAACCATGAGGAGACAGTGCTCTATCCTTCGGAGCATAGAACATGGGCATGGATGGAGAATGAGAAATGGCAGTCTGTAAATCTAGAATCATGTGTTACTTGGGAACAACAAGGATTTATTTGTGAAAGCAACACAATTGATGCTCAGGATGTATGTCTTGACACAGAGCAAGGTGTTTGCCACTTTGAAATTCATCCAAATACTAGTCAAAAGACTGTGCATGTATATATTGGTTAAAGCTGTGTGTGTTTAAGAACTGCTTGTGCTTTTGTAGAAGTAGATAAGGAGAACATAACTCTCCCTAGCAAAAATCATTCCAACTTTTGTATTTGTAACTTTGTCAGAATCGTTGGGTGTGATTTTCTATATTTGGCACCAGTGGTATTCCACCAGTTGATCAAGTCTAACAACACAATGTATCGTAAGTTATTACCTACACCTATTGGGATGAACCTCACATTAGTGAAGCAACTAGTTAAACACCAAGACCTGATCAAAATTTTAAAAAGCATTCAGGAAAATGGAGAGAAGACTCTAATCACTGTCCATCATGATACAAAGGAAATAAGCAGAGTTTTGCAAAGAGTAAAACAAGACAAAAATCACAACTGGTGGGATGCACTCTTTGGATGGTCACCAACTGCAACTAGGATTTTGAACACATTGTGTCACCCAATTATTGTTTTACTGATATTAGTTGGTATAAGTTTAATATTGTCTTTTGTAATACTCGTTTGGAATTGGAAATTGTTACAATGAATGGCTATATTAGCTTCCTTGATAAAAGTACATGGCAAGGCATTGAGGGGAACATATCACAGAAACTGGGAAGAAGAATTTTTGTGTTAAGTAAAAGAATTTACTAGATTTTCCAGAAAAGGGGGGACTGAAACATGGGATTAGAAATTAGAAAACGATTGATTAAGAATGAATATGTAGGCAACGCTCATTGCTTAATATGTGCTACATTTGCGATGTGCCTGTGCTGCGCTTAGGCCTCCAGATAACAGGAGCCCCTGGGACCCCGAGAACCAGATCAAGCCAACCTTATGGTTCGGACTGTGACCAAGGGCTCAGAGATAAGGAGGACTATTCTTAAAAAGGGATATCAAAAATGCAAGGCCTCGAGATAACAGGGGCCCCTCAGATCCGGAGAATCGGACTAAACCAACCTTATGGCCCAGATAGTGACCAAGGGCTCAGAGAGCATGCACAAGGAGACGAGATGAAAAGTTCAACCCTGATGAAGACATCTTACTTCATCCTCATGACCCTCAGTGCCCACCACCAGAAGGCACCGCGCAAGCGCAGAGGGGAGGAGTTTATGGAAATGACTTCTTGGAGCTAATTTTAATACTAAGCAGGGACAGGTTATGAATATGTATAGGCATACTGGGAAACCTCATGAATATGTAAATATTTACTGCATATAAGCAGAGCAAGTTGCCGTGTTAGGGGCGCATGACTTTGGTGGGACTACCCCCCATGCCGCCCAGCGCTGCATAAACATACCTACTTGTACTGGGTCTGGCTGGAATGTTAACTTTCCCTGCAGCAGCCCATACAGTGCCATACTCTGTACTTGTAGCTGGAACAGCAGTGTTATCACACCAGTGTTGTGTCTACTGCTGAGCAGCAGTGGCACAGCATTGGGCCTTTCTCTAACCCTCCTAGGGGGTGGGCAAAAAGTGAGGAGAGAAACATCACTAGGGCAGCTGACCTAAACCAATCAAAGAGATATTCCATACCATGTGATGTCACACTCAGCAATAAAAGGTGGAAACAGGAAGAAGAGGGGAGGGATGGGCTCTCGTTGGGAAAACGTCGGTCCTCCTCTCGAACACCGGCTGCGTGCGTTGAGGCCTTGCTTCAAGGACGTGGTCAATCATCACTCATTTGTGGGAAGTAGAGAGTAATTTCTTTCCTCTGCACTTCCATATAGCCTTCATTTATTTTGTTTGTTTGTTTTCCTCCCTTCTTTATATTTTCCCTTTTCCCCTCCCTTTTCCCCTTTCCCTTTTATTTCCCCTTAGTTAAATTGTTTAGTTCATGGTAGTCTTTATTTAATTATTATAATTATTTCCCTTTAATTAAATTATCCTTATCTCAACCCGTGAGTTGTTCTTTGCTTTACTTCTCTCCCTCCTCATCTAAAGGAGGGGGAGTGAGAGAGCGGTTGTGTGGTTTAGCTGCCCAGCACGGTAAAACCACCACACTACTTTACAATCTTACTGATTGTGGAGTCAGCTTTCCGTGATTCAATGGTACTTCCCATTGCTGCTTGTTGGGAATTGGCATAATTGTTCGATCTAAGCTTGCTTTAAGCAACCAGGGTAGGCCTTAGAAATCTCAGGGCCTGCTGTAGCTGAGCAAACCAAGCTGCCAGAGTAACTGTGAGAAGCTCCCACTGCAATGACTCCCACATCACCCAATTAAGGAACTCAGATAATATTGTTATCAGCAGCTGGCCTCAAGGACTAGGTCTACGTGGCCGTTAAGCACAAAGGGGGTTGTTTTCCTAACTTCTAATCAAAAAGGGGGGTTCTTTTCTTGCAGGTGGTGTTATTTTCTTAACGGTTTGTCTGAGTGCTTTTGACCAATAATCTTGTGTGAAACACTGTCCACCCCTGTAAAATTCACTATAAAAGTTGGGCGATTCGGGCAATAAAATGGTGAAGCATGATCTGACTCTGCTGGTGTCTGTCGTGCTTTCGTCCGTGCTTCGCAACAAATGGCGCCCGAACAGGCTGAGACCTGAACTGGACCTGAACAGGACATCGCAGCGGGAGACCTGAACAGGGCCTGAACAGGACATCGCAGCGGGACAGACATCGCACCGGAGCAGGACATCGCAGCACCGGAGCAGACATCGCAGCCGAGCACGGACATCGCAGCGGCGCCGGGGCGAACATCGCAGCGCAGCGGGACACCAGCGCAGCGGGACACCAGCGGCGCCGGCACATCCGAACGCAGGTAGAGCAGGAGACCAGCGGCGTTGGGACCAGCGGCGCCGGGCGCCGGGACATCGGCGCGGCGCCGGGACCAGTGCCGCCGGGGACCAGCGGCGCCGCGACATCACAGCGCCGAGACTGAGACATCGGAGCGGCGCGGGACATCGGAGTGGACATCGGAGCGGACATCGCACCGGCGCTGCACCTGACCAGACACCGAGCCGCAAACACTGTACAAAGGACTCACGGTAAGACACGGGGAAAGGAAACCGTGGGGAGCGTGGGAAAAGATCCGCGGGGAAGCGCGGGAAACGGAACCGCGCAGGGACGCGGGAAAAGGAGCCGCGGAAAACGCGGGACATTGAAATAATCGCGGTGCGATGCGGGACATCCGAGATGGAGTTGCTACGGGAGACCAGAGGCGTCAGTGGACAACGGTAGTCGACTCTCACCGTGTGGCGAGTCGGCACAGAGCAGAGGGGCGGACATCAGGACCCTGCAGCCTGTCTGACGTAACCATGGAGGCAGCAGCGGCTGTGCTGCTTCTCTCTGGCATTCTTTGTATAAGAGGGTTATCTTGCACTGCAAAAAAGACTATTTCTCCCCAGATCGGTGTTATAACTATGTTTCTGGATAACATTCCGTGGGGTTGCCACATTCTACGGATTACTAATGACGACTTAGCTCTATTGCAGGGCAGGAGTGCAGAGACGCAGATTACACTGCCAAATGACCACCAGCAGGCTCTTTCACAAACAGCTTCTAAGGTTGCAGCTGGCACTGCCTGCAGCCGTATAGCGGACGTTACACTCTCTTTCCTAACTAGTAATCATGTGTCTCATCCATTTGTGGTGAATGGTCAGTGGCAAAAAGAAAAGGGGGAGAGTAAGGGGCGACAAAGACAGAAACGGTACCAGGAGGATGCCACTGACACTAACAGCACGGGTAATAGGAGTAGTATAAGTGACACAGGTGCAGGGCGGCGGCGGGCGCTGCCGTGCTGTGGGGCGCTTTGCCTGCTGCTTGCCCTCACCTGACTGTGCACTGCCGCCAACAGTGTTAGAGCAAAATGTGAAGACTGCTCAGATGGCAGTGATGAGAGTGCTCGTGTGAAGAAGACGTGTGCTGAATCTGACTTTGTGTGCAACAGTGGTCAGTGTGTGCCAAACAGATGGCAGTGTGATGGGGATCCAGACTGTGAAGATAGGTCTGACGAAAGTTCTGAGCTGTGTCATATGAGAGCATGCCGGGTAAATGAAATCAGCTGTGGTCCTCAGTCAACCCAGTGTATCCCAGTGTCCTGGAAATGTGATGGTGAAAAAGACTGTGACAGAGATCCTGATTGCAAGGATGGAAGTGATGAAATTAACTGCCCTTCTCGGACCTGCAGGCCAGACCAGTTCAGATGTGAAGATGGGAACTGTGTCCATGGGAGTAGGCAGTGCAGTGGTGTGAGAGACTGTCTGGATAGCACTGATGAAGCAAACTGTAACAATGTTATTCAGTGCTCTGGACCTGGCAAATTCAAGTGCAGAAGTGGAGAATGCATAGATATCAATAAAGTGTGTAACCAGCAGAGAGACTGCAAGGACTGGGGTGATGAGCCCCTGAAGGAATGCATCATAAATGAATGTGACTGTCCAGCTGGGTTTGAGTTTGTAGACAAGAGAAACTGTGGAGATATTGATGAATGTCAAAACCCTGGTATCTGTAGTCAAATCTGTATCAACCTGAAAGGTGGCTACGAATGTGAATGTAGCCGTGGATATCAGATGAATTCTGCTACAGGAACCTGGAAAGGGCCATACAGGTATAGAAATACAAATAACACCTGTGATTACAATGACGCTGCTAAGCAGGGTTTAGGGGCTTATAGCATGGAGACAAGGGGTAACAACTACAGTGTTTGGAACAATTGTACAGCTTTGGCCTTACCTCCTGATGTTTTTCTGATTTGTGGTGATAGGGCCTGGCAAGGTATTGCTGCAAATGCTATCAGATGTCCATGTTACTTAGATAAACTCATTGTATTTGCTCCTAGCTTGTTACAGTTGTGTGAGATCACCAGACATAAATGGGCATTGCTTGCATTGGATTGCAATGATAATGTTGAATTGTGTGGGGTTGCAGCTAGAGCGGCATTGGCAATTTTAGTGCCTGGAGTGGCATCTGCAGCCGCACGTAACAACTGCTTGGCTGTGGGGATCGGCTGTGGTGTGGACGCCCCTAGGTGCACCCTGAGCGTTTTGTTCGGAGGGGACTCCACTCTCAGCTGCTCACCGCAGGAGCAGACAAAGATCTCCTGAAGCTGCAGACAAACAGTATGTTTTCAGCTGCTGGAGGGATACTAACTGGAGTGTTAATAATTGTGTGTGTTATTCTTAAATGTCCAGGTATTTTGTGTTGAAAGTATTTGTGTAAGGGTAAGGTTTTAAAACAAAGTGTTGCAAGTCATTTCACGAGGAACACAATGAGAGACAATGCTTGTTTGTTTGCTTATCATTCTAAATTATGTTCTTGTGGTATGATTGAGAGTGAGATGTGCCAGAGGCCTCTGGGTGTGCGATTGTGCTCTGTATGTGTGATTGTACTGTGTGAATGAGAGCGCACTTTTGCCATAGTGCAGGTTATTGCCATAGTGCAGGTTTGCCATAGTGCAGGTTATTGCCTTAGTGCAGGTTTGCCACAGTGCAGATTATTGCCTTAGTGCAGGTTATTGCCATAGTGCAGGATTCTGGAATATGGCCCTAGTACAGGTTATCGTTGCCATAGTGCAGGATTCCGGAATATAGCCATAGTTCAGGTTATTGTTGCCATAGTGCAGGATTCCGGAATATAACCATAGTACAGGTTATTGTTGCCATAGTGCAGGATTCCGGAATATAGCCTTAGTACAGGTTATTGTTGCCACAGTGCAGGATCCCGGGATATAACCATAGGGCAGGCTAAAAGCATAGGAAATTGGTGCCGGCAAAAATCAGAAGAAATGGATTTATTACAGCGCTGTTAGAAAAACGGGGAGTCAATTGTAAGCAACTAGCAGGGCTAGTTGTGATCGGTTGAGCAAAATCAAGTTTCACTAGTACGGAGTCATTGTTTGAAGTAGCCACTTGGAGAAATTTAAGGGAATGTACTGTTTAGACCTTTTCAACTCACAAATTCATTACTTTCCTGAAAGAGCACATGAGAAAGAGTCAATATGGTATCAATCCTTTCAATCAATGGTTCACTGATTTGTTTGAAACAATGCATAGATGGTTACTGGGATTAGTCAAAGGGGGATTAAGGATTCTGTTCATTGTGGTGTCAATCATCATTACACATAGTATTATGTTAAATGTGGTTAAAGGGTTACTTGCAAAATGTTATAGGGATTTTGAAGTGGTGCCGGGAACAGGTACCCAGTGGATCACTGCAAAGTGGACTGAAGCAGTTTTAGAATCTGCACACGCTGAAGACGACCATGAAGAGGTTCCTGATAATCATTCTGACAATGACGTGGGCTGTGACACCCTTTGATCACCATCAAGTGATTAGGTTTAAGTGTGTTACTATTAGATTGTGTTACCATTAAATGCTTACAGTAATTATAGTATTATTAGGGTAAAGTTATATAGTTGTGTTATATTGTATATTTGACACCTACTGTAAAACCAAGTACTGCCTGTACTAAAAGAAAACGGGGGAATTGTTGGGAATTGGCATAATTGTTCGATCTAAGCTTGCTTTAAGCAACCAGGGTAGGCCTTAGAAATCTCAGGGCCTGCTGTAGCTGAGCAAACCAAGCTGCCAGAGTAACTGTGAGAAGCTCCCACTGCAATGACTCCCACATCACCCAATTAAGGAACTCAGATAATATTGTTATCAGCAGCTGGCCTCAAGGACTAGGTCTACGTGGCCGTTAAGCACAAAGGGGGTTGTTTTCCTAACTTCTAATCAAAAAGGGGGGTTCTTTTCTTGCAGGTGGTGTTATTTTCTTAATGGTTTGTCTGAGTGCTTTTGACCAATAATCTTGTGTGAAACACTGTCCACCCCTGTAAAATTCACTATAAAAGTTGGGCGATTTGGGCAATAAAATGGTGAAGCATGATCTGACTCTGCTGGTGTCTGTCGTGCTTTCGTCCGTGCTTTGCAACAGCTGCTCCTTTCCAATGTGGCTTGCAAAGCCTTCTTTGTAATATGGGAGGTGCAGCACTGAATCTGACACATGCCCTGATGCTTTCTGCCCCATCCCAGCTGTCTGACTCGCAGTGCTGGGGGTACTCTGATAAATTCTAAATCAGACAGGAAAGGAAAATGTCAGCCTGCCTGCAACGGGTGCCATATTGCCTATGTGTGGGTTTTACCTAGTTTTGATAAGACTCAGTATTTCTCCTTAGGTTGCAAAATGTTGAGAGTTGAAGAGGGGGCGACCCTGGGGCTGACTTGCAAAAAACGGACTCCACAATCAATAAGATTGTAAAGTAAGTATGTTTATTCAGCACTGGGCAGCATGGGGGGTAGTCCCACCAAAGTTGTGCACACCTGATGCAGCAACTTGCCTTGGTTTTATGCAGTAAAGAGTTACATATGCATGAAGTTTCACAATATGCCTATACATATTCATAACCTATCCCTGCTTCATATTAAAATTAGTTCCAAGGAGTCATTTCTGTAAACTCCTCCCATCTGCGCTTATGCAGTGTGTCCTAGTGGTGGTCATCGGGGGTCGTGGGGACGAAGATTGATGACTCTTCCTCGTCACCGCTAGTTGACCTCTTGTCTTTGCGCAGACTCAGTTGCTCCTTGGCTCTTGTCCATCTGCAGGACCAGTTTCTACCAGTTTCTTAAGATAGGCTCACACTCTTATTAGGAGACTGACCTTGGTGAGGGGCCCAAGGCTTCTTGCTTTAGTTAATTAGCACAATGCACCATAGTTAGCAAAGACACTAGTAGCATCCTAGTTTAATGCCATCAGCGCTCTATTGCTACTTGATAAGATTCTCTTAACTCCCTCTCTCAGGGCCACAGTAACATACTGATTTGTCATAGGTGAATTAAGCCATGTTATCAGGATATTACCATACATTTTGTGCATCCTGTTATTTTATTTCCTTTCCCTCTTTTGAAAAAAGACATTGGTTTAGAAAAAAATTGTAAAGATAAAACACCTATCATGGGAGGAGGGTGAGGTATTATTCCTCCATATTCCTCTGCAAAGCCTTCCTACCCTTAAGCAGATCAACACCCCTGCCCAACTTGGCGTCATCTGCAAACTTAATGAGGGTGCACTTGATCCTCTCATCATGATCACTGAAAAAATGTTAAACAAAACTGGACCCAATACTGAGCCCTGGGGGAAGCCAGTTGTGACTGTCTGCCAATCAGATTTAACTCCATTCACAGTGACCCTTTAGGTACAGCTATAGACTTTTTTTTTTTCTTTTAACCCAGCAAACAGTACATTTGTCCAAGCCGTAATTAGCCACCTTCTCTAGGAGAATGCTGTGGGAAAGAGCTAAAGCACAAGTAAACAGTATTAACGGCCTTTTCCTCATTCACTAAGCGTGTTTTCTTATAGAAGTCATTAGCTCTTGTTCCTGGAACCTTGAATAATTTTCTTTGAAAGCTTCTAAGCAAACACACCTTTGCATTAGGGTACATTATATAATACTAAAAATGCTTTTGCTATGGTTTAAACTGGCAGGAAGCTAACGACTACACAGCCATTTGCTCACCTGCCTCCTCCATAAGATGGGGGAGAGAACTGAAAAAAAATGCAAGAACTTGTGAGTTGAGATAAGGACACTAATAAGAAAGGAGAAAAAAAAAAAAACAGAGGAAATGACAAGTGATGCACGAGACAGTTTCTTGGCAGCAGCTGACCAATGTACAGCAAGTTGCTGAGCAGTGGTTCCCCCACCCCCCATATCCACAGGGTATGGAATATTCCCTTGGATGGTTTGGGAATCTGGAGAGGTCCCAGTCGACTGGAAGCTGGCAAATGTTGTCCCGGTCTTCAAGAAGAGCAAGAAAGAAGACCCTGGGAATTACAGGCCTGTCAGTCTCACTTTAGTGCCTGATATAATTCCTATTTCAATAACTCCTAGAATAGGAGTTATTGAAAAACACCTGAAGGACAAACACAGCCATCAGTCACAGCCAACATGGGTTTGTGAGGGGAAAGTCCTGTTTAACAAATTTCCTTTCATGTCTGTAGTGGGTTTACGTGGCAAGGTTTTGGTAGCAGGGGGCCATAGGGGTGGCTTCTGTGAGAAGGATCTAGAAGCTGCCCCATGTTTGGTAAGGGCCCCACTGCTGACCAGAGCCAAGCCAATAAGCGATGTTATTTTGCGCCTCTGTGAGAGCATATTTAAGACAGGGGAAAAAAACGCTGCGCCACACAGCAGCTGGGAGAGTGAGAGGAGTGAGGAACAGCCTTGCAGGCGCCAAGGTCAGTGAAGAAGGAGGGGGAGAGGTGCTCCAGGTGCCGGAGCAGAAGTCCCCTACGGCCTGTGGTGAGGACCATGGTGAAGCAGGCTGTCCCCCTGCGGCCCATGGAGTACCACGGTGGAGCAGGGTTCCGTGCTGCAGCCCATGGAGGAGACCACGGTGGAGCAGGTGGACCTGCACCAACAGAGGCTGCCCCCTGTGGAAGACCCCTGCCAGAGCAGATTCCAGGCCGGACCTGTAGCCCGTGGAGAGGAGACCATGCAGGAGCAGGTGACCTGGCAGGAGCTGCTGCCCGTGGGGGACCCAGGTTGGAGCAGTTTTCTCCTGAGGGATGGACCTCATGGTACTGGATTCTGCACCTGGGATGCAGCAATCTTGGATATACGTAAAGACTGGAGGATGTGAGGCTGGAGAGCAGCCCCATGGAAAGGGATCTCGAGGTTTTGGTAGATGGCAAGTTGAATATGAGTCAACAGTGTGCCCTGGCAGCCAAAAGGGCCAATTATATCCTGGGGGGCATCAGGCACGGCATTACTAGCATGTTGAGGGAAATGATTGTCCCACTCTACTCTGCGCTGTTGTGGCCTCGAGTACTTTGTACAGTTCTGGGCACCATGATATACGACAGACATAAAACTATTAGAGAGTGTCCAGAGGAGGGCTATGAAGATGGTGAAGGATTGTCCTAGTTTTGGTTAGGATAGAGTTAATTTTCCTCCTAGTAGGTGGTATGGTGCTGTGTTTGGGATTTAGGATGAGAATAATATTGATATCACACTGAATCACAGAATCATCTAGGTTGGAAGAGACCTCCAAGATCACCTAGTCCAACCTCTGACCTAACACTAACCAGTCCTCCACTAAACCATATCACTAAGCTCTACATCTAAACGTCTTTAAAAGACCTCCAGGGATGGTGACTCCACCACTTCCCTGGGCAGCCTATTCCAATGCCTAACAACCCTCTCAGTAAAGAAGTTCTTCCTAATATCCAACCTAAAACACCCCTGGCTCACCTTTAGCCCATTCCTCCTCGTCCTGTCACCAAGCACATGGGAGAATAGACCAATCCCCACCTCACTACAGCCTCCTTTCAGGTACCTGTAGAGAGCGATAAGGTTGCCCATGAGCCTCCTCTTCTCCAGGCTAAACAACCCCAGACTTGTTCTTCAGACCTCTCACCAGTTTCACTGCCCTTCTCTGGACTCACTCAAGCACTTCCATGTCCTTCTTGTAGTGAGGGGCCCAAAACTGAACACAGTATTTGGGGTGCGGCCTCACCAGAGCCAAGTACACGGGGACAATCACTTCCCTAGACCTGCTGGCCACACTGCTTCTTATACAAGCCAGGATGCTGTTGGCCTTCTTGGCCACCTGAGCACACTGCTGGCTCATATTCAGCCAACTATCAACCAATACTCCCAGGTCCTTCTCTGCAATGCAGCTTTCCAGCCACTCATCTCCTAGCCTGTAGCTCTGCTTGGGGTTGTTGTGCCCCAAGTTTTGATTGTTGCAGAGCTGTGCTTACACTAAGCCAAGGACTTTTCAGCTTCTCACACTGTCCTGCAGGCTGGGGGTGAAGCAGGAGCTGGGAGGGGACAGACCCTGGACAGCTGACCAAACCGGCAAAAGGGGTATTCCATACCATCTGAAGTCATGCTGAACAATTAATATGGGGGTGCTGGCCGGGGTGGTGGGACTGGCTGCTCAGGATAGGCTGGGCATCGGTCAGCGGGTGGTGAGCAATTGCATTGTTGTGGTGGTTTTACCGTGCTGGGCAGCTAAACCCCACAACCGCTTTCTCACTCCCCCTCCTTTAGATGAGGAGGGGGAGAAGTAAAGCAAAGAACAACTCACGGGTTGAGATAAGGATAATTTAATTAAAGGGAAATAATTATAATAATTAAATAAAGACTACCATGAACTAAACAATTTAACTAAGGGGAAATAAAAGGGAAAGGGGAAAAAGGGAGGAAAACAAACAAACAAAATAAATGAAAGCTATATGGAAGTGCAGAGGAAAGAAATTACTCTCTACTTCCCACAAATGAGCGATGATTGACCACGTCCTTGAAGCAAGGCCTCAACGCACGCAGCCGGTGTTCGAGAGGAGGACCGACGTCTTCTCAACGAGAGCCCACCCCTCCCCTCTTCTTCCTGTTTCCACCTTTTATTGCTGAGTGTGACACCACATGGTATGGAATATCCCTTTGATTGGTTTAGGTCAGCTGCCCTAGTGATGTTTCTCTCCTCACTTTTTGCCCACCCCCTAGGAGGGTTAGAGAAAGGCCCAATGCTGTGCCACTGCTGCTCAGCAGTAGACACAACACTGGTGTGATAACACTGCTGTTCCAGCTACAAGTACAGAGTACGGCACTGAATGGGCTGCTGCAGGGAAAGTTAACATTCCAGCCAGACCCAGTACAATTGTGCATCACTTGTTTCGTACACATTATTAGTAGTAGTGCTATTATCATTATTATTATTTTCCTTTGTTTTCTGTCCTAATAAACTTTATCTCAACCCACAGGCTTTCATTTCTTTCTAATTCTCTCCCCCATCTCAGAGAGGGAGGGGGGAAGGTGAGCAAATGGCTGTGTGGTGCTTGGTTGCCAGCTGGGTTAAACCACAACTAGGGTCTAGAGGGCAAGACCTATGAGGAGTGGCTGAAGTCACTTGGTTTGTTTGGCCTAGAGAGGAGGAGACTGAGGGTCTTCCTCGAGGGGGAGTGGAGGGGGAGGTGCTGATCTCTTCTCTCTGACTAGTGATAGGACCCGAGGGAATGGCATGAAGCTGTGATGAGGAGGTTCAGGCAGGAAAAGGTTCTTCATTGAGAGGGTGGTTGTGCACTGGAACAGGCTCCCGAGGGAAGTGGTCAAGCCTGCCAGAGTTCAAGAAGTGTTTGGACAATGCTTTCAGAAATATGGTTTGATTTTTGGGTGGTCCTGTGTGGAGCCAGGAGTTGGACTCAATGATCCTTGTCGGTTGAGTTCCTTCCAGCTCAGGATATTCTATGATTCTAAATGCTGGTACCAAGTGGGAGCTTCCTGCAGGGTCCTCTGTTACAATGAGCTGGCTAAGTTTTCCCCACAGCCAAGGGATATATGCAGCACAACACAGGCCTGGGCCTACTCAGGCTAACTGTTATGTGGATCAGTAACTCCTTGATGTACAAGAGTCCTACAGTTAGGATCACTACATTGCATGTTCTTTTGAAATTGGCATTTTGTTCTAGATATCCATTTTAGTGGATAGTGTTGCCTGTGTCTTGCAGCACAGCGTAAAGCCTGTAAACTGCCCTAGTAATCCAGCATGGTCATCCTGGCGGTTTGCATCTTGGGCATGGGGGCCTCTTGTTTCAGCTCACAGGACTGGTATCTTTGCCTGGAGCAGGGGTTACATGGATGCCCCTCAAGTAGTAGCCTCCTTGGAGGGACCCATAGCCTTTGTGCATGCTCAAACTTATTTGTGTCTCCAGTTCTCCTTCCGGTTCTTTTGGTACACCCCATTCTCTTAAACTTTCCTTTCCATCCCAAACATTTTAGGGCTTGTTCAGCAGACTTCTCTAGTGGCATGACCCAAATCTGTTTTTTTTGTTTTGTTTTGTTTTGTTTTGTTTTCCTCTTATTTAATTACTTTCTGTTCACATTTAATTATTTTATAATATTTTAGCAAAGAACAGTTTATAAATTTTATAAATGTATATATTTATATGCAAATATATTTACATAATATTCATTTTGCAAAAAGGGATGCAGCAGGACTAGGAGTTAGAGAGGGAACAGCCTCACCCCAGAGCAGCAGGCACTTGAGCATGCCTTCGACTTATTATTTAGGTACTCCTTAGGTGGCACCACAACCCCCCTGACCCCCTGGGAACATTTGAGCCATTTGCTCACTCCCCCGACCCACAGTGGGGTGGGGGAGAGAACCACAAAAAGGTAAAACTTGGGGTTTGAGATAAAGACAGTTTAATAGGACAGAAAAGGAAGGGGAAATATTAATAATTATAATAATAAAAGAATATACAAAGCAAGTGATGAACGGTGCAGTTGCTCGCCACCTGCTGACCAATGCCCAGCTGGTGCCCGAGCAGCGGCAGCCCCCTCCCCCCCCCCAGCTCCCCCGAGTTTTATTGTTGAGCATGTCATGTGGAATATCCCTTTGGCCAGTTCGGGTCAGCTGTTGTGGTTCTGTCCCCTCACAGCTTCTTGTGCACCCCCAGCCTCCTCTCTGGCAGGGAAGTTTAAGAAGCAGAAAAGTCCTTGACTTAGTGTAAGCAATGTTCAGCACCAACTAAAACATTGGTGTGTTATCAACATTATTGTCATCCTAAATCCAAAAGACAGAACCATACCATCCACTAAGAAGAAAAATAACTCTATCCCGGCTGAAACCAGGACAATATCCACCCCATATTCTATGCTATCTCAGGTCTTACACATCCCAATATGTCCTCATTAATCGCCCTCACCCTTTCCGTCCTTGGATGTACACAGATATCATTCCCTTAGTCCATAGAACATCCCTTTAAAATGCCTGTTGTGCTTATTTAGTCCATGACTTTGGGCTCCCTCTGTCATAATGATCCTTATAGGCATTAGAGGTGTTACGTGGTAGTGCTTTGTTGTAGGCTGAAGCCAGTTCTGGTTGCATTGCCCCAATACTTGACAGAACATCTCTTGATGGCCTGAGGTGTCATGGGCCCACTGAGCTATAAAAAACTTACCCTTAGATTTCCAGTCCATATCCACCTGAGCCACTTCAATTCTAGCAGCCGGATCCACCTGCTGGTTGTTTTTTGATGTTCTTCAGTGGCCTGACTCTGGCCTTCACTTCTGCAAATTGGATCAATTCACCTTCTCCTTCAGCAGCTTCTGCAACTTGTCTTGTGGGACTCCGTACAGCAGCCTTCCACCTCTGATTCTTTTCCACAATACAACAGGACCCACCAGTGAGCAGGTCATACTACTTCTCATATTCTGGTAGTTTATTTATACAGTGGGGCCTCTTCAGCATGCATCTTCTCCTCCTCTGGTGATATTTCAAAGTCCCTGCCCTCTGGATGGTCTACGATCGCGTACAAAGTTCACAGAATCACAGAATCATCTAGGTTGGAAGAGACCTCCAAGATCACCTAGTCCAACCTCTGACCTAACACTAACCAGTCCTCCACTAAACCATATCACTAAGCTCTACATCTAAACGTCTTTAAAAGACCTCCAGGGATGGTGACTCCACCACTTCCCTGGGCAGCCTATTCCAATGCCTAACAACCCTTTCAATAAAGAAGTTCTTCCTAATATCCAACCTAAACCTCCCCTGGTGCAACTTTAGCCCATTCCTCCTCGTCCTGTCACCAGGCACGTGGGAGAATAGACCAACCCCCACCTCGCTACAGCCTCCTTTCAGGTACCTGTAGAGTGCCATAAGGTTGCCCCTGGGGTTTCCAATTTGAGCCTGTTGTGTGATCAGTGCAACCCACTTCCTCTGTAACATCAGTTGCATCATAGAGGGGACCCTTCCTTTGAACATCCAGCCCAGCACCGTCAGTCGGGGTGCCAAGAGGAGCTGTGCTTCAGTACTAACCACTTCCGAAGCAGCTTGAACTCCTTCATATACTGCCAGTATCTCTCAATTGAGGTATAGCAGGCCTTGGATCCTCTGCATCCCTGTCTCCAAAACCCTAGGGGTCACCCTCAAGTCTCCTCTGGCTCTTTCTGCCAGAGTCTCTGGCTAGGGCCATTCTCCCTGGCTGCAGTGTAGAGCACTTTTTTTTTTTTACATTTTGTCCTGCCCAGACTGGCCCAAGGGCTACTGTTTCATTTGTTCAAAGGCTTGTTGTTGTTCAGGGACCCATCTGAAATGGTTCTTCTTCTGGGTCACTTGAAAGAGAAATCAGATTGTAATTTGGATTGTGCATTCTCAAAAAAACCATGACGCCTAAAAAAGTTTGTGTTTCCTTTTTTGCTAGTTGGTGGAGACACAGCTGTTACTTTACTGATCACAGCCATTGGGATCTGACTACGTCCATCTTGGCATTTTATTCCTAAAACTGGATCTTTCGTGCAGGTCCTTTGACCTTACTTTGTTTTATGGCAAAGCCAGCCTTCAGAAGGATTTGGGCTATTTTCTTCCCTTTCTCAAAAACTTCTTCTGTTGTGTTGCCCCACACAATGATGTCATCAACATACTGCAGGTGTTCAGGAGCTTCCCCCTGTTCAAGTGCAGTCTGGATCAGTCCATGGCAAATGGTAGGGCTGTGTTTCCACCCCTGGGGCAGTTGATTTCATCGGTCATGAGTGGTGCTCCCCAGAGGTCGATGTTGGGGCCCATCATTAAGGCCCCCTTAATACTTTTATTGATGATTTGGACGAGGAAATTGAGCGCACCCTCAGTAAGTTTGCAGACAACACCAAGTTGGGGGGAAGTGTCGATCTCCCGGGGGATAGGAAGGCCCTGCAGAGGGACCTGCTCAGGTTGGACTGATGAGCAGAGGCCAATGGGATGAGGTTCAACGTGGCTAAGTGCCGAGTCCTGCACTTTGGCCACAAGAATCCCATTTAACGCTTCAGGATTGGGGCAGAGTGGCTGGAGAGCTGTGCAGAGGAAAAGGATCTGCGGGTGTTGGTTGATGCTTGCTTGAACATGAGCCAGCAGTGTGCCCAGGTGGCCAAGAAGGCCAACGGCATCCTGGCTTGTATCAGGAATAGTGTAGCCAGCAGGACCAGGGAGGTGATCGTCCTCCTGTGAGAAATATCTCAATATATATATTTTTTTTTTCAGACAGTTGGTTGATAGCAAGCTGAATATGAGCCAGCAGCGTGTCCTGGCAGCCAGGAGGGCCAACCGTATCCTGGGGTGCATCAAGCTCAGCATTTCTAGTCGGGCAAGGGAAGTGATTGTCCCGCTCTACTCTGCACTGGTGAGGCCTCACCTCGAGTACTGTGTGCAGTTCTGGGCACCAGAGTACAAAAAGGATGTGAAACTATTGGAGAGTGTCCAAAGAAGGGCTACTAAGAAGGTGAAGGGCCTAGAGAGGAAGATGTACGAGGAGCAGCTGAGGTCACTTGGCCTGTTCAGGCTGGAAAAGAGGAGGCTAGGGGGAGACCTCGTTGCGGTCTACAACTTCCTCGCAAGGGGGAGCGGAGGGGCAGGCTCCAATCTATTCTCTCTGGTGACCAGTGATAGGACCCAAGGGAATGGAGTCAAGCTGCAACAGGGGAGGTTCAGGCTGGATATCAGGAAGAGATTCTTCACTGAAAGGGTTGTCACGCACTGGAACAGGCTCCTCAGGGAAGTAGTCACGGCACCAAGCCTGTCGGAGTTTAAGAAGCATTTGGACTGTGCTCTTAGTCATATGGTCTGAATTTTTGGATAGACCTGTGTGGAGCCAGGAGTTGGACTCAATGATTCTTATGGGTCCCTTCCAACTCGGCATATTCTATGGTCATCTAGACCAACCCTCTGCCATGGACAGGGGCACCTTCCACTAGATCAGGTTGCTCAAAGCCCCATCCAACCTGGCCTTGAGCACCTCCAGGGATGGGGCATCTACTAATTCTCTGGGAAACCTGTTACAGTGCCTTGGCACCCTCAGAGTAAAGAATGTCTTCCTTATATCTAATCTAAACTTATCCTCTTTTACTTTAAAGCCTTGAGGCCCTCCTCTGGACTTGTTCTAATATGTCCATGTCCTTCTTGTGCTGGGGGCCCCAGAGCTGGATGCAGTGGTCCAGGTGGGGTCGCACAAGAGCAGAGTAGAGGGGGAGAATCACCTCCCTTGACCTGCTGGCCATGCTTCTTTTGATGCAGCCTAGGATACAGTTGGCTTTCTGGGCTGCAAGCACACATTGCTGGCTCATGTTGAGCTTCTCATCAACCAAGACCCTCAGGTCCTTTCATTGGGGCTGCTTTCAATCCATTTTCTGCCCAGCTTGTATTTGTGTTTAGGATTGCCCCAGCCCAGGTGCAGGATCTTGTACTTGGCCTTGTTGAACTTCATGAGGTTTGAACAGACCCACTTCTTAAGCCTGTCAAAGTCCTTCTATGATGGTATCCTTTCCTTTCAGTATGTCAACCGTACCACACAGCTTGGTGTCATTGGCAAACCTGCTTGAGGGTGCATTCAATCTCACTGTCCATATCACCAACAAAGATGTTAAACAGCGCCGGTCCCATTGCTGACCCCTGAGGAACACCGCTCGTTACTGATCTCCACCTGGACATTGACCTATTGACAGCAACTCTTTGAGTGAGAACATCCACCCAATTCCTTACCCACCAAGTGGTCCGTCCTTCAAATCCATGTCTCTCCAATTTAGAGACAATGATGTTGTGTGGGACAGCGTCACATGCTTTGCACAATCCAAGTAGATGATGGCAGTTGCTCTTCCCTTATCTGCCAATGCCGTAATCCCATCATAGAAGGCCACCAGATTTGTCAGGCATGATCTGCCCTTAGTGAAGCCATGTTGGCTGTCACAAATCACCTTTTTATTTTCCATGTGCTGTATCATAGTTTCCAGGAGGATCTGCTCCATGGTCTTGCTGGGCACAGAGGTGAGACTGACTGGCCTGTAGTTCCCCAGGTCTTCCTTTTTTCCCTTTTTAAAAATGGGGGTTGTTTCTCCTCTTCCAGTCAGTGGGAAGAGACAATAGAGAGCTGAAACAGTATAGAGAAAATTGCAAAACCTTTAGAAGTTACGAAGCCTTTTCCTGACACAGGCAGTGTGACTGATTTGTAGTGCAAAGATTGAACCTCCCAAAAGGAAGAAGCTGAAGAGCTGATGCAATGTAACTTGCGTACATCTTAATTTTCATGTTTACTTCAAAATAGAAGACCCTGATCTCAACTCCAAGATTGTATTGGAGAGGACCATGGTGGAGCGGGCTGTTCCCCCTTCAGCCTATAGAGTACCACAGTGGAGTAGATATCCACTCTGTAGCCTGTGAAGGAGCCCACGGTGGAGCAGGTGCTCCGGCAGGAACTGCTGTGCATGGGGGACCCATATTGGAGCAGTCTGTTCCTGAAGGACTGCACCCCATGGCACAGACCCATATTGGAGCAGTTCTTGAAGAACTGCAGTCTTTGGGAAGCCCATGTAGGATAAGTTTGTGAAGGACCATGTCCTGCGGGAAGGACCCCATGCTGGAGCAGGAGAAAAGACTAACCATGAAGGAGCAGCACATGACTAAGTGTTATGGACTGACCACAATCCCCATTCCCCTGTGCTGCTCAGGGAGGTGGAAGAAGAGGGTGGATGGGGGAGGAAGGTGTTTTTAGTTTGTTTTTAGTTCTCACGGCTCTAAGTCTGTTATCAATTACATCTCCTTTATGCTGAGTCTGTTTTGCTTGTGACAGTTGGTGAGTGATCTCCCTGTCCTTATCTCAACCCATGAGCTATTTTTATCATCTTTCCTCCCTCTTTTCTTTTGAGGAGTAGGAGTGAGAGAGCAGTCTGGTGGTGCTGAGCTACCTACAGCTGCGAAACCACCACACAGATATGTATGCATTGTGAAGAGTGGCATTCTTCAGAATTGAAATGTTAGAATGTATAAAAAATAAACACAAAAGCCTGGGAGGGATGTTATTATGTGGTGGTATGTGCTTATCTGTGGTTTGTGAGATGGTCTGCTGTGGGGAGTTTTTGTTTGCTTGTTTTTGTAGAAACTTCCAGATCAACTGCTATACTGTTTAACCTTGAGAATGTTTTGAACCAAAATTCCAAACAAGGAAGAAGTGATTATAAAATAATTTATAGCTTAACCATCTATCAGTTTAGGTGACTGACTGTGTTTTTTAATTTATTTTACTTTAAGTTTAACTTTCAATTCGGGTGACTGTTGCCTTTTTAAAAATAAAAATATGTTTAAAGCTGTCTTATTTTCATCAGCTACATAAAAGCTTTGGGCTGAATTTCTTTTTTGGTTGTTGTTGGGAGATGATAGCAACAAATCTGTATCATTATAACAATGTAAAATTATTTTTTCCTCTATTTTTTTTTTATTCACAGGTGTCAGCTGTGATGCATGTTTAAAAGGAAATTTTCGAGGTCGCAGATACAAGTGTTTAATTTGCTATGATTACGATTTGTGTGCAACTTGTTATGAAAGTGGTGCAACAACAACGAGGCATACAACTGACCATCCCATGCAGTGCATACTAACAAGGGTAGATTTTGGTAAGTAACAGTTAATATTGGAACTGTTTGCCATAGTTATAAACATGTATATTTGTTTCATTGCTTAGGAACATTTTATTTTTTTTTCCCCAAATAACATGCTAAAAATTATAGTAAGTTTCTATCTCTTTAAGTTAAAAGCTTGCTTTCTCTTTGGTTCTAGTACGTGAAATCTGGTTTATTCTTTTGGGTTAGGTGTTTTGGCAGACATCAAATTATTGGACTGTTACATTTATCTTATAAAATGATTACTTCTAAATTAACTTCAAATTCAAAAGGTTTAACATCTACATGCACACCCCCCCCAGTATGCTGTACCAGAAAGTGCCATGGTGGAGAGAAATAGTGGTGAGAGTTTAGAGAATATGTTCTTTTCTGGTTGTATCTGGGGACGTAGCAGGGGTTGTAGGCTGTACTGAATGTGGAAGAATAGTGGCAAGGGCTAGCAAGTAGTCCTCTTAATTGCTGTTGTATCCCCTATAACACCAACACTGTAATTCGGGAGATACTTCCATAGCATATGTTTGTGTTAAGATGCTGTTGACATTGGACGCTTATTTCTTGTTATACCTGTTTTAAGCCTCCACAAGACTACTGTTTTAACAAAAACTGTTTTTAGTGATTCGAATCATATTATTCAAGTTTTCAGCTCTTTTAGTCTTATTTTCTTTTTCACTTAAAAAAAAAAAAGGTTTAAAAAGAAAAGTACTGGATGTATACATTATGCTACTTGCTTTAAGGATTTAAAGCTCAGAACAGCTGAATATACCGATATACGGCTACTTTCTTAGAACTCCCTTTGAGCAGAGAAGTCTCTCATTCATGTGTAATTCTCAAGTCACTGCTTGCTCTAAGCCTGTGTTGTAATGACTTGGAAATCTATGCTCTGAGAATTCACAGTTTGGAAAGAAATTTTTGAATGATACGCAAATATACTTTTGAAAATATTTCTAGATATTTCTTCTTAGGCTTCACTTTCTTTATTTTTACTTATTCATGAGATAAAATTGTGTGTGTACCAGTATATATTAATTCAATGTTTTGTTCACTATTTGAGGTGCATGGCTTAAACTTGACCCCTGGTGACAGTTATTCTTGTATATTGCATATGGGGTTAAATGGCAACATCGTAAATGTTATGTATGTGTTCCATAGGAAAAAGAGGATTGATGCATGCATGCTGTGGAGCCACAAGTTAACATTAAATGCTAAAACTTTGAAAGTAATACAATGGGAAAACTTACTGAAAGTCATTTAACTTCTTAAGTTGTTCCAACCAATCTTGCGAACAATCTGTGCATCTAAAAAACATCTTAGAATCATAGTATCATTTAGGTTGAAAAAGACCCTTAAGATCATCAAGTCCAGAACTAAGTCATGTCCAGAAGTGCTACATCCATACGTCTCTTAAAGATTCCACTGCTTGTCTGGGCAGCCTGTTCCAGTGCTTGACCACGCTCTCCACGAACAAATTCTTCCTAATATTCAATCTAAACCTCCCCTGGCGGAACTTGAGGCCGTTGTCTCGCATTCTATTACTTTTCACCTGAGAAAATAGACACCCTCCTCTCTACAACCTCCTTTCAGGTAGTTGTAGAAAGCGATGAGGTCTCCCTTCAGCCTCCTCTTCTCCAGAATAAACAACCCCAGTTCCCTCAGATGCTCCTTGTGTCTTGTTTTCTAGTTCCTTCACCAGGTTAGTTGCTCTTCTCTGAATGCATTCCAGCAACTCAATATCCTTCTTCTAGTGAGGGGCCCGAAGCTGAACGTAGTACTTAAGGTATGGTCTTACCAGGGCTGAGTATAGGGAGACAATTGCTTCCTTAGTCCTACTGACTGTGAGAAAAATCTCAATATTCTTTTCAGACAGGGTCTTCTGTGAAGCTATTTTATTCGCAATTGCAATGGTGGGAGTCCTGCAAGCAGGAGCGCACAGTAAAAGTATATCACAGCCTTATATTCCCTATTACCTGATGCTTGATTCCTCCCGTTTCCTCATCGGCTGTGTACTACAAGTTCACAAACTACTCGATGCTTCTTGCTATACCATATATGCACAATTTTATTTGTCCAACCATTAATTTCTCCTTTTCCTTTTTTTTTCCCTTCTTCTCTCTTGACTAGAGTGTCCGTGATTTTTGTTTTTACTGATTTTGCACTGCTCGTCCTGTTTTTCTTAGCTATCCTCCTTATTCTGGGACAGTGGGACCTTCCCCTTAGCTTCTTAACATACTCCCCACTGCTATGCAACTGTCATGCCTGCACAATCACTTTTGAATATGCAAGGTTAGTGGAATTTTCCACTGCAAAAACACATTCTACTGAAAAAAAAAAAAAAACCACAAAAACCCACACAACCAAAACCACCATTGTTTCTCACAATTCCCCCCTCTTATTTTCTTACTCCTGTTGTCATTTTTGCACCACTTCACATCCCCCACTCTTGAGTTTTTCCAATATTAGGGCACAATATTTTTCTTTGGATGTCATGGGGGATGACAGACACACAATGCCATTACTATTATAATACCAACAAATAATTGTTTGAGCCAATTCCATTCAGGTATCCATGAAGTTAGTTTCTCCCAAATGTCTCTAAATACCCAGGAAGTGTCATCTTTGATGTAGCAATTAGATTTTGTGTGTGTGTGAACTGTAAGGACCAGGTCCCACAATGTTGGTGAGCATTTTCATAAGAACCTTGCTGTAAAGAAATAGAGGAAATAAAAGGTGTATAGTTCCTATTTCTATTTTTCTCAAGGGAAACTTATTGTGACCTTAAGTGTGACAGGATTTCTCATAATAATTATATAACTTGTATAAATAGGGAAGTAGTGGTAATAAGAGAACACATCTGGAAACTGGCATCTCAACTGTGAGATTTGGAGCCTGACTGGCTTAAGGATTTTTAATTTCCTGGATTTCATTCAAAGTAATATGGTGATCCCTTAATATTAATGGTTGTTAAGAGTGTGGCTTCCTCTTCCAGTCCAAGACTCCTATCTGCCCAGCCTGGGAACCCAGGATCTCTACCCGAGCTGAGGGACATGGCTGCCGCTTCTGTGTTTGTAGGTTCAACCAGTAGCAAAGCTGAGCACGTATCCCAGAGACACACAGACACACACAGAACACAGACACAGCCAGTCACACAGATTGCCACAGACAAGGCACTGCCTTCAACAGCACCTACATATAGGATTCACATAAAACAAATATAGACAGCCGAGTCCCCTTTCTCCTATTCAGATGGTAGTGAAGAGGAGAAAGTGTCAGCCTGATTTACTGACTAGGGAAGTTTGCTACCTGCCATGGGCTTGGATCTGGGATGTTGTGGAGTCACTGCCGAAGCTGGTCCGGCCCTCTGACTACTGCCCCCTGCTCTTACTCCACGTGGGTGCAAATGATACTGCAAGGGGAAACCTGGACAGTATCAAAAGGGACTACAGAACTCTGGGGGAAGTAGTCAAGGGCATGGGGGCCTAGGTGGTGGTCTCCTCAATCCTGATGGTGAGTGGAAAAGATGTGAGAAGAGGAGCACTGATAAGACAGGTCAATAATTGGCTGTGGAGCTGGTGTCAGTGACAGGGTTCTGGGTTCTAAGACCATGGGACCCTGTCTGACAATCATCTGCTTTGGATAGATGGATTGCACCTCTCTAAGCGGGGCATCCTATTTGCCATATGGATGCAGGGCATCTATTTTTGCCAATAGGATCGCTGACCTCATAAGGAGGGCTTTAAACTAGGAGTGACGGGGGAAGGAGAGGGTAACAAGCAATACACTGAAAGAGTGACTGACAGGGTTGCTGAGAAAAGGGCATTGGGTGATGTGACAGGGAGGGATCACAAAATCAATTAAATGGGAATTAAGCAGGGTATCCATTCAGGTATCCATGAAGTTAGTTTCTCCCACATGTCTCTAAATACCCAGGAAGTGTCATCTTGAGCCACTTTATGTAGGATCTTGTTTTTTTCCCAAATATTTTTGAGATCAGTCTCTGTAACACTGTAATTTAGGAGATACTTCCATAGCATATGTTTGTGTTATGATGCTAATTCTCAAGTCACTGCTTGCTCTAAGCCTGTGTTGTAATGACTTGGAACAAGTCATTACAATAACTTGGAAGAAGTCTATTACATAGAAGGAGGAAGTTTTTCCTCCTTCTTCCACTGCGGATATTCCTATTTGAAGTGCCTGGCCATTAGTTTTGCTCTGCTTTTCCTTCTGTGGTGGTTTTACCATGGTGGGCAGCTAAACACCACAACCGCTCTCTCACTCCCCTTCCTTAGATGAGGAGGGGAAGAAGTAAAGCAAAGAACAACTCACGGGTTGAGATAAGGATAATTTAATTAAAGGGAAATAATAATAATAATTAAAGAAAGATTATTATGAACTAAACAATTTAACTAAAGGGAAAAAAAAGGGAAAGGGGAAAAGGGAGGGGGAAAGGGAAAAAAGGGAGGAAAACAAATAAAACAAATGAAGGCTATATGGAAGTGCAGAGGAAATAAATTACTCTCTACTTCCCACAAATGAGCGATGATTGACCACATCCTTGAAGCAGGGCCTCAACACACGTAGCCGGTGTTTGGGAGGTGGACTGACGTTTTCACAACGAGAGCCCACCCCTCCCCTCTTCTTCCTTTTTCCACCCTTTATTGGTGAGTGTGACATCATATGGTATGGAATATCCCTTTGGTTGGTTTAGGCCAGCTGCCCTGGTGATGTTTCTTTCTCACTTTTTTGCCCACACCCTAGGAGGGTTAGAGAGAGTCCCGATGCTGTGCCAGCACTGCTCAGCAGTAGACACAACACTGGTGTGATACCAGTGCTGTTCCAGCTACAAGTGCAGAGAACAGCACTGTATGGGCTGCTGCAGGGAAAGTTAACATTCCAGCTAGACCCATTACAGCCTCCACCCCTTATTTCATAACATTTGTGTCACACTCAGATCCCCCATACTTTAGCATACAAGTATTCTCATCATTTTTCCTTGTCCTTTAACAGGACAAGGATTTAACAGGACAGGATTAATAGGCAGGTATATCTTTTCATTCCATAGGTCTTTCTTGGAAAATGTTCATAAGAACTGTTGATGATTAGGTCTTCATCTGCCAAAGTGGCCACTCAGGGCAGGTGGAGTTGGATGTCTGGACACCAGCACCAGCTTAGCTCAAGTCCTTGTTACACTGCCCGGCTCCTTGCAAAGTTGACCTGTCGTTGATCCTGCAGCGCCTTCCTACAACATATAACTTAGATTACAGATTAATTTTCTCTCAAGGTCAAATCTCCTTGAGGCACACACTTGATATCCCCATTCTATTGCATGACCCACCAGGTATACCCTGGTCCCTGGGCGAAGACAATCCCACGAGTGGGTTTGCCTTTTCCCGAGGCAGGAGCAACCCACACTGCCTTCCCCATCCACTTTCCTACATGCACTACGGGAACTTTAGCTCCTTTCACAGTATGTAGGGGTTTTGTTTCGACAGGACCAGCACGGCTGTCAGACCCCCTATTGTTAACTAGCCAAGTGGCTTCTGGTAGATTTGTGTCCCATTGTTTCCACGTCCCAGCACCTAATGCTCGTAACACAGTCTTTAACAGTCCATTGTACCTCTCAACCTTCCCAGAGGCTTGTGGGTGATAAGGGATGTGGTACACCCACTCAATACCATGCCTCTTGGCCCAGGAGGTAACAAGATTGTTTCGGAAATGACTCCCATTGTCAGACTCAATTCTCTCTGGTGTACCATGATGCCACAGTACTTGTCTTTCCAGGCCCAAGATAGTGTTTCGGGCCGTGGCATGGTTTACTGGATATGTTTCCAGCCACCCAGTAGTTGCTTCTACCATGGTGAGTATGTACCATTTGCCTTGGCGTGTTTGTGGGAGTGGTCCGATATAGTCAATTTGCCAGGCCTCACCATACTGAAACCCTAGCCACCTCCCCCTGTTCCAGGGAGATTTTACCTTCATGGCTTTCTTGATTGCAGCACAGGTCTCACACTCATGGGTAACCTGTGTGATGGCCTCAGTGGTCAGGTCCACCCCTCGATCACGAGCCCATCTGTAAGAGGCATCTCTCCCCAGATGTCCTGATGTTTCATGGGCCCATCGAGCTACAAACAGCTCACCCTTACGTTCCCAGTCTAGGTCCACCTGAGCCACTTCAATTTTCAAAGCTCGATCCACTTCTTTGTTGTTATGATGTTCTTCAGTAGCACGACTCTTGGTCATGTGGGCATCTACATGACGTACTTTTACATCCTGGTTTTCTACCCGGGCAGCAATACCACAGGGTAGCAGCCCAGATAGGTTTACCTCTGCGCTGCCAGTTGCTCTCTTTCCATTGCTGCAGCCACCCCCACAGAGCATTTGCCACCATCCATGAGTCAGTGTAGAGATACAGTACTGTCCATTTTTCTCTTTCAGCAATCTCCAGGGCTAGTTGTATGGCTTTTACTTCTGCATACTGACTCGACTCACCTTCCCCTTCCATGGCCTCCACAACTCATCATGTGGGACTCCACACAGCAGCTTTCCACTTCCGATGGCTCCCTACCACACGGCAGGATCCGTCAGTGAACAACACATACTGCTTTCTGTCTTCTGGCAACTCATTGTATGGTGGTGCTTCTTCAGCACAGGTTACCTCTTCTGTTGGCACTCCGAAATCTCTGCCTTCCGTCCAGTCCTTGATCTCTTCCAGGATTCCTGCGCGATTAGGTTTTCCCATTCGAGCCCGCTGTGTAATTAACACTATCCACTTACTCCACGTAGCATCAGTCGCATGTTGTGTAGTGAGAATTTTCCCTTTGAACATCCAATGTAACACAGGTAGCCACGGTGCCAAGAGGAGCTGTGCTTCTGTACCCACAACTTCTGAAGCAGCTCGAACACCCTCATATGCTGTGAGTATCTCTTTTTCAGTTGGGGTGTAATTGGCTTCTGATCCTCGATAGCCCCAGCTCCAGAAACCCAGAGGTCGACCTCGAGTTTCTTCTGGGGTTTTCTGCCAAAGTCCCCAGGTGAGGCCATGATCCCCAGCTGCAGTGTAAAGTATGTTTTGCACAGCTGGTCCAGTACAGACAGGCCCAAGAGCTACTGCACGAGCTATTTCTTGTTTGATTTGTTCAAAGGCCCGTTGTTGCTCAGGGCCCCACTCGAAATAGGTTCCCTTTCGAGTCACTCGATATAGAGGACTCACAGGCTGACTATAGCCTGGCACATGCATTCTCCAGAATCCCACAAGGCCTAGGAAAGCTTGCGTTTCTTTTTTACTAGTTGACGGAGACATTGCTGTTATTTTGTTGATCACATCCATCGGAATATGGCAATGTCCATCCTGCCATTTTACCCCTAAGAACTGGATTTCCTGTGCAGGTCCCTTGACCTTATTCTGTTTAATGGCAAAACCAGCCTTCAGGAGAATTTGGATTACTTTCTTCCCTTTCTCAAAAACTGCTGTATTTCCCCACACAAGGATGTCATCAATGTACTGCAGGTGTTCAGGAGCTCCCCCTTATTCCAGTGCAGACTGGATCAGTCCGTGGCAAATGGTAGGGCTGTGTTTCCACCCCTGGGGCAGTTGATTCCAAGTGTATTGGATGCCCCTCCAAGCGAAAGCAAACTGCAGCTTGCATGCTGCTGCCAGAGGGATGGAGAAAAATGCATTAGCAATATGAATTGTGGCGTACTACTTGGCTGCCTTTGATTCCAGTTCGTACTGAATTTCTAGCATGTCCGGCACTGCAGCACTTAGTTGTGGCATGATTTCGTTCAGGCTGCGATAGTCCACCGTTAGCCTCCACTCGCCATTAGACTTTTGCACTGGCCATATAGGACTATTAAAGGGTGAGCGAGTCTTGCTGATCACTCCTTGGCTTTCCAGATGATGAACCAACTCATGAATGGGAATCGGGGAGTCTCGGTTGGTGCGATATTGCCGTCAGTGCACCGTTGTGGTAGCAATTGGTACCTGTTGTTCTTCAGCCTTCAGCAATCCTACAAAGGAAGAGTCTTCTGAAAGGCCAGACAGGGTAGACAGCTGCCTAATCTTCTCTGTGCTCAAAGCAGCTATGCCAAAAGCCCACCGGTATCCTTTTGGATCCTTGAAGTACCCTCTCTTGAGGTAGTCTGTGCCAAGGATGCATGGAGCCTCTGGGCCAGTCACAATGGGATGCTTTTGCCACTCATTCCCAGTTAGACTCACTTCAGCTTCCAGTACAGTTAGCTGTTGGGATCCCCCTGTCACTCCAGAGACACAGATGAGTTCTGTCCCTTGGTAGCCTGATGGCATTAAGGTACATTGTGCGCCAGTGTCCACTAGAGCATTGTATTCTTGTGGTTCCAATGTGACAGGCCATTGGATCCACACAGTCCAATAAATCTGGTTATCCCTCTCCTCTACCTGGCCAGAGGCAGGGCCCCTCTAGTCCTGGTTGGAGCGTCTGCCACTTAATTCTTGCAAATGAGAAGCAGAGGTCCCTTCATCAGGGTCAAGAACAACATCAGCTCTTCTACTGCCTCCGGGGAACTGCCCAAGAGACACTGGAGCAGCGTTTCTCTTAGGAGCCTCTTGTTGTGAGGAATGTTTTAACAATTCGTGTCCATAAAGAACAATTCTGTTTGAATCCTGTCTGCCTCTGGGCCCTGCACTGGCAATTTAATTCTTGAACCACAGATGCAGTGTGTCCCAGTCTCCCCCTCATTCTAGTCAATTTATCACTTCTTAAATTTATGAACCTGTTTGCTTTTGTTATTCCGGACTTCTATTTCTAACACTGCTATAGATGTGTCTGTGAATGGCTGGGGAAGAATGTTTTAATTACTCGTGTGTCTGGGAGTTTCAGAACAACTGATAACAACTAGTGACTGTTATGGGATACTATGTGGATCTTTGGTATCTGGTTAGGGGGGCCGAGAGATAAAGAGGAAGGAGAAAGAAGCTGAAGGACGGCTGGGACAAGACTTGAAGAGGATGTTCTATAAACTTGGCATGGTGCCCAGTAAGTACAAAGGGGGAGAGGAAGACTACGAGCCTTCAGCATGAAAGACCCCTAGAGACCCCCAGAAGAGACCCCAGAGGAGACTGCGCATGCTCCAGTAGGAGGGACTGCACCCCGGATGCTAATTTTAATAATCCATTTTTTTTAGAAGTAGTAATGAATATGTATTAGTCTAGAAGCATAAAAATCAGCTGCTTGATGTAACTGGTGTGCGTCCTGGTGGAGCAGAGACTCCCGGTGCACCCAGCGCTGTTTGCTTACCTCTATTCCCTTATATTCTTTTAATAAATCCTATTTTTTTTATTTAATCCTAACTTGAATCCTGAGCCATTTATAACAATTTGGGGGCTCGTCCGGGATGGCTATAGTTCCTGAATTCTGATTTAATCTAGGTGAGGCGCCCCACCATTTGGTGGCTCCTGTTTGAGTCAGATCAGGACTAATGCCATCCTGAACCTGAATAAAGGTAAGCAAAGAATTTGATTTTTTTTTGAGCTTCCTTTCCGGCTGTTTTTGTGCCCGTAATTCTGCGCGCGAAGATCTGGACGAAGACGACAGGGTCGTTTGGATACCGTCTGGTTGGGTTCCGGTGTCCGGGATCGAACTGGACGAAGACGACAGTCGTTTGGATACCGTCTGGTTCGATCCCAGACGAAGACGCTTGTGGATACCGTCCGGTTGGACTCTGGACGAAGACGACTGATTCGTAAGATACCGTCCGGTTGGGTAAAGGTACGGTTGCCCGTGTTTGTGTGTGAGAGTGTAACTGAGGCTTCTAAAGTCTGCGTAGAAGTCTTTTTGTTTTCTCACTGGTTCTAATCTCCTGTCGGGGGGGCTGGGCTGGTGAATGGAGTGATACGTGGGTGGGTGATAGGTCCTAAACCCCCTGCAAGACACTCTCACTGGGGGCAACCAAGGGCTGTGGGAATTGCCACTAGTAAAATTCCCGGATGGGTCAGATAAAATCGAAGACCAAGGACCAGAAAGGGAGCAAATTACCAGATATATGACCAAAAAGTCCATTATGAATAATGATTAGAAATTGGAACAATAGGGGCCCCAGAAAATTAAAGAGTAAATTGAAAATGATCCAGTATTTTATGATAGAATGACCAAAAGAACCCTTAAGACCCCATGTATTTTGATCCACGGAGGACGGGGTCTGTCAGGCTTTGAACATTAATAGTAGAATACCCGTGGATCCGGAAAAGAGCAAGCTGAAACAATGGAATTAGAAATTAGAGAGCAATTGATTAAGAATGAATATGTGCTACATTTGTGCCTGTGCTGCACTTATACCACCGGATAACAGGAGCCTCTCGGACCCCGAGAACCAGATCAAAAACAACCTCATGGTTCAGACTTTAATCAAGTGGTCTGAGATAAGGAGGACTGTTCACAAAGGGACAGGCTATGCATATGTATAGGAATGTTCATGTATATGTAACTCTTTACTAAAGCAATTTGCCATGTTAGGCGTGTACGACTTTGGTGGGACTACCCGCACCGTGCTGCATAGAACTGAGTAAACATACCTACTTTACAGTCTTACGGATTGTGGAGTCAGCTTTCTGTGAGTCATTTTGGTGAGACAGGCAGGAGACACTCTGCTCGGCTGCGGGATCGGCTGCAGCGCGGACGCCCCTAGGTGCACCCTGAGCGTTTTGCTCGGAGGGGACTCCACTCTCAGCTGCTCACCGCAGGAGCAAAGATCTCCTGAAACTGCAGACAAACGGTATGTTTTCGGCTGCTGGAGGGATACTAACTGGAGTGTTAATAATTGTATGTGTTTTTATGTATTTTGTGTTGTATTTTGTGTTGAAATTTTGTATATTGTAATATTTGCATATTGTATGTATTTTGTGTTGAAAGTATTTGTGTAAGTGTAAGGGTTTGAAACAAAGTGTTACAAGTCACTTCACAAAGAACACAGTCAGAGACAATACTTATTTGGTTGGTTATGATTCTAAGTTATATTCCTGTGGTATGAATGAGATGTGCTGGAGGCCTCCGTGTGCGATTGTGCTGTGTGAGTGAGACGCAGCGTTGCTGCAAAGCGAGTGCAGAGTTCCGATCCATGGTTCCATACTCTGCAAGGGGAGTGGGCAGAGACGAACAAAGTGCATGACAGACTGAAAAGAAGTGCTGTTTTATCCAAGTTTTGAGTGGTGGTGCCTAATATATGGGCCCGGTGTATCTTGTGTATCTTGTGTATCCTATTTTTGCTCTTAAATGTTTTGACTGTGACAAGAAAAAGGCGGGAGCATGATCTGACTCTACTGGTGCTTTCGGCTGTGCTTCCTGCAACATATGAGGCCCGCACAGGCCGAGACCTGGACTCGCTGAGACCTGAACAGGCCGAGAGACCGGAGCGGCGCCGAGAGACTGGAGCGGCGCTGGGAGACCAGAGAAACTACGGAGGGACTACCGCTGGACGGAGAGAGCCCTGAGAGACGCTGCAGAGCCACGGACGGCTCTGAGAGACAAAGAATAGACCTGACAGAAGCTGCAAAACGCGGGGAAATTGAAGTAATTGCGGAACATCCGAGATCGAGTTGCTACGGGAGACCAGAGGCGTCAGTGGACACCGGCAGTCGACTCACCGTGAGGCGAGTCGGCACAGAGCAGAGGGGCGGACATCAGGACCCTGCAGCCTGTCTGACATAACCATGGAGGCAGCGGCAGCAGCGGCTGTGCTGCTTCACTCTAGCATTCTTTTTATAAAAGGTTTATCTTGCAATGCAAAAAAGACTATTAGTCCCCAGATCGGTGTTATAACCATTACTAATGACGACTTAGCTCTATTGCGGGGCAGGAGTGCAGAGACGCAGATTACACTGCCAAATGACCACCAGCAGGCTCTTTCACAAACCTAAGGTTGCAGCTGGCACTGCCTGCAGCCGTATAGTAGACGTTACACTCTCTTTCCTAACTAGTAATCATGTGTCTCATCCAGTTGTGGTGAATGGTCAGTGGCAAAAAGAAAAGGAGGATGCCACTGACACTAACAGCATGGGTAATAGGAGTAGTATAAGTGACACAGGTGACGGTGCAGGGCACTCTGCCTGCTGCTTGCCCTCGCTGGCCTGTGCACTGCTGCCGACGGTGCTAGAGCAAAATGTGAAGACTGTTCAGATGGCAGTGATGAGAGTGCTTGTGTGAAGAAGATGTGTGCTGAATCTGACTTTGCGTGCAACAGTGGTCAGTGTGTGCTAAACAGATGGCAGTGTGATGGGGATCCAGATTGTGAAGATGGGTCTGACGAAAGTGCTGAGCTGTGTCATATGAGAACAGTGTCATGGAAATGTGATGGTGAAAAAGACTGTGACAGTGGAGAAGATGAAGAGAATTGTGGCAATGTGACTTGTAGTGCAGCAGAGTTCACATGCAGTAGTGGACAATGTATTTCCAAAAGCTTTGTCTGCAATGGTCAAGGTGACTACTCCGACCACTCGGATGAATCTTTGGAGCAGTGTGGCCGCCAGCCTGCACCTCCGGTGAAGTGTTCTGTGAGTGAGGTGCAGTGCGGCTCAGGTGAATGTATCTACAAGAAGTGGTGATGTGACAGAGATCTTTATTGCAAGGATGGAAGTGATGAAATTAACTGCCCTTCTTGGACCTGTGGACCAGACCAGTTCAGATGTGAAGATGGGAACTGTGTCCATAGGAGAAGGCAGTGCAGTGGTGTGAGAGACTGTCTGGATGGCACTGATGAAGCAAACTGTATTCAGTGCTCTGGACCTGGAAAATTCAAGTGCAGAAGTGGAGAATGCATAGATATCAATAAAGTGTGTAACCAGCAGAGAGACTGCAAGGACTGGGGTGATGAGCCCCTGAAGGAATGCAACATAAATGAATGTGACTGTCCAGCTGGGAAACTGTGGAGATAGTGATGAATGCCAAAACCCTGGTATCTGTAGTCAAATCTGTATCAACCTGAAAGGTGGCTACAAATGTGAATGTAGCCGTGGATATCAGATGAATCCTGCTACAGGAACCTGGAAAGGGCCATACGGCAAAGCAAATTAGATAACTGTTATTTAACTTGTCAGAAGATAAAAAAGAAAGTGTTTCAACAAGCAGCCATGGGAGGGAAGAATCACTGAACCCCCGATGTGAGGGACTGTACCTTGTTTTACTGACTACTGAAACAGCTGTGAGAACTGCAGAAAGGGACCCACGCATCCAGAATAAAAGGACCAGTAACTACTGAAACTTGGAGGGTTGTCTGCTCCTGGGAAACTGAAACTCAAGCTAAGGGAGAACTAATATTCTGGCAACGAGGCTCTGCATGAATTAAGGATGCCAAATAAAGGGGACAAGCCTAAAGGGAGAAAAGGGAGAAGGCAAGACCGGGGCAGGACCCTCCACTGCGGTGTGTATGGTCTACCGAGGGAGGCAACCCCTATGGGTATTGACTGCCGAGTGAGAGGGCCTCGACCGGACTTCTCCCACACTAAGATCAGGTTGTCCCGAGAAAATAACATAAAAAAAACTCTTTTTTTTAAACCTATATAAAATTGTGATTCGTTTTACAGGAGCTGGATCACCCTGACAGGCCGAACGGTAACACAAGCCTGAATTGACCCTGAAAGCGGGCCTAACTCCTTGACTGAAGGCTTTTGCCTATTATGATCCAGCTACGTGGGCAGAAGACAGATCCTGGGGCTATAGGACCTCAGTATATATACTTAATAGAATAATTAGGTTATTAGCTGTAATAGAAATAGTTATAAATGATGAGAACTGATTTAAATGAGTTTTAAAGATGAGAACTGCTTTGTATCAAAATTGCCTAGCTTTGGATTATTTACTAGCACAAGAAGGAGAAGTCTGTGGAAAATTTAGCTTTAGTAATTGCTGTTTAAAGATTGATAAAAAGGGTGTTTCTTCCTAGTAGCTGATAGAATGTTATGTTCTGGTTTAGGATGAGAAGAATGTTAATAATATGATGATTTTTTAATTGTTTTTAATTGTTACAGAGCAGTGCTTACACCAAGCCAAGGACCAAGCCAAATTCAGCTTCTCACTGTCCTGTCAGCAGGCAGGCTGGGAGGAGGGCCGGACTGCTTGGGGTTAGGTTGGGCATCGGACAGCAGGTGGTGAGCAATTGCATTGTGCATCACTTGTTTCGTACACATTATTACTAGTAGTACTATTATCATCATTATTGTTATTATTATTGTTATTATTTTCTTGTTTTTATCTCAACTCACAGGCTTCACTTTCCCATTTCTCTCTCCCATCCCAGAGAAGGAGGGGGGAGGTGAGCGAGCAAACACAAACCTGGAAGGATATGGAATGGGATTTATTTTCATGGCTGCCTGGTGGACCATGGGTTAAAAGAGTGTTATTTTTATTGTCATGTGGTGTAATTATGTTATTGTATATACCTTGTATGATACCTTGCCTTATGTTATTAATATACCGGGTGATAAATAGTACATTTGTAATAACTTCATTAAAAAAGGAAGGGGATATGTCAATTATGATGTTTAAGAATTGGACCCTCCAAGAACGAACTGATGAAATCCAGTTATTAACAACAGAAGTGACACGAATTGTTCATATTAAAAAGAAGATAAGGGACTGTGAGGAATGTTTTAACAATCCGTGTCCATAAAGAACAATTCTGTTTGAATCCTGTCTGCCTCTGGGCCCTGCACTGGCAATTTAATTCTTGAACCACAGATGCAGTGTGTCCCAGTCTCCCCCTCATTCTAGTCAATTTATCACTTCTTAAATTTATGAACCTGTTTGCTTTTGTTATTCCGGACTTCTATTTCTAACACTGCTATAGATGTGTCTGTGAATGGCTGGGGAAGAATGTTTTAATTACTCGTGTGTCTGGGAGTTTCAGAACAACTGATAACAACTAGTGACTGTTATGGGATACTATGTGGATCTTTGGTATCTGGTTAGGGGGGGCCGAGAGATAAAGAGGAAGGAGAAAGAAGCTGAAGGACGGCTGGGACAAGACTTGAAGAGGATGTTCTATAAACTTGGCATGGTGCCCAGTAAGTACAAAGGGGGAGAGGAAGACTACGAGCCTTCAGCATGAAAGACCCCTAGAGACCCCCAGAAGAGACCCCAGAGGAGACTGCGCATGCTCCAGTAGGAGGGACTGCACCCCGGAAGCTAATTTTAATAATCTATTTTTTTTAGAAGTAGTAATGAATATGTATTAGTCTAGAAGCATAAAAATCAGCTGCTTGATGTAACTGGTGTGCGTCCTGGTGGAGCGGAGACTCCCGGTGCACCCAGCGCTGTTTGCTTACCTCTATTCCTTTATATTCTTTTAATAAATCCTATTTTTGTATTTAATCCTAACTTGAATCCTGAGCCATTTATAACATTGTCTTGCTGTATTTCCTTTCAGTTCACGTACCCGAGCAGCTAGGGTTGAAGTAGGTACACCATCCCATTTCCTCATATCTTCCCCATGGTCACGCAGATAAAACCACAAGGTGCCACGTGGTGTGCGTCTTGGGTACTCTCTCTCTTGAGCAGGCAAATGCTGATTCTTAGTGGCTGAAGTATCACTCCATCTAGATGAGGGGGAATATGCTCCTTCCACGAGCTGGTCAAGTCTTTCAGACAGTTTCTCCACAGCTGAGACACAGGACTGTAGCGGAGCAGAGAGATTGTCTTCATAATTTTGAAGCTGGCAGGACAGATTATACACTGTTGGTCCCATCCCCTCCTCCCAGTTAAATACTGCCAGTGTACTGGCATGTGCTGATGGTGCACTTCGCACAAATTTACGCCACATGGATGTTGTGCACTGGACTTCATCGGGGTCTTGAGGTGTCTGGGCATTGTCCAAATCACTATAAATCATCTCCCGCACAGCTAATTCCCGCAGATGCTGGAGACCTTTATCCATAGTGGTCCACTTGCCTACTTGATATACAATATCTTCCTTATGGGGATATCTTTCTTTCACAGCTGCCAGAAGTCATCTCCAGAGGCTGAGGACCTGTGCTCCTCTCCCAATTACTTTGTCAATTACCATTTCTCTAGAGAGGGATCCCAGCTGCTTGGCTTCATTGCCTTCTAATTGTTGGCTATTGGCCCCAGCATTGAAGCAGCCAGGTGAGGATGTGTTCACCTGGGCGTTGACCATAATCCTTTCGTATTTCTCGCAACTCGCTCAGGGATAGGGATCGAGTGGTTTCTGATTCCTTTATGATTTCCATCTCTTCTTCCTGCTGTTTTTGTGATGGCTCTGCTTTAGAGGTGCCTGCCATTTCCCCTTCTCCCTCCTTCTTAGCTTCTTCCCTTACTAAACGAGCTGACAATTGTATTATCTATGAAATTGTATTATCTATAAAGGTATCTACAATTGTATTATCTATGACTATGGAATCACAATGGGTTCTCATGCAAACACAACCTTTCCCGATATATACAAGTACAGTTTCAAGGGTTTCATTAGGATGTATCTCAAAGTGGCAAAAATTTTGTTCAGTGTCAAGACAAATGTCTTGGGTTTCCAGCATGTTACTTTCACAGATGAAGCCTTTTTGTTCACGCACTATACATGCATTGAAATCAATTGTTTGCCACTTTCCTCCCTTTTGATGGGCCCATACCTCATGCTCCTTAGGATAAAGTATAGTTCCATTATGATTGAGTCCTAATGCAATGATTTGATATACACTGTAAACGGTGGCATTACTTATGGTAAGTATAAAGTTGACTACTTGCCACCATGCTTGAAACTCTTTCTCAAATTCCGAAGCATTATCCCAAATCAGTTTTCGAATTTCAGTGGGCAAAGTTCCTCCTTCTCCCTCTCTAATGATAGCTGCTGCTACAGATTGTATCCATAACTGCACTTGGATGAATCTCAAGGCAAGGGAGGTATTGCCTTGGGTTTTTCCAAGGGAATTTACAATTAATTGATGATCATTTTCCTCAGTTTGTTCCCAATGTGGTAAAACATCAGATAGAAGCCAAAAAGGGATTCTCTGAAAAGTTTGCTGCTCCAACTTCCAGCAGACAGTCCTTCAAACACAGAAATGAAGAAGATTCTGACCAGGATTAGGGGGGCCCTGCCTCCAGCCAGGGGGAGGAAAGGGACAATCGAGTTTATTGGACTGTGTGGATTCGATGGCCTGGCACGTCAGATGCACAGAAGTATAAGGCTTTAGTAGACACCGGTGCACAATGTACTATAATGCCATCGAACTATAAAGGACCAGAGCCCATCTGTATTTGTGGAGTGACAGGGGGATCTCAGCAGTTGACTGTATTGGAGGCTGAAGTGAGTCTGACTGGGAATGAGTGGCAAAAGCACCGCATTGTGACTGGCCCGGATGCTCCATGTATCCTTGGCATAGACTATCTTAGAAGAGGATATTGCAAGGACCCAAAAGGGTTCCGGTGGGCTTTTGGTATAGCTGCGTTAGAGACAGAAGGCATTAAACAATTCTCTACCTTGCCTGGTCTCTCAGAGGACCCCTCTGTTGTGGGGTTGCTGAGGGTCGAAGAACAGCAAGTGCCAATCGCTACCACAACTGTGCACCGGCGGCAATATCGCACTAACCGAGACTCCCTGATTCCCATCCATAAGCTAATTCGTCAATTGGAGAGCCAAGGAGTGATCAGCAAGACTCATTCACCTTTCAATAGTCCCATATGGCCAGTGCAAAAGTCTAATGGCGAGTGGAGACTAACAGTGGACTATCGTGGCCTGAACGAAGTGACGCCACCACTGAGTGCTGCAGTGCCAGACATGCTGGAACTTCAGTACGAACTTGAATCAAAGGCAGCCAAATGGTATGCCACAATTGATATCGCTAATGCATTTTTCTCCATCCCTCTAGCAGCAGAGTGCAGGCCACAATTTGCCTTCACTTGGAGGGGAGTCCAATATACTTGGAATCGGCTGCCCCAGGGGTGGAAACACAGCCCTACCATTTGCCATGGGCTGATCCAGTCTGCGCTAGAGCAGGGGGAAGCTCCTGAACACCTGCAGTACATCGATGACATTATTGTGTGGGGTGACACAGCAGAGGAAGTTTTTGAGAAAGGGAAGAAAATAGTCCAAATCCTTCTGAATGCCGGTTTTGCCATAAAACAAAATAAAGTCAAAGGACCTTCACGAGAGATCCAGTTTTTAGGAATAAAATGGCAAGATGGACGTCGTCAAATCCCAATGGATGTGATCAACAAAATAACAGCTATGTCTCCACCAACTAACAAAAAAGAAACACAGACTTTCCTAGGTGTTGTGGGGTTTTGGAGAATGCACATCCCAAATTACAGTCTGATTGTAAACCCGCTCTACCAAGTAACCCGTAAGAAGAATGAGTTTGAATGGGGCCCTGAACAACGACAAGCGTTTGAACAAATTAAGCAGGAAATAGTCCATGCAGTAGCCCTTGGGCCAGTTCGAACAGGACCAGATGTAAAGAATGTGCTCTACACTGCAGCCGGGGAGAACGGCCCCACCTGGAGCCTCTGGCAGAAAGAACCTGGGGAAACTCGAGGTCGGCCCCTGGGGTTTTGGAGCCGGGGATACAGAGGGTCTGAGGCCCGCTATACTCCAACTGAAAAGGAGATACTGGCAGCATATGAAGGAGTTCGATCTGCTTCGGAGGTGGTCGGTACTGAAGCGCAGTTCCTCCTAGCACCCCGATTGCCGGTACTAGGCTGGATGTTCAAGGGAAGGGTCTCTTCTACGCATCATGCAACTGATGCTACATGGAGCAAGTGGGTTGCACTGATTACTCAGCGGGCTCGAATAGGAAACCCCAGTCGCCCAGGAATATTGGAAGTGATTATGGACTGGCCAGAAGGCAAATACTTTGGGATATCATCAGAGGAGGAGGTGGGTCGTGCTGAAGAAGCCCCACTGTACAACCAGTTACCAGAGAATGAAAAGAAATATGCCCTGTTCACTGATGGGTCCTGTCGTATTGTGGGGAAGCATCGGAGATGGAAGGCTGCTGTATGGAGCCCTACACGATGAGTTGCAGAAGCTGCTGAGGGAGAAGTTGAATCGAGTCAGTTTGCAGAAGTGAAAGCCATTCAGCTGGCTTTAGACATTGCTGAACGAGAAAAATGGCCAGTTCTCTATCTCTACACCGATTCATGGATGGTAGCAAATGCCCTGTGGGGATGGTTACAGCAATGGAAGCAAAACAACTGGCAGCGTAGGGGCAAACCCATCTGGGCTGCTGCATTGTGGCAAGATATTGCTGCTCGGGTAGAGAACCTGGCTGTGAAAGTACGTCACGTAGATGCTCATGTGCCCAAGAATCGGGCTACTGAAGAACATCAGAACAACCGGCAGGTGGATCAGACTGCTAAGATTGAAGTAGCTCAGGTGGACCTGGATTGGCAGCATAAAGGTGAATTATTTATAGCCCGATGGGCCCATGACACGTCAGGCCATCAAGGTAGAGATGCAACATACAGATGGGCTCGTGATCGAGGGGTGGACCTGACCATGGACGCTATAGCACAGGTTATTCATGACTGTGAAACATGTGCTGCAATCAAGCAAGCCAAACGGTCAAAGCCTCTTTGGTATGGAGGACGATGGCTGAAATATAAATATGGAGAGGCCTGGCAGATTGATTACATCACACTCCCTCAAACTCGCAATGGCAAGCGCCACGTACTTACAATGGTGGAAGCAACCACCGGATGGCTGGAAACATATCCTGTGCCTCATGCCACCGCCCGGAACACTATCCTGGGCCTTGAAAAGCAAGTCCTATGGCGACATGGTACCCCAGAAAGAATAGAGTCAGACAATGGAACTCATTTCCGAAACAACCTTATAGACACTTGGGCCAAAGAACATGGTATTGAGTGAGTGTATCACATCCCCTATCATGCACCAGCCTCCGGGAAAGTTGAACGATACAATGGACTGTTAAAGACTACATTGAAAGCAATGGGCGCTGGGACATTCAAAAACTGGGATACGCACTTGGCGACGGCCACCTGGTTAGTCAATACTAGGGGATCTGCCAACCGAGCTGGACCTGCCCAATCAAACCTGTTACGTACTGTAGATGGGGATAAAGTTCCTGTAGTGCGTGTAAGAAATATGCTGGGTAAAACAGTCTGGGCTACTCCTGCCTCAGGAAAAGGCAAACCCATTCGTGGAATTGTTTTCGCTCAGGGACCTGGATACACTTGGTGGGTGATGCAAAAGAACGGAGAGGTCCGGTGTGTACCTCAAGGAGATTTAATACTGGGTGAGAATAGCCCATGAACTGAATTGTACCATGTTAATTACTATATAATACTGTATGTTACCTCTACCATGACTACTATAGGTGACTAATTAGAATGTATGGAAAAGAGTGTAACCTGAGCATGACATAAATGGTATGGAATAAGGGGTGGATAGATGTCCTGGTTTCAGTTAGAACAGAATTAATTTTCTTCCTAGTAGCTGGTGGAATGCTGTGTTTTGGCTTAGGATGAGAAGAGTGCTGATAACACCCCGATGTTTTAATTGTTGCAGAGCAGTGCTTATACCAAGCCAAGGACATCTCAGCCTTTTGCTCTGTCCTGCCAACAGGCAGGCTGGGGGTGCAGTAAGAGCTGGGAGGGGACAGACCCAGGACAGGTGACCCGAACTAGCCAAAGGGGTATTCCATACCGTCTGACGTCATGCTAAACAATATATAGGGGTGGCTAGCCGGGGGGAGGGGGCCGGACTGCTCGGGGTTAGGCTGGGCATCTGTCAGCGGGTGGTGAGCAATTGCATTGTGCATCACTTGTTTGTACACATTATTAGTAGTAGTACTATTCATTATTTTTATTTTCCTTTGTTTTCTGTCCTAACAAACTGTCTTTATCTCAACCCACAGGCTTCATTTTCCTGATTCTCTCCTCCATTCCACTTTGGGGGGGAAGGTGAGCAAACAGCTGTGTGGTGCTTAGCTGCCAGATGGGTTAAAACACAACAGTCCTTTTGGCACTGAACGTGGGGCATGAAGGATTGAGATAACGCCAGATCTGACCAGAGCGTGTTAAAACAAAATTCTTATAAGTGTTAGATCAGTTTAATAGTTGCTCATCACAATACTGATTTTTTTGATCTCAGGTCTGCTGTGCCTGTTTTGCAAATTGAGTTATATAGCACATTACTTACTGTATGCGTTCCCTGTCGTGCTGCTTATCCTTTCTGGGGGTGGTTTAAGGTTATTATTTTACTGTACTGTATAACTCTGGCTTATGATATGATAAAATTACTGTCATGAAAGTAATCTTGTATTTGTACTCAACATTGCCGTCAACTCCATACTTTGGAAACCATATCTCAGAAACTATTAACAATTACACCTTTTACCTTTTTTCTTCAGGGAGCCAATCTATGGAAGGGACTGGGGGAGATGTTTTTTTCCCACTCATTCACCCTCCCTTTCTCCTTTACCCCCTTCTTCTCCTCCAGGCGAGTTACAATAGCTTTTCAAGACTTTGAATATCCTTGGGATGTTCAGACCAGCATGTTCTTATTGTTATTACTCATGAATATACTTTAGATTTTGTTTAAGGTTAAACAACTACTTAGGAATGCCATCCAGAGATCTGTCCTGAGGCGGGATAGTTGTGAGTGGCAGGGAGTGTGGAAGGATATGGGCAGGCATCTAGAGCAGTGGGCACCTCCAGTGCCTTGGAAATTCACCCCTGAAAAAACACAAAATCCTAAAAAACTGGTAGAATGCTTGAAAAAGGTGTGTCATCACCCTAGCAATTCCAGAGATACACAAATCACTGCAGTGTGCTGGGGCTTGCCCTATGCTTACTGAGCTGCAGTCAATACCACTATAACCCAAGTGACAGACCCTGCAGCCACTCCAAGTCCTGTGACAGGCCCAACGGCCACTCCAACCCATCCCATCCCTGAGCAGCATCCCGGAAGCCCATCCTATCCCTGAGCAGCAGTCCCACCCGCACTGGCCAGCCACTCCATATTAATTGCTCAGCATGACTTTATATGGTATGGAATCACCTTCACAGCTACCATTACGCAACAAGTATGAGGCTCTAGAACTTGACAGTCAAGCAAATGATGATGTAGATGAAAGCCCATCCCAGTTGGAAGGGGTGCCTAAGGCAAGGCAACCTAGCCCCCTTCTATCAAGAAAGAAAGAAGGGTTATCGTCATAGGGGACTCCCTTCTGAAAGGGACAGAGGGCCCGATTTGCCGTCTGGACCCAACTCACAGGGAAATCTGCTGCTTCCCTGGGGCTCAGGTAAGAGACATTGCCAGGAAAGTCACTCGCCTGGTATGGCCCACCGACTACTACCCGCTACTGTTTTTTCAGGCTGGTAATGACGAGGTAGCAACGAGAAGTTCGAGAACAATCAAAAGGGACTTTAGGGCTTTGGGGCGACTGGTTAAAGGATCAGGGGCACGGGCTGTGTTTGCCTCTGTCTTTCTGATAGGAGGGATCAATGTTGACAAGCAGACTCGTCTTATTAACATGTGTCTTCAAGGCTGGTGCAACCAGAAGAACTTTGGGTTTCTTGATTATGGGAAGGTCTATGCAACACCAGGCCTGCTGGAACCAAATGGGATGTGCCTCTCTCACAGGGGGGAAAAGGATTTTTGCTTAGGAGTTGGCAGGGCTGATAGATGTGGCTTTAAACTAGAGTTGAAGGGGGAAAGGGATAAAACCCTAAAGCCGGTGATAAGCTAAGAGATGGCATGCCAGAATCAGAGGGACTGTGTGCTGGTGGGGTCTTTTGGTCTGCTCCACAAGGTGCTGTGTACAATGAGGCACATTTGAAGTGCTTCTACACCAACACACACAGTATGAGAAATGAACTGGATGAGCTAGAAATATTGGCCCAGTCCCAGAGCTACAATATCATTGGCATAAGTGAAACCTGGTGGGATGAGTCCTGTGACTGGTATGTCACAACAGATGGTTACAGGCTCCTCAGTAGGGATAGGCAGGGCAGGTGAAGCGGTGGGGTGGTGCTGTATGTAAAGGAGGGGCTGGACTGTGTGGAGACTGCAGTTGGCAATGGCAAAGTTGAGAGTATTTGGGTAAGGATTAAGGGACAAACAAATGAAGGGGATGTCATCATGGGAGTCTATTACAGACCACCCAGCCAGGATGATGACACCGATTAATTATTCTTTGAGGAACTAAGCGATACCTAAAGATCAGCTGCCTTTGTCCTTATGGGGAACTTCAACTTGCCAGACGTTAACTGGGAATATCACACAGCCGACATAAGCAGGTCCAGGAGGTTCCTAAAGCACCTCGATAATAACTTCTTAGTACAGGTGCTAAGGGATCCAACTAAGAAAGGTGCCCTCCTAGATCTGTTGCTGGAGAACAGAGAGGGTCTTGTGGGGGATGTGTCAATTGGCGACCGTCTTGGTCATGGTGACCATGAAGCAGTTGAGTTTAAAAGTTTTGGTGACAGGAAGAAAACTGCCACCACAACTTCAGCCCTGGATATGGGGAGAGCAGACTTCAGGCTGCTCAGGGAACTAGTTAGCAAGATCCCCTGGGAAACTGCTTTTGAAGGCATTGGTGTCCATCAGTGCTGGTTAGTCTTTAAGCACTGCCTCCTAAAAGCACAGGATCAGGCAATTCCAAAATATTGGAAGTCAGGCAGGCGGGGCAGACAGCTGGCTTGGCTGACCACGGGTCTTCTGGAGCTTGGGCATAAAAAGAAAGTGTATGGCTGCTGGAAGCAGGGTCAGGCAACATGGAAGGACTACAGGGACACTGTTTGCCTTTGCAGGGAGAAAATTTGTGTGGCCAAAGCCCAATTAGAGTTGAAGCTTGCCGGGTCTGTGGGAGACAATGAAAAGGTTTTTTTTAAATATGTGAATAGAAAAAAGAGGACCAGAGAAAACATAGGTCCACTACTTGAAGGGGAAGGTCACCTCACGAACAAGGACATGGGCAAAGCAGAGACAATTAAATGCATTAAAGGCATTAAAGCCTTCTTTGCCTCTATCTTCAATGGCAATGATAGGCTTTGGGACCCCAACATTGGTGTGATAGCACTGGCGTTCCAGCTACAAGTGCAGAGCACAGCACTGTATGGGCTGCTGCAGGGAAAGTTAACATTCCAGCCAGACCCAGTACACCTTCTCATATCCCCTCCTGATGTACACCTTCAGGGCCTCCCGCAGGAGGGCCTCCAGTGACTGTTAACTCCATCCTCCCACCTTCTGGAGCTTTTCCTGTGTATCTGGCCAGGCTTTAATCACAAAATGAACTTTCAAGAGGCCTTGGGATACCAGGTCCTCAGGATTCATCCCCAAGTACGTTCTCATTCTGACCTCAAGTCTCTCGTATGATTTCTGTGTTGTGGGTTATTATTATCCCAGTTGGATAAGCAGATATTTCTGCTCTACCAGAATTACTCCCAGTCCGAGGGAAGTTAGTTCTTTCCCATTCTTGCATAGCTGCCTGCCGATTCATTCCCCTCTTAAACATTCTTCTCCAGTGAATAACATACTCAAGACTGACATCCCCCATTTATTCAGCACTGGGCATCCATCCATTTATTCAGCACTGGGCTGCACGGGGGGTAGTCCCACCACACACGGGAGTCTCCCCAACCCCCTCAAGGCAATACAGTAAAGCTTGTCTTACCTTGGTCCATGCACAGAATTACCGTATCCAGGTCATCAGCAATTATGCCTGTGCCTGTGCTGTGCCTGTGTTATGCCTCCCTTTTCCCCAGTGCTTCACAGAGCCTGTCTTTAGTTTAACAGTCTCAGTTCCTTGTCAGCCATCCTGACAGGACCACTGAAATCAGTGGGGTGCACCTTCCTATCTGTGGTGGCAACAACTCTTTGGTAAGTGACAAGATCCCAGACAAGCCCCCAAATTGTGAGAAATATCTCAATATTTTTTTCAGACAGGGTCTTCTGTGAAGCTATTTTTGTTTTTACTGATTTCATATTCCTTTTCCTGTTTTCTTAGCTATCCTCCTTATTTTGGGACAGTGGGACCTTCCCCTTAGCTTCTTAACATACTCCCCACTGCTATGCAACTGTCATGCCTGCACAATCACTTTTGAATATGCAAGGTTAGTGGAATTTTCCACTGCAAAAACACAACTTTGTTTCTCACACTCCTGTACTCAGCTCTGGTGAGGTCGCACCTTGAGTACTGTATTCAGATCTGAGCCCCTCACTACAAGAAAGACACCGAGGCCCCGGAGCATGTCCAGAGAAGGGCTACGAAGCTGGTGAAGGGCCTGGAACACAAGTCCTATGAGGAGCGGCTGAGGGAACTGGGCTTGTTTAGTCTGGAGAAAAGGAGGCTCAGGGGAGACCTTATTGCTCTCTCTAGCTAACTGAAAGGAAGTTGTGGGGAGCTGGGGGTCAGCCTCTTCTCACAGATAACTGGTCATATGACAAGAGGGAATGGCCTCAAGTTGTGCCAGAGGAAGTTCAGGTTGGATATGAGGGAAAATTTATTCTCAGAAAGAGTAGTCAGGCATTGGAAGAGGTTGCTGTCGTGGTTTAACCCGGCTGGCAGCTAAACACCACGCAGCCGTTCGCTCACCCTCCCCCCTCCCTCTCTGGGACGGGGGAGAGAAATGGAAAGTGAAGCCCGTGAGTTGAGATAAAGACAGTTTAATAAGACAGGAAAATAATAATAATAATAATAATAATACAATGATGATAATAGTACTACTAATAATAATATGTACAAACAAGTGATGCACAATGCAATTGCTCACCACCCGCTGACCGATGCCCAGCTTAACCCCGAGCAGTCCGGCCCCCTCCCGCCGGCTAGCCACCCCTATATATTGTTTAGCATGACGTCAGATGGTATGGAATACCCCTTTGGCTAGTTCGGGTCACCTGTCCTGGGTCTGTCCCCTCCCAGCTCTTACTGCACCCCCAGCCTGCCTGTTGGCAGGACAGAGCAAAAGTCTGAGGTGTCCTTTGCTTGGTATAAGCACTGCTCTGCAACAATTAAAACATCGGGGTGTTATCAGCACTCTTCTCATCCTCATCCAAAACACAGCATTCCACCAGCTACTAGGAAGAAAATTAATTCTGTTCTAACTGAAACCAGGACATCTATCCACCCCTTATTCCATACCATTTATGTCATGCTCAGGTTACACTCTTTTCCATACATTCTAATTAGTCACCTATAGTAGTCATGGTAGAGGTAACATACAGTATTATATAGTAATTAACATGGTACAATTCAGTTCATGGGCTATTCTCACCCAGTATTAAATCTCCTTGAGGTACACACCGGACCTCTCCGTTCTTTTGCATCACCCACCAAGTGTATCCAGGTCCCTGAGCGAAAACAATTCCACGAATGGGTTTGCCTTTTCCTGAGGCAGGAGTAGCCCAGACTGTTTTACCGAGCATATTTTTTACATGCACTACAGGAACTTTATCCCCATCTACAGTACGTAACAGGTTTGATTGGGCAGGTCCAGCTCGGTTGGCAGATCCCCTAGTATTGACTAGCCAGGTGGCCTTTGCCAAGTGCGTATCCCAGTTTTTGAATGTCCCAGCGCCCATTGCTTTCAATGTAGTCTTTAACAGTCCATTGTATCGTTCAACTTTCCCGGAGGCTGGTGCATGATAGGGGATGTGATACACCCACTCAATACCATGTTCTTTGGCCCAAGTGTCTATAAGGTTGTTTCGGAAATGAGTTCCATTGTCTGACTCTATTCTTTCTGGGGTACCATGTCGCCATAGGACTTGCTTTTCAAGGCCCAGGATAGTGTTCCGGGCGGTGGCATGAGGCACAGGATATGTTTCCAGCCATCCGGTGGTTGCTTCCACCATTGTAAGTACGTGGCGCTTGCCATTGCGAGTTTGAGGGAGTGTGATGTAATCAATCTGCCAGGCCTCTCCATATTTATATTTCAGCCATCGTCCTCCATACCAAAGAGGCTTTGACCGTTTGGCTTGCTTGATTGCAGCACATGTTTCACAGTCATGAATAACCTGTGCTAAAGCGTCCATGGTCAGGTCCACCCCTCGATCACGAGCCCATCTGTATGTTGCATCTCTACCTTGATGGCCTGAGGTGTCATGGGCCCATCGGGCTATAAATAATTCATCTTTATGCTGCCAATCCAGATCCACCTGAGCTACTTCAATCTTAGCAGCCTGATCCACCTGCTGGTTGTTCTGATGTTCTTCAGTAGCCCGATTCTTGGGCACATGAGCATCTACGTGACGTACTTTCACAGCCAGGTTCTCTACCCGAGCAGCAATATCTTGCCACAATGCAGCAGCCCAGATGGGTTTGCCCCTACGCTGCCAGTTGTTTTGCTTCCATTGCTGTAACCATCCCCACAGGGCATTTGCTACCATCCATGAATCGGTGTAGAGATAGAGAACTGGCCATTTTTCTCGTTCAGCAATGTCTAAAGCCAGCTGAATGGCCTTCACTTCTGCAAACTGACTCGATTCAACTTCTCCCTCAGCAGCTTCTGCAACTCGTCGTGTAGGGCTCCATACAGCAGCCTTCCATCTCCGATGCTTCCCCACAATACGACAGGACCCATCAGTGAACAGGGCATATTTCTTTTCATTCTCTGGTAACTGGTTGTACAGTGGGGCTTCTTCAGCACGACCCACATCCTCCTCTGATGATATCCCAAAGTATTTGCCTTCTGGCCAGTCCATAATCACTTCCAATATTCCTGGGCGACTGGGGTTTCCTATTCGAGCCCGCTGAGTAATTAGTGCAATCCACTTGCTCCATGTAGCATCAGTTGCATGATGCGTAGAAGAGACCCTTCCCTTGAACATCCAGCCTAGTACCGGCAACCGGGGTGCTAGGAGGAGCTGCGCTTCAGTACTGACCACCTCCGAAGCAGATCGAACTCCTTCATATGCTGCCAGTATCTCCTTTTCAGTTGGAGTATAGCAGGCCTCAGACCCTCTGTATCCCCGGCTCCAAAACCCCAGGGGCCGACCTCGAGTTTCCCCAGGTTCTTTCTGGCAGAGGCTCCAGGTGGGGCCGTTCTCCCCGGCTGCAGTGTAGAGCACATTCTTTACATCTGGTCCTGTTCGAACTGGCCCAAGGGCTACTGCATGGACTATTTCCTGCTTAATTTGTTCAAACGCTTGTCGTTGTTCAGGGCCCCATTCAAATTCATTCTTCTTAAGGGTTACTTGGTAGAGCGGGTTTACAATCAGACTGTAATTTGGGATGTGCATTCTCCAAAACCCCACAACACCTAGGAAAGTCTGTGTTTCTTTTTTGTTAGTTGGTGGAGACATAGCTGTTATTTTGTTGATCACATCCATTGGGATTTGACGACGTCCATCTTGCCATTTTATTCCTAAAAACTGGATCTCTCATGAAGGTCCTTTGACTTTATTTTGTTTTATGGCAAAACCGGCTTTCAGAAGGATTTGGACTATTTTCTTCCCTTTCTCAAAAACTTCCTCTGCTGTGTCACCCCACACAATAATGTCATCGATGTACTGCAGGTGTTCAGGAGCTTCCCCCTGCTCCAGTGCAGACTGGATCAGCCCATGGCAAATGGTAGGGCTGTGTTTCCACCCCTGGGGCAGTCGATTCCAAGTATATTGGACTCCCCTCCAAGTGAAAGCAAACTGTGGCCTGCACTCTGCTGCTAGAGGGATGGAGAAAAATGCATTAGCGATATCAATTGTGGCGTACCACTTGGCTGCCTTTGATTCAAGTTCGTACTGAAGTTCCAGCATGTCCGGCACTGCAGCACTCAGTGGTGGCGTCACTTCGTTCAGGCCACGATAGTCCACTGTTAGTCTCCACTCGCCATTAGACTTTCGCACTGGCCATATGGGACTATTGAAAGGTGAATGAGTCTTGCTGATCACTCCTTGGCTCTCCAATTGACGAATTAGCTTATGGATGGGAATCAGGGAGTCCCGGTTAATGCGATATTGCCGCAGGTGCACAGTTGTGGTAGCGATTGGCACTTGCTGTTCTTCGACCCTCAGCAACCCCACAACAGAGGGGTCCTCTGAGAGACCAGGCAAGGTAGAGAATTGTTTAATGCCCTCTGTCTCTAAGGCAGCTATACCAAAAGCCCACCGGAACCCTTTTGGGTCCTTGCAATATCCTCTTCTAAGATAGTCTATGCCAAGGATACATGGAGCATCCGGGCCAGTCACAATACGGTGCTTTTCCCACTCATTCCCAGTCAGACTCACTTCAGCCTCCAATACAGTCAACTGCTGAGATCCCCCTGTCTCTCCACAAATATAGATGGGCTCTGGTCCTTTATATCTCGATGGCATTATAGTACATTGTGCACCGGTGTCTACTAAAGCCTTATACTTCTGTGCGTCTGATGTGCCAGGCCATCGAATCCACACAGTCCAATAAACTCGATTATCCCTTTCCTCCCCCTGGCTGGAGGCAGGGCCTCCCTAATCCTGGTCGGAATCTTCTTCGTTTGTGTGTTTGAAGGACTGTCTGCTGGAAGTTGGAGCAGCAAACTTTTCAGAGAATCCCTTCTTCCTGATTGTTTTCTTTTGCAACTCACGTACCCGTGCCTCTAGGGTCGCGGTAGATTTTCCATCCCATTTTCTCATGTCCTCTCCATGGTCTCGTAAGTAAAACCACAGGGTAGCACGGGGTGAGTACCCACCATATCGTCTTCCTTGTGTGGATGAACGCCTACCCCTGATAGCTGAGACACTGCTCTGTACAGGTACGGAGGAGAATAATCTCTCTTCAAGTTGGTGAACCTTTTCAGAAAGTTTCTCCCAAGTGTTCTCTTTTGGTCGGTGGACACTGGTTGGTTCAGGTGGGGATGAAGATAGATTTTCTTTAAGTTGGTGGAACTCTTCAGAAAGTTTCTCTACAGCTGAGACGCAGGCCTGTAAGGAAGAGGAGAGACTTTCTTCGTACTGCCGGAGTTGTTTAGCCACTTCATCCACTGTGGGTTCCTCATCTTCTTTCCAGGCCATTATTGCCACTGAGCTGGCATATGATGATGGTGCACTCCGTACAAACTTCCTCCACATGGGTCGTGTACACCTGACTTCATCTGGATCTTTGGATGTTTGTCTGAGGTCTGGATCCTCATAAATCACTTCCCGTACGGCTAATTCCCTCAGGTACTGGATTCCCTTCTCCATAGTGGTCCACTTGCCTGGTAGACATAAAAGTTCTTCCTTGAAGGGATACCTTTCCCTCACAGCTGAGAGGAGACGCCTCCAGAGGCTGTGAGATTGTGCTCCATCTGCAATTGCTTTGTCAATGCCTGCATCTCTAGCAAGGGATCCCAGTCGCTTGGCTTCCCTGCCGTCTAATTCCACACAATTAGCTCCAGTGTCCCAGCATCGGAGCAGCCAGGTGACAAGCTGCTCACCTATACAGCGACCAAAATCTTTTCGCACATCTCGTAACTCACGCTCGTTTAGGCTTCGGGTAGTTACTGTTGATTTTTCGGCATCCTCATCTTCCTCCTCCTGAACCCTTGATGGCCCAGCGTCGTCGTCGTCTCCGTCGTCTCTATACCTAGATTTGGCAGAAGATTCTCTGCGTTCTAAACGACCTGAATCTCTATACCATTTTTTCACCTTCTCTACAGGGGCAGCTTGCACTGCTACTGCTCGTTTCTCTGACCTTGTTACACGGTCTGCCACAGAGGTTGGAATACCCTCCGCAGGGTCAACTTGCGCTGCTACTGCTCGTTTCTCTGACCTTGTTATAGGGTCTGCCACAGAGGTTGGAATACCCTCTGCAGGGTCAACTTGCACTGCTACAGCTCGTTTCTCTGACCCAGCTACAGGAGCTGGAGCAGCTGCAGGAGCTGGAACTGGAGCGGCTGCAGGAACTGGAGCTGGAGCGGCTGCAGTAGCTGGAACTGGTGCGGCTGCAGGAGCTTGAACTGGAGCAGCTGCAGGAACCGGAGCTGGAGCGGCTGCAGGAGCTGGGACTGGAGCGGCTGCAGGAACTGGAGCTGGAGCGGCTGCAGGAACCAGAGCTGGAGAGGCTGCAGGATCTGGAACTGGAGTAGCTGCAGGAGCTGGGACTGGAGCAGCTGCAGGAACCAGAGCTGGAGCGGCTGCAGGAACTGGAGCTGGAGCGGCTGCAGGAGCTGGGACTGGGGCCGCTTCAGGAGCTGGGACTGGAGTGGCTGCAGGAACTGGGACTGGAGCAGCTTCAGGAGTTGGGACTGGAGCGGCTGCAGGAGCTGGGACTGGAGCAGCTTCAGGAGCTGGGACTGGAGCGGCTGCAGGAACTGGGACTGGAGCGGCTTCAGGAACTGGGACTGGAGCGGCTGCAGGAACTGGGACTGGAGTGGCTGCAGGAGCTGGGATTGGAGCATCTGCAGAAGCTGGGACTGGAGCGGCTGCAGAGTCCACCGTAGGGGTCACAGTGGCCGTTGGATCTGTCATGGGACTTGGAGTGGCCACAGGGTCTGTCACTAAGTTGATAGCAGTATCCATGGCAGCTCGATAGGCATGAGCCAGGCCCCAGCATGTTACAATGATTTGTGTTACTTTGGAACTTCCCGAATCGCGACACCTTTTATTCAAGCATTCTGCCAGTTTTTAAGGATTTTGCACTTGTTCAGGGGTGAATTTCCAAAACACTGGGGGTGCCAACTGGTCTAGATGCCTGCCCATATCCTCCCATACTCCCTGCCACCCACAACTATACTGCCTCCGGGCAGATCTCCGGATGAGCTTCCTAAGTAGTTGTTTAACTTTAAGCAGAACCTGAAGTGCATTCAGGAGGCAGAACAACAGGACTATGCTGGTCTGAGTATCCCAAGGATATTCAATATCTTGGAGAGCTATTGTAATAAACTCGGAGGATAAGAGGGTGGTGAAGGAGGAAGGGAGAGTGATCAAGGAGGGTACAGGGGTGGTGAAGGAGAAAGGGAGAGTGATCTAGTAAGAAAAATTATCTTCCCCTTTCCCCTCCACAGATTGACTCCCTAATGAAAAAAGGCAACAGATATAATTGCTAATAGTTTCCAAAATACAGTTTCCAAAGTATAGAATCGAAGATGTTACTGAGTACAAATACCAGGTTAGAGTCATGGCCAGATATTTCATCATCTCATAAGCCACTGATACAACACACAGTACCATAATGGTCTGAAACCAGGGCCCGGAGAGGATAAACAACATGACAGAGAGCACATACGAAAAATAACGTGCTATAATACTCAATTTGGAAAACAGGTGCAGCACAGTTGAGATTAAAGCAATCAGCATTATGACAAGTGACTATTAAGCAGGTCTAATACTTATACCAATTTTAGTTTAACACACTCTGGTCAGATCTGCCGTTATCTCAACCTTTCGTGCCCCACGTTGGGCGCCAAAAAGACTGTCGTGGTTTAACCCGGCTGGCAGCTAAACACCACGCAGCCGTTCGCTCACCCTCCCCCCTCCCTCTCTGGGACGGGGGAGAGAAATGGAAAGTGAAGCCCGTGAGTTGAGATAAAGACAGTTTAATAAGACAGGAAAATAATAATAATAATAATAATAATACAATGATGATAATAGTACTACTAATAATAATATGTACAAACAAGTGATGCACAATGCAATTGCTCACCACCCGCTGACCGATGCCCAGCTTAACCCCGAGCAGTCCGGCCCTCTCCCCCCGGCTAGCCACCCCTATATATTGTTTAGCATGACGTCAGATGGTATGGAATACCCCTTTGGCTAGTTCGGGTCACCTGTGCTGGGTCTGTCCCCTCCCAGCTCTTACTGCACCCCCAGCCTGCCTGTTGGCAGGACAGAGCAAAAGTCTGAGGTGTCCTTTGCTTGGTATAAGCACTGCTCTGCAACAATTAAAACATCGGGGTGTTATCAGCACTCTTCTCATCCTAAGCCAAAACACAGCATTCCACCAGCTACTAGGAAGAAAATTAATTCTGTTCTAACTGAAACCAGGACAGTTGCCCAGGGAGGTGGTGGAGTCATCATCCCCGGGGGTGTTCAAGTGTAGATGCGGTACTTAGGGACATGGTTTAGTGGGCAATATTGGTGGTAGGGGGACGGTTGGACCAGATGATCTCAGAGGTCTTTTCCAACCTTAATGATTTTATGATTCTCTGTTCCCTCCCCACTTCTTGACCACCCCCAGCCTACTGGCTTGGGCGGGGGATGGGCAGAGTTGGAGAGAGAGCCTTGATGCTAAGGCTGCATTGCTCAGCAATAGACAAAACATTGGTGCGATACCAATGTTGTTCTAGCTACAAGTACAGAGCACAACACTATATGTATGGGCTGTTGCAGGGAAAGTTACCTCCATCCCAGACAGACTCAGTATAACAGTGTAAGATCATAATTTAACATAGAGATGCTACAAGTTTTGTCATTTTCTAGATTTGTTTCTAGATTGTTCTTTAAATTTTGTGATTTTTCAACAGAGATGGCCATTAGACATTCTGCATTTGGATGCCCTACTCTGGTGACATTGTATTGTAATTCTGATTTGCACCACTTGATGTCAGTGATATATTATAGAATCATAGAATATCCCGAGTTGGAAGGGACCCATAAGGATCATTAAGTCCAATGCCTGGCACCGCACAGGTCTACCCAAAAGTTTAGACCATGTGACAAAGTGCACAGTCCAATCGCTTCTTAAATTCAGACAGGCTTGGTGCAGTGTCTACTTGTTGAGGGATTTTTGAAACAGCAAAGATCCCATGGCTTGCTGCAGCTGAGCAAACCAAGCTACCAGGACGACTATGAGGAGTTCCCATGACAGTGTTCCCACATCGCCCAATTGAGGAATTTAGAGAAATATTGTTGCCAGCAGCTGGCTTCAAGGGCAAGGTCTACGTGACTGCTAATCACAAGGGGGTTGTTTTCTTGCAGGTGGGGTTGTTTTCGTGCAGTTGTTTGTCTGAGTGCTTTTGACCAATAATCTTGTGTGAGACACTATCCGCCCCTGTTAAGTTCACTATAAAAGTCAGGCTATTTGGGGTAATAAATGGAGCATGATCTGACCATACTGGTGTCTGTCGTGCTTTCGGCCATTCTTCCTGCAACAACTACTTCCCTGGGGAGCCTGTTCCAGTGTGCGACCACCCTCTCAGTGAAGAACCTCTTCCTGATGGCTAGCTTAAACCTCCCTTGCCTCAGCTTGACACCATTCCCACGGGTCCTATCACTGGTGATTAAGGAGAATAGGTTCGTGCCTGCCCCTCCACTCCCCCTCGCGAGGAAGCTGTAGACCACGATGAGGTCCCCCCGCAACCTCCTTTTCTCCAGGCTGAACAGGCCAAGTGACCTCAGCCGCTCCTCGTACGTCTTCCCCTCTAGGCCCTTCACCATCTTTGTAGCCCTCCTCTGGACACTCTCGAATAGTTTTACGTCCTTTTTGTACTGTGGTGCCCAGAACTGCACACAGTACTCGAGGTGAGGCCGCACCAGTGCAGAGTAGAGCAGGACAATTCCTTCCCTCGACCAACTAGCAATGCCTATTCTGTGCCTGGAACACGAGATTCTGTGTTCTCAAATTTGGTACGCTCTTGTCTGCAGCTCTAACTTTTATATATAAAGCCTAAATTCACGATTCTAGACACCTGCCATGGATTTCAGAAGGCGTTGTATGCTCTATACCTATGAAAAGTATTTGTTTAACTGTGGATTGGCCTGCAGCATTGCTATTGCTATATCTTTGTTCCAAGCTTGTGATAAAGGACAGATTTTTTTCATCCTTGAAGGTGATTATATATATTTTTAAGTGTTAAATCTAGCTTTTGTGATAAAGATTTAGCCTAGGCATTCATAAAACTCTATACTGGAGTCTTATTGTAGTTGATAAAAAGCGTAATGTTACCGAGGAAGAAAATATTATGGATTATAAACCTTCATGATTCTAGTCTAAGCAAAAATAATTGACATTTAATCCTTAGGTATGACTATCCAAAGATGCTTTTTGAGGACTTTCTGACTGTAAGCCAGATTTTCAAGGATAGAATTTGTAGTCCATCAGTGGTGGTGTGTGGTTTTTTGTTGCTTTTGATAGTAAGCTCTTTTTTTTTTTTTTTTTCAACAGGGAAAGAAATTCACTCTTTAGATATTTGGTCTGCTAATATTTGTGATAAGCAAAGGTTGAATTTTGCTACTTTCATGTATATGATGGCACAGTTTAGAAGGGTGAGGCTGGTTGTGTTGGTTGGTTGGTTTGTTTGGGTGGTTTGTTGTTTTTTTTTTGGCTTGGTTTGTTTTTTGTTTGTTTCTTTTGCTATCTGGTATTGGTGCATATTTATTTATTTGTACCACTAAAACCTCAGCAATTATTAGATCTCCAGTAAATGATCAAGGATAATGATCAGTAATACAGGGCAAGCGCAGATGGATGTGGTTGATATTATGATTATTACTGTTGCTATTGGGTTTCAGCAGAGTGGACTAATGAACAAATACAACACAGCATTTAAGTAGGAGGTTTTTAGGGATGCAGCTCTGAAAATTCTAAGAAATGCCATCAGTTGTCATCATTGAATTAAGTTTCAGAAAAAAAGACATCAGTTTTCTGCTATTAAATCACGCTTAGTGGATTCATCATCTATTTAGTAAGGCAGCAATTAGATTTTGTGTGTGTGTGAACTGTAAGGACCAGGTCCCACAATGTTGGTGAGCATTTTCATAAGAACCTTGCTGTAAAGAAATAGAGGAAATAAAAGGTGTATAGTTCCTATTTCTATTTTTCTCAAGGGAAACTTATTGTGACCTTAAGTGTGACAGGATTTCTCATAATAATTATATAACTTGTATAAATAGGGAAGTAGTGGTAATAAGAGAACACATCTGGAAACTGGCATCTCAACTGTGAGATTTGGAGCCTGACTGGCTTAAGGATTTTTAATTTCCTGGATTTCATTCAAAGTAATATGGTGATCCCTTAATATTAATGGATGTTAAGAGTGTGGCTTCCTCTTCCAGTCCAAGACTCCATTCTGCCCAGCCTGGGAACCCAGGATCTCTACCCGAGCTGAGGGACATGGCTGCCGCTTCTGTGTTTGTAGGTTCAACCAGTAGCAAAGCTGAGCACGTATCCCAGAGACACACAGACACGCACAGAACACAGACACAGCCAGTCACACAGATTGCCACAGACAAGGCACTGCCTTCAACAGCACCTACATATAGGATTCACATAAAACAAATATAGACAGCCGAGTCCCCTTTCTCCTATTCAGATGGTAGTGAAGAGGAGAAAGTGTCAGCCTGATTTACTGACTAGGGAAGTTTGCTACCTGCCATGGGCTTGGATCTGGGATGTTGTGGAGTCACTGCCGAAGCTGGTCCGGCCCTCTGACTACTGCCCCCTGCTCTTACTCCACGTGGGTGCAAATGATACTGCAAGGGGAAACCTGGACAGTATCAAAAGGGACTACAGAACTCTGGGGGAAGTAGTCAAGGGCATGGGGGCCTAGGTGGTGGTCTCCTCAATCCTGATGGTGAGTGGAAAAGATGTGAGAAGAGGAGCACTGATAAGACAGGTCAATAATTGGCTGTGGAGCTGGTGTCAGTGACAGGGTTCTGGGTTCTAAGACCATGGGACCCTGTCTGACAATCATCTGCTTTGGATAGATGGATTGCACCTCTCTAAGCGGGGCATCCTATTTGCCATATGGATGCAGGGCATCTATTTTTGCCAATAGGATCGCTGACCTCATAAGGAGGGCTTTAAACTAGGAGTGACGGGGGAAGGAGAGGGTAACAAGCAATACACTGAAAGAGTGACTGACAGGGTTGCTGAGAAAAGGGCATTGGGTGATGTGACAGGGAGGGATCACAAAATCAATTAAATGGGAATTAAGCAGGGTCACCTCCAGCGCTTGCAGGTTAACAAGGTAATGCCTACCAGGCAACATTATAGCAAAATCCCCCAAATGCTTTCTAGGAACCCAACATGCTGGGGTGCCCCTCCAAAGTGTCTGGACACTAACGCATGCAGTATGGGGAATAAACAAGATGAGTTAGAGACATGTGTATGGTTGCAGGGCTGCGATCTTATTGGGATCGTGGAGATTTGGTGGAATGGCTTCCATGACTGGAGTATTGCAATATAAGGATGCAGGCGCTTTAGGAAGGACAGGCTGTTGAGAGGAGGAGGGGGTGTCGCCCTCTATGCCAATGACCAGCTGGAGTGCACAGAGCTCTGCCTGGGGATGGATGATGAGCCAAGTGAGAGTTTATGGGTAAAGATTAAAAGAGAGGACAGGTAAGGGTGACATTGTAGTGGGTGTCTGCTATAGACCACCTGACCAGGAAGAGCAAGCGGATGAGGCCCTCCACAGACAAATAGAAGCAGCTTCACATTCACAGGCCCTGGTCCTCACGGGGGACTTCAACAACCCCGATATCTGTTAGAGGGACAACGCAGCAGGGCATAAGCAATCCAGGAGGTTCCTGGAATGTGTTGATGATAACTTCCTCCTCCAAGTGATAGAGCAACCATCAAGGAGCGGGGCTCTGCTGGACCTCATTCTCACCACCAAGGAGGGTCTTGTTTGGAATACAAAGGTCAAGGGCAACCTTGGCTGCAGTGACCTTGAGATGGTGTAGTTCAGGATCCTGAGGGGAGGGAGCAGGGTAAAAAGCAAGCTCACAGCCCTGGACTTCAGGAGAGCAGACTGTGGCCTCTTCAAAGAGGTGCTTGGAAGAGTCCTGTGGGATAAGGCCCTGGAGGGAAGAGGGGCTCAAGAAAAATAGTTAATATTCAAGGGTCACCTCTTCCAAGCTGTGCATCTCAATAAAGAGGAAGTCAGGAAAAAATGCCGGGAGGCCTGTATGGATGAACAAGGGGCTCCTGGCAAAACTCAAACACAAAAGGGAGGCATGCAGAGAGTGGAAGCAAGGGCGGGTAACCTGGGAGGAATACAGAGACATTGTCCGAGCACCCAGGAATGAAGTTAGAACAGCTAAAGTCCAAATGGAATTGAATCTGGCCAGGGATGTCAAGGACAACAGGAAGGGCTTCTACAAGTACAGGTTGGAAAGTAGGAGAAATTTCTTCTTAGAAAGAGTGGTTAGGCATTGAAACGGGTTGCCCAGGGAGGTGGTGGAGTCACCGTCCCTTGGGAGCGTTTAAGGAAAGTGTAGATGTGGTACTTAGGGACATATGGTTTAATGGGTAATTTTGGTGGTAGGGGGACGGTTGGACCAGATGATCTTGGAGGCCTTTTCCAACCTTAATGATTCTATGATTTTAGTAAGAATTTAGAATGATTTTTTAAATTTTCATGATGGGTTTGGCTCATGTTAATTGCTAAGTTAGCAGTTTAAGGGAAGCTGCTGCTTCAGTATTTGAGAAGTGCTAAAGTATTGAAACTGGTACGTAACATCTCACTCATTTTGCTTCACTAAAACAAATTATTATTGTTAAACACCAGTTCAGCTACAGCACCAATATCAACATATGGAGTACTGGTGTCACTGAGTCATTTTAAATTACAATATTTAAACTAGATTTGTTGTAAGGCTGAGAGCACAGTGCATCTTCAAGGTATCCCTTCAAGGAAGAACTTGTATGTCTACCAGGCAAGTGGACCACTATGGAGAAGGGAATCCAGTACCTGAGGGAATTAGCTGTACGGAAGGTGATTTATAGGGACCTAGACAACGAAACAAATATCCACAGATCCAGATGAAGTCAAGTGTACACGACCCATGTGGCGGAAGTTTGTATGGAGTGCACCATCATCATATGCCAGCTCATTGGCAATATCGGCCTGGAAAGAACATGAGGAACCCACAGTGGATGAATTGACTAAACAACTCCAGCAGTACGAAGAAAGTCTCTCCTCTTCCCTACAGGCCTGTGTCTCAGCTGTGGAGAAACTTTCTGAAGAGTTCTACCAACTTAAAGAGAATTTATTTTCCTCCCCACCTGTACAAACCAGTGTCTCACCTATCAGGCGTAAGCGTCCATCCGTGCAAGGAAGACGATACAGTGGGTACACACCCCGTGGTACCCTGTGTTTTTACCTACGTGACCATGGAAAGGACATAGGAAAATGGGATGGAAAATCTACCTTGACCCTAGAGGCACGGGTATGTGAGTTGCAAGGAAAAACAATCAGGAAAAAGGGGTTCTTTGAGAAGCTTGCTGCTCCAACTTCCTGCAGGCAGTCCTCCAGATGCAGAAATGAAGATTCTGACCAGGATTAGAGGGGCCCAGCCTCCAGCCAGGGGGAGGAAAGGGACAATCGAGTTTATTGGACCACGTGGATTCGATGGCCTGGCACGTCAGGCGCACAAAAGTATAAGGCTTTAGTAGACACTGGTGCCAGAACCTGTCTGTATTTATGGGGTGACGGGGGGATCCCAGCAGTTAATTGTATTGGAGGCTGAAGTGAGTTTAACTGGGAATGAGTGGCAAAAGCACTGTATTATGACTGGCCCAGATACTCCATGCATCCTTGGCATAGACTGCCTCAGGAGAGGATATTTCAAGGACGCAAAAGGGTTCTGGTGGGCTTTTGGCATAGCTGCCTTAGAGACAGAGGACATTAAACAGTTGTCTACCTTGCCTGGTATCTCGGAGGACCCTTCTGTTGTGGGGTTGCTGAGGGTCAAAGAACAGTAGGTGCCAATCGCTACTACAACTGTGCACAACTGTGCACTGGTGGCAAGACTCCCCCAATTCCCATCCATAAGCTAATTCGTCAACTGGAGAGCCAAGGAGTGATCAGCAAGACTCATTCACCTTTCAGTAGTCCCCTGTGGCCAGTGCGAAATTCTAACGGCGAGTGGAGGCTAACAGTGGACTATCGTGGCCTGAACGAAGTCACGCCACCACTGAGTGATACAGTGCCAGGCATGCTAGAACTCCAGTACAAACTGGAGTCAAAAGCAGCCAAGTGGTACACCACAGTCAGTATCACTAATGCATTTTTCTCCATCTCTCTAGCAGGAGAGTGCAGGCTACAGTTTGCTTTTTCTTGGAGGGGTGTCCAATACACCTGGAATTGGCTGTCCTGGGGGGGAAACACAGCCCTACCATTTGCCATGGACTGATCCAGTCTGCGCTGGAACAGGGGTGTAATAAATGACTGAGTCCCAAATAGGGTTACAATCAAAGTTTACAATTCATTAAACGAATAGAGGTAAGCAAACAGTGCTGGGTGCGCCGGGAGTCTCTGCTCCACTAAGACGCACACCAATTATATCAGGCGGCTGGTTTTTATGCTCCTAGGCTAATACATATTCATCACCACTTTTGGAAAAGGCAGGGTTATTATAATTAGTTTCCCGAGACCCGAACCATCCCACGGATGCATGCGTATCAGTCTCTGGTGGGCCCTCTGGGGGTCGCTCGTAGAGGCTCGTAGTCTTCCTCCCAGGCTTTGTCCTTTGGTTGTTCTTCAGCTTCCCCCCTCTCCTTATTTAGTAGTCTCTGGGCCAGATGTCAGAAAGTTGTGTCTCGTGCAATAGTCAGCAGTTATCTCAAAAAACTCCCCCCTATTCTCTTATCTCCCAGACCCGAGTCTCAAGGTTTACCCTTCAAACCCTCTATCGACATGAACTGCTAGACCATTCTTTTGCAAGATGCAAGAGCTATATACACTAACCACTCTGTTTCTCTTGGACTTGTGGTTATTTATACAAGGGTATGTAAGACAGAAGGTCACATTTCATTATGAGGCCCTAGCGCTGTTCCATATTGACACGAATCAAATGAACATATTTCACAGGGGGAAGCTCCTGAACACCTGCAGTACATTAATGACATCATCGTATGAGGTGGGTGACACAGCAGCTGATGTTTTTGAGAAAGGGAAGAAAACAGTCCAAATCCTTCTGAAGGCCGGTTTTGCCATAAAACAAAATAAAGTCAAAGGACCTGCACGAGAGATCCAGTTTTTAGGAATATAATGGCAAGATGGACGTCGTCAAATACCAATGGATGTGATCAACAAAATAACAGCTATGTCTCCACCAAATAACAAAAAAGAAATGCAAACTTTCCTAGGTGTCGTGGGGTTTTGGAGAATGCACATTCCAAATTACAGTATGATTGTAAGTCCGCTCTATCAGGTAAGAACAATGATTTCAAATGGGGCCCTGAGCAATGACAAGCCTTTGAACATATTAAATGGGAGATGGTTCATGCAGTAGCCCTTGGGCCAGTCCAAGCAGGACAATATGTAAAGAATGTGCTCTACAGCGCAGCCAGGGAGAATGGCCCCACCTGGAGCCTCTGGCAGAAAGAGCCTAGGGAAACTCGAGTTCTACCCTTCGGGTTTTGGAGTCAAGGGTACAGAGGATCTGAGGCCTGCTACAGTCCAAACGAAAAAGAGATATTGACAATGTATGAGGGAGTTTGATCTGCTTCGGAGTTGGTCAGTAGTGAAGCGCAGCTCCTCCTGGCACCCCGACTGCTGGTACTGGGCTGGATGTTCAAAGGAAGGGTCCCCCTTTACACATCATGCAACTGATGCTACGTGGAGTAAGTGGGTTGCACTGATTACTCAGCGGGCTCGAATAGGAAACTCCAGTCGCCCAGTGTAGTGAGTTTATGTGGCAAGGTTTTGGTAGCAGGGGGCCATAGGGGTGGTTTCTGTGAGAAGGATCTAGAAGCTGCCCCATGTTTGGGAAGGGCCCCACTGCTGACCAGAGCCGAGCCAAGAAGCGATGTTGTTTGCACCTCTGTGAGAGCATATTTAAGACAGGGAAAAAAAAAACGCTGCGCCACACAGCAGCTGGGAGAGTGAGAGGAGTGAGGAACAGCCTTGCAGGCGCCAAGGTCAGTGAAGAAGGAGGGGGAGAGGTGCTCCAGGCGCCAGAGCAGAAGTCCCCTACGGCCTGTGGTGAGGACCATGGTGAAGCAGGCTGTCCCCAATGGAGTACCATGGTGGAGCAGGGTTCCACACTGCAGCCTGTGGAGGAGACCACGGTGGAGCAGGTGGCCCTGCACCGACGGAGGCTGCCACCTTTGGAAGACCCCTGCCGGAGCAGATTCCGGGCCGGACCTGTAGCCCATGGAGAGGAGACCACGCAGGAGCAGGTGACCTGGCAGGAACTGCTGCCCGTGGGGGAGCCAGGTTGGAGCAGTTTTCTCCTGAGGGATGGACCCCATGGTACAGACCCATATCTGGAGCAGTTCTGGAGGAGCTGCTGCCTGTGGGAAGCCCACATCGGATCAGTTCATCAAGGACTGCATCCCGTGGGAGGGACCCCACAGCACAGGGGACGAGGGTGACCGAGAAGGAGCAACGGAGAAGAAGCGCTGTAGACTGACCATAACCCCCATTCTCCCGTTCCCCTGCGCCGCTCGGGGGGGAGAAGGTGGAAGAGGGTGGATGGGGGGGGAAGGTGCTTTTGGTTTCATTCCTTTGTTTCTCACTTCTCTAGCTTGTTAGTAATAAGCAATAAATCTTACTGTCTCCCTATGCAGAGTCTGTTTTGCCCGTCACAATAATTACTGCGTGATCACCCTGTCCTTATCTCAACCTTTGAGCCCTTTTCATCATATTTTCTCCCCATTCCTCTTTGAGGAGGGGGAGTGAGAGAGCAGCTGTGGTGGAGCTTGGCTGCCCTCTCAAGTGGAACTACGACACCCAGGAATCTTGGAAGTGATTATGGACTGGCCAGAAGGCAAATATTTTGGGATATCACCAGAGGAGGAGGTGGTCCTTGCTGAAGAAGCCCCACTGCACAACAAGCTACCAGAAAATGAGAAGCAATATGCCCTGTTCACTGATGGGTCCTGTCCTATTGTGGGGAAGCATCAGAGATGGAAGGCTTCTGTATGGAGTCCTACACGACAAGTTGCAGAAGCTGCTGAGGGAGAAGGTGAATCGAGTCAGTTTGCAGAAGTGAAAGCCATTCAGCTGGCTTTAGATATTGCTGAATGAGAAGAGTGGCCAGTTCTCTATCTCTACACTGATTCATGGATGGTAGCAAATGCCCTGTGGGGGCGATTACAGCAATGGAAGCAGAGCAACTGGCAGCACAGAGGCAAACCCATCTGGGATGCTGCACTGGGGCAAGATATTGCTGCCCAGGTAGAGAACCTGGTAGTAAAAGTACACTATGGAGATGCTCATGTGACCAAGAATGGGGCCACTGAAGATCATTGAAACAACCAGCAGGTGGATCAGGCTAAGATTGAAGTGGCTCAGGTGGACCTGGACTGGCAGCATAAAGGTGAATTATTTGTAGCTCGATATGCCCATGACACCTCGGGCCATCAAGGCAGAGATGCAGCATACAGATGGGCTCGTGATCGAAGGGTGGACCTGACCATGGACACTATTGCACAGGTAAATCATGATTGTGAAACGTGCTGCAATCAAGCAAGCCAAGCGGTTAAAGCCTCTTTGGTATGGAGGATGATGGCTGAAATATAAATATGGGGAGGCCTGGCAGATTGATTACATCACACTCCCTCAAACCCACAAAGGCAAGCGCCACATACTTATGATGGTGGAAGCAACCACCGGGTGGCTGGAAAGCTATCCTATGCCCCATGCCATTGCCTGGAACACTACACTGGTCCTTCAAAAGCAAGTCCTATGGCGACATGGCACCCCAGAAAGAATAGAGTCAGACAATGGGACTCATTTCCAAAAGAATCTCATGGACACTTGGCCAAAGAGCACGAAAATGATTCGGTATATCACATCCCCTATCATGCACCAGCCTCAGGGAGAGTTGAGCGATACAATGGATTGTTAAAGACCACACTGAAGGCTGCGACATTCAAAAATTGGGATACAGATTTGGCAAAGGCCACCTGGTTAGTCAATATTAGGGGATCTGCCAACTGAGCTGGACCTGCCCAATCAAACCTGTTACGTACTGTAGAAGGGGATAAAGTTCCTCTAGTGCATGTAGGGAACATGCTGGGGAAGACAGTCTGGGCTACTCCTGCCTCAGGAAAAGGCAAACCCATTTGTGGGATTGCTTTTGCTGAGGGACCTGGATGCACTTGCTTGGTAATGCAAAAGAATGGGGTGTCCGGTGTGTACCTCAAGGGGATCTAATACTGGGTGAGAATAGCCCATGAGTTGAATTGCTTTATGTTAATTATTATATAATACTCTATGTCATCACTACCATGATTGCTATATGTCACTGCCTTATTAATGGTACCACTGTAACAGCCACACAGATAATAATGAATGAATTTTGATAGAAATGGACAAGCACAGAGATGTGATGGAATGAGAACGGGCTTGTAGCATCTCACACCGCGATCTCTTTATCAATCAATTAATCTCCGCGTCTTACCGCGATTCCTTTGTTCCCGCGTCTCACCGCGATCATCTGTGTCCAGGTCGGTGTAGCCAGCTGCTGGCAACAATATTTCTCTAAATTCCTCAATTGGGCGATGTGGGAACACTGTCATGGGAATTTCTCATAGTCGTCCTGGTAGCTTGGTTTGCTCAGCTGCAGCAAGTCATGGCCTCCTTGCTGTTTCAAAAATCCCTCCACAATTCCCCCTTTTTCTTTTTGAGCAAACCAAGCCCGATGTAACAGTTTTGCAAGTAACCCTTTAACCACAGTTATTACAATACAACACGCAATGATGATTAACACCACAACAAACAGAATCCTTAATCCCTCTTTGACTAATCCCAGTAACCTTCTATGCATCGTTTCAAACAAATCAGTGAGCCATTGATAGAAAGGATTGATATCATATAGAATCTTTCTCATGTGCTCTTTCAGGAAGGTAATGGATTTGTGAATTGACTCATTATGATCAAAAGGGTTTAAACAGCATATTCCCTCAAAGTCCTCACACCCATGCCCTTGAGCCAAGAGCAAGAAGTCAGTAGCAGCTCAACCCTGTAAGAGCGCATATCGCAGACTATTTTGATCTGGTAACATCTCCTCAAGTATCTCTGTCGTGGCATGGGCTTGCTTCTCAGCCCAGCATACCAATGTTTCTAAGTTGTTAAGTGCGGCCGCAGATGCCACTCCTGGCACTAAAATTGCCAATGCCGCTCTAGCTGCAACATCAAGCAATTCAACATTATCATTGCAATCTGGTGCGAGCAATGCCCATTTATGTCTAGTGATCTCATGCAACTGCGACAAGCTAGGAGCACATATAGTAAGTTTACCTAAGTAACATGGACCTCCGATAGCATTTGCAGGGATACCTTGCCAGGCCCTATCCCCGCAAATCAGAAAAACATCAGGAGTCACCATCCCTGGAAGTCTTCAAAAGACGTTTAGATGTAGAGCTTAGGGATATGGTTTAGTGGAGGGCTGTTAGCGTTAGGTCAGAGGTTGGACTCGATGACCTCGAGGTCTCTTCCAACCTAGAAAATTCTGTGATTCTGTGTGATTCTGTGAGGTAAGGCCATTGCTGTACGATTGTTCCAAATGCTATTGTTGTTACCCCTTGTCTCCATGCCATAAGCCCCTACACCCTGCCTAACAGTGTCATTGTAATCACAGATGTTATTTGTATTTCTGTACCCGTATGGCCCTTTCCAAGTTCCTGTAGCAGCATCTCGGTAATTCATTCTTATTTGTGGTAACACATTTGGTGCTGCTATATTTATTGTTTGAAAATGAATACTCGCAGGACGGTCTTCTCGGTTACTAGTCAAACATAAGTGATTCAAGACAACCAATGCCTCGGACAATTGCTCATCGATGTTCTCGATCTCTTTTAATCTCACTAAGTGTTCCGTTAAAACCTGGTGTGATCATTCAACCATCACTTGGCCCGTGGGAGAATATGGAACACTCGTTTTTGGCTGAATCTGTAGGAAAATCCATTCCAGAACTCGAAAATGCTGCCCTATCATTCCACCCTTGCCATCACCTGTGTCACTTATACTACTCCTATTACCCGTGCTGTTAGTGTCAGTGGCATCCTCCTGATACCATTTCTGTCTTTGTCTCCCCTTACTCTCCCCCTTTTCTTTTTTCCACTGACCAATCACCGCAAATGGATGAGACACATGATTGCTAATTAGGAAAGAGAGTGCAACGTCTGCTATACGTCTGCAAGCAGTGCCAGCTGCAACCTTAGAAGCTATTTGTGAAAGCGCCTGCTGGTGGTTATTTGTTAGTGTAATCTGCAGCTCTGCACTCCTGCACCGCAATAAAGGAAGTAATATAGCTAAGTTCTCATTAGGAATCCATACAATGTGGCAACCCCACTGAATATTATCCAGGAACATTTGTACATTTATCAATTTAAGTAACACCATAGTTATATCACCTATCTGGGGACGAATAGTAGAGTCTGATATTTGCCATCCCAAGTATAACCATGGCTGTTTCTGTTGAACCTTCTCTAGGGCTATCTTCAACCCTTTTGCTTCCAAAGTATCCCAAATAAACTTTAAATATGAATCCTGGAAGCATTCTGGCCTACCAAACCGAATGTTATCCATATAATGGTAAATAATTATGTCACACCACGCTGTCCGAATTGGTTGTAGTGCCCAGGCCACATATAATTGACATAATGTAGGAGACTTCCTCATCCCCTGCGGAAGCACTAGCCATTCATAGTGCTTTGCCAGGGCCTGTTTGTTAATGGAGGGTACCATAAAAGCAAATCTTTGACAGTTCTGTGCCACCACATCTAGTTGCCTGGACTGATCAATAAATTTAGCATATGGTTCCCCAGGGGCCTGTTCTACAGATGTGAATGGAGGTACTTTCTTTTCCCCTGGGAGACTAAGAAGAACCCTCAGTGCAAGCTGCGCAGCTGTTTGGTGAATAATCGCAGGGAACTGCAACTGAATCTGGGTATTGAGGTAAGTACCCGTTCCCTTTAACATCTCTGCAGTAATCCCATACAGAGGGTCCCCCAGCAGTTGACCTGCTTCCCCCTGTGGTAACTGCAACCATTCCCTTTCAAAAAATAACAATGGGGAAGGAGTTAACAATAAGCACGCCAAGTTTCGACAGTCAAGTGGACACATTGGTTTTGCCTGGAAAATCCATTGAATTATCTGTCGAGCCGCCTGGGATTGTAATCCATAGTCCAAAACCATTTTTCGAGCTTGTTGTAGAAGCTTGCAGTCATGTGGCTGCCACAACCCGGTGCCTTGCACAGGGTCGATAATAATAGGGCAGGCCAAGGATGTAGCATGCCTATGCCCCTTTATGATGGCATCATGTATGACATCAGAGCACCTGTCCCTCCTTGGACAGATGGAACCTGCTGTAACAGCTGATGCTGACATGGCTGGGGTGGCCCAGCAGTTGGGAGGGTGCCCTCAAGCATGCTCATTATTTCTCCTGAGGAAATGGAATCCAGGTCATGGGAACGGAACATGGCACTCAGATCATCAGAGGAGCCGGCTCCGTCCAAAGACACTTGTTGCAAGGTGCTCACAGTGCAATGGTTTCCCTCTAGTAAAGACCGGAAAGTCAAAGCCTCAAGGATTTTTGTGGGCTCAGCTGGAGGGTCCAGAGACACAGGATCAGAGCACCCTAGGCTGTGTTCAGAGCTTATGGTTGAAAATATGTCTTTCTCTGCGGAGAGATTCCAGCTTGATGGGTCAGGCATGAGCTTCAGTGTGTTCTGAGAAAGCAGAGATTTGTCCTCTCCATCCTCAGTGAAGGTGTCATTGGCAAGGACGATGCTTGTAGAGAAGACATGTTTGGTAGGTCTTGTTTGACATAGATGCCTGAAACCAGGTGCAAGAAGCATAGATTTCTGTTCTATCTTCTGAGGTAAAGAAGTCTGTGTTGCTCTGGACTTCAGAGAATTATAGCTCCAAAGATATTTAAAGGAAGAAATGCTGGTCATACCTTGCAATGTATCCTGAAGGGCTTTAATTTTTTCCGTCAGCCTCTGATTACAGTTTTTCAGGTGGTAGTTTTCTAGCTCAAGCTCTCTCAGCTTAAATGTTACCCACTCTTTGATCTTGGCAGCTTCCTCTTGAACAATTTTGAGTTCCTCAGTCCTCAGCTGTTTCTGTTTTGCTAGCTGAGTCTCCAGTCTGTTAATCAGGTCTTGTTTTCTTTGCAGTGTACCCATCAGCTCCTCCAGTGAAGGTCGATTTTCGCAAGCTGCTGCTGCACCTCTCATTGGCGAAGCATCCTGAGTGGATTTATTGCTGCCTGGCAGCGGCACAGATGCTGGCAGCACAGCTTTATCAAGATTTTCCGGTGCGGGGGGTGGGGAGGGCAGCCCCCACTCCCCATTAGCACTCTGCTCAGATAGTCCCTCAGTTATTTCTGCCACTGATTGATTTATTGGAGGGGTCATACCCCGAACCGGGGTGGGTGCAGGAATGATAAAGATCGTGTCAGCCGCATTCCTGAGGTCTCACGTTTCATATTCGGCAGTCTGTCAGTCCCAGACAGTACTGAGAAAGCTTGTGCCGCTGCCATAGCCAGCTGCCATTCGGTTTTTATACCGCACAGCGCTGTAAGCACTGCAAGCCAGGTCGTACATAAATCTTTATTGAACTTTCCACTTGTGATGGTTGTATCCCGTAAATGATCTCCTACGAGCTGCCACTCATTTGGGCTAAAAATTAGAAGGATTTCCTTTAGAAAACCCTCCTTCTGGACCCAGTGTACCAAGGATTTGATCTTTTTTACATTGCAAGATACACCTCTCGTAGAGAGAATGCTAGAGAGAAGCTGCACAGCCGCTTCCTCAATGGTTACGTCAGACGGGCTTCAGGGTCGTTATCTCCGCCCTTCTGCTATGTGCCAACTCGCCACACGGTGGCGGTCGTCTGCCGTTGTTCACTGACGCCTCTGGTCTCCCGTAGCAACTCGATCCCGGATGTCCCGCATCTCACCGCGATTACGTTACTTTTCCGCGTCCCACCGCGACTCCTTTGTTCCCGCGTCTCAACGCGATCCGTATCAGTCAATCAATCTTCGCGTCACACCGCGATCTCTTTATCAATCAATTAATCTCCGCGTTTTACCGCGATTCCTTTGTTCCCGTGTCTCACCGCGATCATCTGTGTCCAGGTCGGTGCTTGGAGTTTCTCAGCGTCTCTCAGGTGTTTCGGCTTCTGTCAGGTCTCTCCGTGTCTCTCAGGGCTGTCCGTGTCTCTGAAGCGTCTCTCAGGTCTCTCCGTGTCTCTCAGGGCTGTCTGTGTCTCTGAAGCGTCTCTCAGGGTTCTCTGTGGAGGAATGGTTATCTGAAATAGGTCATGTGAACATGGAGCAACTAGGGGGTCATGAGTTAGATAAGCATCGCACACAGCTGGTATGAGCCAATCAGGAACAAGGACATGATGCCCTTGTGTGGTTGGGAAAGTACCTAAGGAGGGACTGTGGTCTAAAGAATGAGGAACTAGCCGAGTAAGATAAGGAAGTATGCTATCCAATCATGAGCTTAGTCTTTGCAATATGTATGAGCTAATTATGAGTAGATTGTATAAAAGTTGACTGAGCTATCCAATAAATTGAAGTTTACTGACCACTCATATTGAGTGTCCATGTCTTCCTTCCATCGGCGACAGTTCTCCGTGTCTCTGAAGTCTCTCAGCGTCTCTCAGCATCTGTCAGGTCTCTCAGCGTCTCTCAGCGTCTCTCAGGGTCTCTCAGGTCTCTCAGCGTGTCCCGGTCTCATCCTGTTCGGGCGCCATATGTTGCAGGAAGAATGGCCGAAAGCACGACAGACACCAGTATGGTCAGATCATGCTCCATTTATTACCCCAAATAGCCTGACTTTTATAGTGAACTTAACAGGGGCGGATAGTGTCTCACACAAGATTATTGGTCAAAAGCACTCAGACAAACAACTGCACGAAAACAACCCCACCTGCAAGAAAACAACCCCCTTGTGATTAGCAGTCACGTAGACCTTGCCCTTGAAGCCAGCTGCTGGCAACAATATTTCTCTAAATTCCTCAATTGGGCGATGTGGGAACACTGTCATGGGAACTCCTCATAGTCGTCCTGGTAGCTTGGTTTGCTCAGCTGCAGCAAGCCATGGGATCTTTGCTGTTTCAAAAATCCCTCAACAAGTAGACACTGCACCAAGCCTGTCTGAATTTAAGAAGCGATTGGACTGTGCACTTTGTCACATGGTCTAAACTTTTGGGTAGACCTGTGCGGTGCCAGGCGTTGGACTTAATGATCCTTATGGGTCCCTTCCAACTCGGGATATTCTATGATTCTATAATATATCACTGACATCAAGTGGTGCAAATCAGAATTACAATACAATGTCACCAGAGTAGGGCATCCAAATGCAGAATGTCTAATGGCCATCTCTGTTGAAAAATCACAAAATTTAAAGAACAATCTAGAAACAAATCTAGAAAATGACAAAACTTGTAGCATCTCTATGTTAAATTATGATCTTACACTGTTATACTGAGTCTGTCTGGGATGGAGGTAACTTTCCCTGCAACAGCCCATACATATAGTGTTGTGCTCTGTACTTGTAGCTAGAACAACATTGGTATCGCACCAATGTTTTGTCTATTGCTGAGCAATGCAGCCTTAGCATCAAGGCTCTCTCTCCAACTCTGCCCATCCCCCGCCCAAGCCAGTAGGCTGGGGGTGGTCAAGAAGTGGGGAGGGAACAGAGAATCATAAAATCATTAAGGTTGGAAAAGACCTCTGAGATCATCTGGTCCAACCGTCCCCCTACCACCAATATTGCCCACTAAACCATGTCCCTAAGTACCGCATCTACACTTGAACACCCCCGGGGATGATGACTCCACCACCTCCCTGGGCAACCTCTTCCAATGCCTGACTACTCTTTCTGAGAATAAATTTTCCCTCATATCCAACCTGAACTTCCTCTGGCGCAACTTGAGGCCATTCCCTCTTGTCATATGACCAGTTATCTGTGAGAAGAGGCTGACCCCCAGCTCCCCACAACTTCCTTTCAGTTAGCTAGAGAGAGCAATAAGGTCTCCCCTGAGCCTCCTTTTCTCCAGACTAAACAAGCCCAGTTCCCTCAGCCGCTCCTCATAGGACTTGTGTTCCAGGCCCTTCACCAGCTTCGTAGCCCTTCTCTGGACATGCTCCGGGGCCTCGGTGTCTTTCTTGTAGTGAGGGGCTCAAATCTGAATACAGTACTCAAGGTGCGACCTCACCAGAGCTGAGTACAGGAGTGTGAGAAACAAAGTTGTGTTTTTGCAGTGGAAAATTCCACTAACCTTGCATATTCAAAAGTGATTGTGCAGGCATGACAGTTGCATAGCAGTGGGGAGTATGTTAAGAAGCTAAGGGGAAGGTCCCACTGTCCCAAAATAAGGAGGATAGCTAAGAAAACAGGAAAAGGAATATGAAATCAGTAAAAACAAAAATAGCTTCACAGAAGACCCTGTCTGAAAAAAATATTGAGATATTTCTCACAATTTGGGGGCTTGTCTGGGATCTTGTCACTTACCAAAGAGTTGTTGCCACCACAGATAGGAAGGTGCACCCCACTGATTTCAGTGGTCCTGTCAGGATGGCTGACAAGGAACTGAGACTGTTAAACTAAAGACAGGCTCTGTGAAGCACTGGGGAAAAGGGAGGCATAACACAGGCACAGCACAGGCACAGGCATAATTGCTGATGACCTGGATACGGTAATTCTGTGCATGGACCAAGGTAAGACAAGCTTTACTGTATTGCCTTGAGGGGGTTGGGGAGACTCCCGTGTGTGGTGGGACTACCCCCCGTGCTGCCCAGTGCTGAATAAATGGATGGATGCCCAGTGCTGAATAAATGGGGGATGTCAGTCTTGAGTATGTTATTCACTGGAGAAGAATGTTTAAGAGGGGAATGAATCGGCAGGCAGCTATGCAAGAATGGGAAAGAACTAACTTCCCTCGGACTGGGAGTAATTCTGGTAGAGCAGAAATATCTGCTTATCCAACTGGGATAATAATAACCCACAACACAGAAATCATACGAGAGACTTGAGGTCAGAATGAGAACGTACTTGGGGATGAATCCTGAGGACCTGGTATCCCAAGGCCTCTTGAAAGTTCATTTTGTGATTAAAGCCTGGCCAGATACACAGGAAAAGCTCCAGAAGGTGGGAGGATGGAGTTAACAGTCACTGGAGGCCCTCCTGCGGGAGGCCCTGAAGGTGTACATCAGGAGGGGATATGAGAAGGTGTACTGGGTCTGGCTGGAATGTTAACTTTCCCTGCAGCAGCCCATACAGTGCTGTGCTCTGCACTTGTAGCTGGAACGCCAGTGCTATCACACCAATGTTGGGGTCCCAAAGCCTATCATTGCCATTGAAGATAGAGGCAAAGAAGGCTTTAATGCCTTTAATGCATTTAATTGTCTCTGCTTTGCCCATGTCCTTGTTCGTGAGGTGACCTTCCCCTTCAAGTAGTGGACCTATGTTTTCTCTGGTCCTCCTTTTTCTATTCACATATTTAAAAAAAACCTTTTCATTGTCTCCCACAGACCCGGCAAGCTTCAACTCTAATTGGGCTTTGGCCACACAAATTTTCTCCCTGCAAAGGCAAACAGTGTCCCTGTAGTCCTTCCATGTTGCCTGACCCTGCTTCCAGCAGCCATACACTTTCTTTTTATGCCCAAGCTCCAGAAGACCCGTGGTCAGCCAAGCCAGCTGTCTGCCCCGCCTGCCTGACTTCCAATATTTTGGAATTGCCTGATCCTGTGCTTTTAGGAGGCAGTGCTTAAAGACTAACCAGCACTGATGGACACCAATGCCTTCAAAAGCAGTTTCCCAGGGGATCTTGCTAACTAGTTCCCTGAGCAGCCTGAAGTCTGCTCTCCCCATATCCAGGGCTGAAGTTGTGGTGGCAGTTTTCTTCCTGTCACCAAAACTTTTGAACTCAACTGCTTCATGGTCACCATGACCAAGACGGTCGCCAATTGACACATCCCCCACAAGACCCTCTCTGTTCTCCAGCAACAGATCTAGGAGGGCACCTTTCTTAGTTGGATCCCTTAGCACCTGTACTAAGAAGTTATTATCGAGGTGCTTTAGGAACCTCCTGGACCTGCTTATGTCGGCTGTGTGATATTCCCAGTTAACGTCTGGCAAGTTGAAGTTCCCCATAAGGACAAAGGCAGCTGATCTTTAGGTATCGCTTAGTTCCTCAAAGAATAATTAATCGGTGTCATCATCCTGGCTGGGTGGTCTGTAATAGACTCCCATGATGACATCCCCTTCATTTGTTTGTCCCTTAATCCTTACCCAAATACTCTCAACTTTGCCATTGCCAACTGCAGTCTCCACACAGTCCAGCCCCTCCTTTACATACAGCACCACCCCACCGCTTCACCTGCCCTGCCTATCCCTACTGAGGAGCCTGTAACCATCTGTTGTGACATACCAGTCACAGGACTCATCCCACCAGGTTTCACTTATGCCAATGATATTGTAGCTCTGGGACTGGGCCAATATTTCTAGCTCATCCAGTTCATTTCTCATACTGTGTGTGTTGGTGTAGAAGCACTTCAAATGTGCCTCATTGTACACAGCACCTTGTGGAGCAGACCAAAAGACCCCACCAGCACACAGTCCCTCTGATTCTGGCATGCCATCTCTTAGCTTATCACCGGCTTTAGAGTTTTATCCCTTTCCCCCTTCAACTCTAGTTTAAAGCCACATCTATCAGCCCTGCCAACTCCTAAGCAAAAATCCTTTTCCCCCCTGTGAGAGAGGCACATCCCATTTGGTTCCAGCAGGCCTGGTGTTGCATAGACCTTCCCATAATCAAGAAACCCAAAGTTCTTCTGGTTGCACCAGCCTTGAAGACACATGTTAATAAGACGAGTCTGCTTGTCAACATTGATCCCTCCTATCAGAAAGACAGAGGCAAACACAGCCCGTGCCCCTGATCCTTTAACCAGTCGCCCCAAAGCCCTAAAGTCCCTTTTGATTGTTCTCGAACTTCTCGTTGCTACCTCGTCATTACCAGCCTGAAAAAACAGTAGCGGGTAGTAGTCGGTGGGCCATACCAGGCGAGTGACTTTCCTGGCAATGTCTCTTACCTGAGCCCCAGGGAAGCAGCAGATTTCCCTGTGAGTTGGGTCCAGACGGCAAATCGGGCCCTCTGTCCCTTTCAGAAGGGAGTCCCCTATGACGATAACCCTTCTTTCTTTCTTGATAGAAGGGGGCTAGGTTGCCTTGCCTTAGGCACCCCTTCCAACTGGGATGGGCTTTCATCTACATCGTCATTTGCTTGACTGTCAAGTTCTAGAGCCTCATACTTGTTGCGTAATGGTAGCTGTGAAGGTGATTCCATACCATATAAAGTCATGCTGAGCAATTAATATGGAGTGGCTGGCCAGTGCGGGTGGGACTGCTGCTCAGGGATAGGATGGGCTTCCGGGATGCTGCTCAGGGATGGGATGGGTTGGAGTGGCCGTTGGGCCTGTCACAGGACTTGGAGTGGCTGCAGGGTCTGTCACTTGGGTTATAGTGGTATTGACTGCAGCTCAGTAAGCATAGGGCAAGCCCCAGCACACTGCAGTGATTTGTGTATCTCTGGAATTGCTAGGGTGATGACACACCTTTTTCAAGCATTCTACCAGTTTTTTAGGATTTTGTGTTTTTTCAGGGGTGAATTTCCAAGGCACTGGAGGTGCCCACTGCTCTAGATGCCTGCCCATATCCTTCCACACTCCCTGCCACTCACAACTATCCCGCCTCAGGACAGATCTCTGGATGGCATTCCTAAGTAGTTGTTTAACCTTAAACAAAATCTAAAGTATATTCATGAGTAATAACAATAAGAACATGCTGGTCTGAACATCCCAAGGATATTCAAAGTCTTGAAAAGCTATTGTAACTCGCCTGGAGGAGAAGAAGGGGGTAAAGGAGAAAGGGAGGGTGAATGAGTGGGAAAAAAACATCTCCCCCAGTCCCTTCCATAGATTGGCTCCCTGAAGAAAAAAGGTAAAAGGTGTAATTGTTAATAGTTTCTGAGATATGGTTTCCAAAGTATGGAGTTGACGGCAATGTTGAGTACAAATACAAGATTACTTTCATGACAGTAATTTTATCATATCATAAGCCAGAGTTATACAGTACAGTAAAATAATAACCTTAAACCAGCCCCCAGAAAGGATAAGCAGCACGACAGGGAACGCATACAGTAAGTAATGTGCTATATAACTCAATTTGCAAAACAGGCACAGCAGACCTGAGATCAAAAAAATCAGTATTGTGATGAGCAACTATTAAACTGATCTAACACTTATAAGAATTTTGTTTTAACACGCTCTGGTCAGATCTGTCGTTATCTCAATCCTTCATGCCCCACGTTCAGTGCCAAAAGGACTGTTGTGTTTTAACCCATCTGGCAGCTAAGCACCACACAGCTGTTTGCTCACCCTCCCCCCCAAAGTGGAATGGAGGAGAGAATCAGGAAAATGAAGCCTGTGGGTTGAGATAAAGACAGTTTGTTAGGACAGAAAACAAAGGAAAATAAAAATAATGAATAGTACTACTACTAATAATGTGTACAAACAAGTGATGCACAATGCAATTGCTCACCACCCGCTGACCGATGCCCAGCCTAACCCCGAGCAGTCCGGCCCCCTCCCCCCAGCTAGCCACCCCTATATATTGTTTAGCATGACGTCAGATGGTATGGAATACCCCTTTGGCTAGTTTGGGTCACCTGTGCTGGGTCTGTCCCCTCCCAGCTCTTACTGCACCCCCAGCCTGCCTGTTGGCAGGACAGAGCAAAAGGCTGAGATGTCCTTGGCTTGGTATAAGCACTGCTCTGCAACAATTAAAACATCGGGGTGTTATCAGCACTCTTCTCATCCTAAGCCAAAACACAGCATTCCACCAGCTACTAGGAAGAAAATTAATTCTGTTCTAACTGAAACCAGGACAAGTGATTACTGGTATCTACAATTGTATTATCTATGACTATGGAATCACAATGGGTTCTCATGCAAACACAACCTTTCCCGATATATACAAGTACAGTTTCAAGGGTTTCATTAGGATGTATCTCAAAGTGGCAAAAATTTTGTTCAGTGTCAAGACAAATGTCTTGGGTTTCCAGCATGTTACTTTCACAGATGAAGCCTTTTTGTTCACGCACTATACATGCATTGAAATCAATTGTTTGCCACTTTCCTCCCTTTTGATGGGCCCATACCTCATGCTCCTTAGGATAAAGTATAGTTCCATTATGATTGAGTCCTAATGCAATGATTTGATATACACTGTAAACGGTGGCATTACTTATGGTAAGTATAAAGTTGACTACTTGCCACCATGCTTGAAACTCTTTCTCAATGTCCTGGTTTCAGTTAGAACAGAATGAATTTTCTTCCTAGTAGCTGGTGGAATGCTGTGTTTTGGCTTTCGGCTGTGTTTTGGCAGCGAACGGCTGCATGGTATTTAGCTGCCAGCCGGGTTAAACCACGACAGCCTTTTTGGCGCCCAACGTGGGGCTTGAAAGGTTGAGATAACGGCAGATCTGAACAGAGTGTGTTAAACTAAAATTGGTGTAAGTATTAGACCTGCTTAATAGTCACTTGTCATAATGCTGATTGCTTTAATCTCAACTCTGCTGTTTTCCAAATTGAGTATTATAGTACATTATTTTCCGTATGTGCTCTCTGTCATGTTGTTTATCCTCTCCGGGCCCTGGTTTCAGATCATTATGGTACTGAGTGATGTAGCAATGGTTTATGAGACGATGAGATATCTGGTCATGACTCTAACTTGGTATTTGTACTCAGTAACATCGTCGACTCTTTATTTTGGAAACTGTATCTTGGAAACTATTAGCAATTATACCTATTATTTTTTTCCATTAGGGAGTCAATCTGTGGAGGGGAAAGGGGAAGATATTTTTTCTTACTTGATTACTCTCCCTTTCTCCTTCACCACCCCTGTATCCTCCTGGATCACTATGCCTTCCTCCTTCACCACCCTCTTACCCTCCGAGCTTGCTACAATAGCTCTCCAAGATATTGAATATCCTTGGGATACTCAGACCAGCATAGTCTTGTTGTTCTGCCTCCTGAATGCACTTCAGGTTCTGCTTAAAGTTAAACAACTACTTAGGAAGCTCATCCAGAGATCTGCCTGGAGGCAGTATAGTTGTGGGTGGCAGGGAGTATGGGAGGATATGGGCAGGCATCTAGAGCAGTTGGCACCCCCAGTGTTTTGGAAATTCACCCCTGAACAATGGCAAAATCCTCAAAAACTGGCAGAATGCTTGAAAAAAAGGTGTCATGATTCTGGCAGTTCCAAAGTAACACAAATCATTGTAACATGCTGGGGCCTGGCTCATGCCTATCGAGCTGCCATGGATACTGCTATCAACTTAGTGACAGACCCTGCGGCCACTCCAAACCCTGTGACAGATCCAACGGCCACTGTGACCCCTACGGTGGACTCTGTAGCCACTCCGGTCCCAGCTCCTGCAACTGCTCCAGCTCCGGTTCCTGCAGCCGCTCCAGTCCCAGATCCTGCAGCTGCTCCAGTCCCAGCTCCTGCAGTTGCTCCAGTCCCAGCTCCTGCAGCCACTTCAGTTCCAGCTCCTGCAACTGCTCCAGCTCCAGTTCCTGCAGCCGCTCCAGTTCCAGCTCCTGCCACTACTCCAGTCCCAGCTCCTGCAACTGCTCAAACTCCAGTTCCTGCAGCTGCTCCAGCTCCGGTTCCTGCAGCTGCTCCAGCTCCTGCAGCCGCTCCAGCTCCTGTGGCTGGGTCAGAGAAAAGAGCTGTAGCAGTGCAAGTTGACCCTGCAGAGGGTATTCCAACCCCTGTGGCAGACCCTGTAACGGGGTCAGAGAAACGAGCTGTAGCAGTGCAAGTTGACCCTGCAGAGGGTATTCCAACCTCTGTGGCAGACCCTGTAACAAGGTCAGAGAAACGAGCAGTAGCAGTGCAAGTTGACCCTGCAGAGGGTATTCCAACCCCTGTGGCAGACCCTGTAACGGGGTCAGAGAAACGAGCTGTAGCAGTGCAAGTTGACCCTGCAGAGGGTATTCCAACCTCTGTGGCAGACCCTGTAACAAGGTCAGAGAAACGAGCAGTAGCAGTGCAAGTTGACCCTGCAGAGGGTATTCCAACCCCTGTGGCAGACCCTGTAACGGGGTCAGAGAAACGAGCTGTAGCAGTGCAAGTTGACCCTGCAGAGGGTATTCCAACCTCTGTGGCAGACCCTGTAACAAGGTCAGAGAAACGAGCAGTAGCAGTGCAAGTTGACCCTGCAGAGGGTATTCCAACCCCTGTGGCAGACCCTGTAACAAGGTCAGAGAAATGAGCAGTAGCAGTGCAAGTTGACCCTGCAGAGGGTATTCCAACCCCTGTGGCAGACCCTGTAACGGGGTCAGAGAAACGAGCAGTAGCAGTGCAAGTTGACCCTGCGGAGAGTATTCCTACCTCTGTGGCAGACCCTGTAACAAGGTCAGAGAAACGAGCAGTAGCAGTGCAAGCTGCCCCTGTAGAGAAGGTGAAAAAATGGTATAGAGATTCAGGTTGTTTAGAACGCAGAGAGTCTTCTGCCAAATCTAGGTATAGAGACGATGGAGACGACAACAACGCTGGGCCATCAAGGGTTCAGGAGGAGGAATATGGGGATGCCGAAAAATCAACAGTAACTACCCGAAGCCTAAACAAGCGTGAGTTACGAGATGTGCGAAAATATTTTGGTCGCTGTATAGGTGAGCAGCTTGTCACCTGGCTGCTCCGATGCTGGGACACTGGAGCCAATTGTGTGGAATTAGATGGCAGGGAAGCCAAGCGACTGGGATCCCTTGCTAGAGATGCTGGCATTGACAAAGCAATTGCAGATGGAGCACTATCTCACAGTCTCTGGAGGCGTCTCCTCTCAGCTGTGAGGGAAAGGTATCCCTTCAAGGAAGAACTTTTATGTCTACCAGGCAAGTGGACCACTATGGAGAAGGGAATCCAGTACCTGAGGGAATTAGCCGTACGGGAAGTGATTTATGAGGATCCAGACCTCAGACAAACATCCAAAGATCCAGATGAAGTCAGGTGTACGCGACCCATGTGGCGGAAGTTTGTACGGAGTGCACCATCATCATATGCCAGCTCATTGGCAATAATGGCCTGGAAAGAGGATGAGGAACCCACAGTGGATGAAGCGGCTAAACAACTCCGGCAGTACGAAGAAATTCTCTCTTCTTCCTTACAGGCCTGCATCTCAGCTGTGGAGAAACTTTCTGAAAAGGTTCACCAACTTGAAGAGAATCTATCGTCCTCCCCACCTGAACCAACCAGTGTCCACCGACCAAAAGAGAACACTTGGGAGAAACTTTCTGAAAAGGTTCACCAACTTGAAGAGAGATTATTCTCCTCCGCACCTGTACAGAGCAGTGTCTCAGCTATCAGGGGTAGGCGTTCATCCACACAAGGAAGACGATATGGTGGGTACTCACCCCGTGCCACCCTGTGGTTTTACTTACGAGACCATGGAGAGGACATGAGAAAATGGGATGGAAAATCTACCGCGACCCTAGAGGCACGGGTACGTGAGTTGCAAAAGAAAACAACCAAGAAAAAGGGTTTCTCTGAAAAGTTTGCTGCTCCGACTTCCAGCAGACAGTCCTTCAAACACAGAAACGAAGAAGATTCCGACCAGGATTAGGGGGGCCCTGCCTCCAGCCAGGGGGAGGAAAGGGACAATCGAGTTTATTGGACTGTGTGGATTCGATGGCCTGGCACGTCAGACGCACAGAAGTATAAGGCTTTAGTAGACACCGGTGCACAATGTACTATAATGCCATCGAGCTATAAAGGACCAGAGCCCATCTATATTTGTGGAGTGACAGGGGGATCTCAGCAGTTGACTGTATTGGAGGCTGAAGTGAGTCTGACTGGGAATGAGTGGGAAAAGCACCGCATTGTGACTGGCCCGGATGCTCCATGTATCCTTGGCATAGACTATCTCAGAAGAGGATATTGCAAGGACCCAAAAGGGTTCCGGTGGGCTTTTGGTATAGCTGCGTTAGAGACAGAAGGCATTAAACAATTCTCTACCTTGCCTGGTCTCTCAGAGGACCCCTCTGTTGTGGGGTTGCTGAGGGTCGAAGAACAGCAAGTGCCAATCGCTACCACAACTGTGCACCGGCGGCAATATCGCACTAACCGAGACTCCCTGATTCCCATCCATAAGCTAATTCGTCAATTGGAGAGCCAAGGAGTGATCAGCAAAACTCATTCACCTTTCAATAGTCCCATATGGCCAGTGCGAAAGTCTAATGGCGAGTAGAGACTAACAGTGGACTATCGTGGCCTGAACGAAGTGACGCCACCACTGAGTGCTGCAGTGCCGGACATGCTGGAACTTCAGTACGAACTTGAATCGAAGGCAGCCAAGTGGTACGCCACAATTGATATCGCTAATGCATTTTTCTCCATCCCTCTAGCAGCAGAGTGCAGGCCACAATTTGCCTTCACTTGGAGGGGAGTCCAATATACTTGGAATCGGCTGCCCCAGGGGTGGAAACACAGCCCTACCGTTTGTCATGGGCTGATCCAGTCTGCGCTAGAACAGGGGGGAAGCTCCTGAACACGTGCAGTACATCGATGACATTATTGTGTGGGGTGACACAGCAGAGGAAGTTACAACCAGTTACCAGAGAATGAAAAGAAATATGCCCTGTTCACTGATGGGTCCTGTCGTATTGTGGGGAAGCATCGGAGATGGAAGGCTGCTGTATGGAGTCCTACACGACGAGTTGCAGAAGCTGCTGAGGGAGAAGTTGAATCGAGTCAGTTTGCAGAAGTGAAAGCCATTCAGCTGGCTTTAGACATTGCTGAACGAGAAAAATGGCCAGTTCTCTATCTCTACACCGATTCATGGATGATAGCAAATGCCCTGTGGGGATGGTTACAGCAATGGAAGCAAAACAACTGGCAGCGTAGGGGCAAACCCATCTGGGCTGCTGCATTGTGGCAAGACATTGCTGCTCGGGTAGAGAACCTGGCTGTGAAAGTACGACACGTAGATGCTCATGTGCCCAAGAATCGGGCTACTGAAGAACATCAAAACAACCGGCAGGTGGATCAGGCTACTAAGATTGAAGTAGCTCAGGTGGATCTGGATTGGCAGCATAAAGGTGAATTATTTATAGCCCGATGGGCCCATGACACCTCAGGCCATCAAGGTAGAGATGCAACATACAGATGGGCTCGTGATCGAGGGGTGGACCTGACTATGGACGCTATAGCACAGGTTATTCATGACTGTGAAACATGTGCTGCAATCAAGCAAGCCAAACGGTCAAAGCCTCTTTGGTATGGAGGACGATGGCTGAAATATAAATATGGAGAGGCCTGGCAGATTGATTACATCACACTCCCTCAAACTCGCAATGGCAAGCGCCACGTACTTACAATGGTGGAAGCAACCACCGGATGGCTGGAAACATATCCTGTGCCTCATGCCACCGCCCGGAACACTATCCTGGGCCTTGAAAAGCAAGTCCTATGGCGACATGGTACCCCAGAAAGAATAGAGTCAGACAATGGAACTCATTTCCGAAACAACCTTATAGACACTTGGGCCAAAGAACATGGTATTGAGTGAGTGTATCACATCCCCTATCATGCACCAGCCTCCAGGAAAGTTGAACGATACAACGGACTGTTAAAGACTACATTGAAAGCAATGGGCGCTGGGACGTTCAAAAACTGGGATACGCATTTGGCAAAGGCCACCTGGTTAGTCAATACTAGGGGATCTGCCAACCGAGCTGGACCTGCCCAATCAAACCTGTTACGTACTGTAGATGGGGATAAAGTTCCTGTAGTGCGTGTAAGAAATATGCTGGGTAAAACAGTCTGGGCTACTCCTGCCTCAGGAAAAGGCAAACCATTTCTTGGAATTGTTTTCGCTCAGGGACCTGGATACACTTGGTGGGTGATGCAAAAGAACGGAGAGGTCCGGTGTGTACCTCAAGGAGATTTAATACTGGGTGAGAATAGCCCATGAACTGAATTGTACCATGTTAATTACTATATAATACTGTATGTTATCACTACTATGACTACTGTAGGTGACTAATTAGAATGTATGGAAAAGAGTTTAACCTGAGCATGACATAAATGGTATGGAATAAGGGGTGGATAGATGTCCTGGTTTCAGTTAGAACAGAATTAATTTTCTTCCTAGTAGCTGGTGGAATGCTGTGTTTTGGCTTAGGATGAGAAGAATGCTGATAACACCCCGATGTTTTAATTGTTGCAGAGCAGTGCTTATACCAAGCCAAAGACATCTCAGCCTTTTGCTCTGTCCTGCCAACAGGCAGGCTGGGGGTGCAGTAAGAGCTGGGAGGGGACAGACCCAGGACAGGTGACCCAAACTAGCCAAAGGGGTATTCCATACCATCTGACGTCATGCTAAACAATATATAGGGGTGGCTAGCCGGGGGGAGGGGGCCGGACTGCTCGGGGTTAGGCTGGGCATCGGTCAGCGGGTGGTGAGCAATTGCATTGTGCATCACTTGTTTGTACATATTATTATTATTTTCCTATTATCGCCATTGTATTATTATTATTATTATTGTTTTTATTATTTTGTTATTATTATTTTCCTGTCTTATTAAACTGTCTTTATCTCAACTCACGGGCTTCACTTTCCATTTCTCTCCCCCGTCCCAGAGAGGGAGGGGGGAGGGTGAGCGAACGGCTGCGTGGTATTTAGCTGCCAGCCGGGTTAAACCACGACACTCAAATTCCGAAGCATTATCCCAAATCAGTTTTCGAATTTCAGTGGGCAAAATTCCTCCTTCTCCCTCTCTAATGATAGCTGCTGCTACAGATTGTATCCATAACTGCACTTGGATGCAGCTCAAGGCAAGGGAGGTATTGCCTTGGGTTTTTCCAAGGGCATTTACAATTAATTGATGATCATTTTCCTCAGTTTGTTCCCAATGTGGTAAAACATCAGATATAAGCCATTGATTTGCTCCTAAAGCCAATAAGGATGATTTTATTGGTCGTTGCAGTTTCCTTAGGACCTCTGTAGTAGCCGTTATTCTACTCATTAGGACCTCAGCATCAATGCTATTTAATATACCTAATATTCCCAATAACCCAGTTGCATCCCGTGGCATGTGCCAAGATTGTTTCAGAGAACGTCCGTGTAACCGTGCTCACCAGCTGGTGTAAGCAGTTCTCAAAAAGAATCGTTCCAACTCCATTCATCTTTTGAAAATATTTTGTTTCCATGTAGAACTAAAGTAGAGAGATTTAGATCCTTTTTGTTCTGAGGTGTTCCAGTGATTATGCTATACTGTGACAATACATGGTTAGATGCCATGGTGAAACACCTCAGCTCCATGCACAACCACAGTAGCGAAGTTTCCTTTAAAGTTTGTAATTGCATCAAGGTCAGGGTAAAGCATATCATTATTAATCCAAACTGTTGATTTGTCATCCTCCAGCTGTCCATACACAGTTCACTCAGGATTCCTGTGAACACAAAAGAAAATAAAATATGCTCGGTTGTATTCAACCGGCAGGGTTAGAAAGAGGGCGAAATAGCAAGCTTTGACTTCCCATGCATAGAGATATTCGGGAGTAATTAGCACCATTGCTATTGTTAGATGCACAGATGGCTTTCACTATCTCTGCCATGTTTGGAACTGCGGCAGTCAAAGGTGTAGTGTTAGCATTCAACTGTCTGTAATCCACCGTAAAAGGCCATTGCCTGATTGGTTTCTTTACCGGCCACACTGGTGAATTGTAAGGTGAATGAGTCCTTTTAATAATGCCTCTTTCTTCCAATTCTGTTACCACCCCGTCAATTCCCATAAGTGCTATTGCCGAACATTAATGATTTTAGCGGGGGATAAGGGTATGGATGTTTGTAACAGGCTCAGTTTTACTGTGTCTGAATCCCTTTGATATGTCGTGAAACTCCACACAGTTCCATCAGGGAGTTTCCACATATGACCATGCAGTATGTCGAATCCTGAAATATTAGTATATGCAGCACCAACTAATACTTCTACCCTGGTTAATTTTTGTTCCTCTGGCAACCAGAGTGAAATTTTTGCAGTGGGCCATTGTTTTTCCACACCGTCGATTCCCGTGAATTTAACCCTGCATCGAGCAGGTGTTATGCCCAGGGTTTGTGTTGTCTCATGTGTAATTACTGACATTTGGGTCCCGGTGTCAATAAGAAAATTTACCAATATTTTTGGGGTTCAACAGGAATGGCAATGATAGGGTCAGAGTGTTCATTAGAGAGCCATTGAATTGCTAATACCCACCGAGCAGGGTGGCTCACTGCCCTCCCCGGGGATAGGAGTTTTTGTGCTGAGCTTCTGCCTCCTCAATTGGGCTCGGTGCAGAAGTTGCAGTTTCCTTATGGGTTGGGGGTTTTCCAGTAAGGCAATTTTCCCCAGCTGGAATATTTTTCTTACACAGAAGTTGGACTAATGTACGGAGGTCCTCCATAGAGGCACCACACAAGAATGGTCGGGGTACACCCAAACCTAGGGCCTTACACCACAACTCACCCCGGTCCCTATTAGGTTTGAACCTCTCTTTGAATTTGGGGTATCTGGGATTTTGAGTGTGGATTTGGCGGACTTGCCAAGAGGTTTCCCCAGCGCGATAGCATCTAAGGTTGGAAGCCTAGGGAACGCTCAGGTAATGCAGCTACGCCTGACCTTGAAAGCCTCTTCAATGCTGTACATTTTCTTTAAATTATGAATGTTAGTTTTATTTTCCTAGTTACTTCAGGCAATTGCACTACAACTGGTGTGATACCACTGCTGTTCCAGCTACAAGTACAGAGCACAGCACTGTACAAAGAATAATCATCAACCATTGTCCTGGTTTCAGTTAGGACAGAATTAATTTTCCTTCTAGTAGCTGGTAGGGTGCTATGTTTTGGATTAGGATGGGAAGAGTTCTGATAACATGCCGATGTTTTAATTGTTGCAGAGCAGTGCTTACACTAAGCCAAGGACTTTTCAGCTCCTTGCTCTGTCCTGCCAGCGAGCAGGCCAGGCATGCAGCAGGAGCTGGGAGGGGACAGACCCAGGACAGCTGACCCAAACTAGCCAAAGGGGTATTCCATACCATCTGACATCATGGTAAACAATATATAGGGGTGGCTAGCCGGGATGGGGGGGACTGGCTGCTTGGGGATAGGCTGGACATTGGTCAGCGGGTGGTGAGCAACTACATTGTGCATCACTTGTTTTGTACACATTATTAGTAGTAGCACTATTATCATTATTAGTATTATTATTTTCCTTTTGTTTCTGTCGTAATAAAATGTCTTTATCTCAACCCGCAAGGTTTCACTTTTTTTCGATTCTCTCCCCCATCCCACTGCAGGGGGGGAGGGTGAGCAAAGGGCTGAGTGGTGCTTCGCTGCCAGCCCTGTTAAACCACAACAGTCAAGGAGATTTATATAAACTGTCAGTCAGATACCAAGTCTGACCCTCAACAAACCATGAATAGTTATGTTTAAACTAGGTACCAGTTTTTGCTTGCTGATCTGGTTTCTTCCACATGACCTTAAAAAAGCTATCCTCAAGACAAGTAGCTTTCCAAGCTTTGTATTATATACGCGTTTATATGGGCACACGTCATGCATTCATGCAAATAAAATCTGCAGGTTTGTAATCTTTCCTTAGGAAAAAAAACCCTATACTGGTTATTCCATTTATTGGCTGGCATATTTACTATTATCAGCCAGTTCATTCTTGCTGCATTACATGGTTGTGTAATTTTGCAGGACATGGAGAAGAGGAGAAGAATAGAAGAAGCATACAAAAATGCTTTGACAGAACTAAAGAAAAAGTCACACTTTGGAGGGCTGGACTATGAGGTAGAAATTCTGCTTGGATAATTTAAAAAATGCTAAGGCGTTTAATGACTGGTTTATTTCTCAAAAGTGGTGTGTGTGTGTTTTTGTGTGTGTGTTTGTAAATCAAGGTGTTAGGTGTTCATACCACTTTTATTTTTCTACCTTGGAAACGGAAACTGGATGAAGAATCTCAGTCCTTAACTTCTTGAGAATAGAAGTCTGTATTTACTCCAGATTTTCTTGTTCTGCTTTTGTCTAGAGCATTTTTCTTACAGATATTTCTAATTACTTGTGATTTTTTTGTTGTTGTTGTTGCTCTATCCATATGCAATAGTTTTGTATGTTTGCTTTTTAATGGGTTAGCTGTATAGTATGTAATACAAATATGAAAACCCTGACTACGGAGGTAGTCCTAGAATCTGAAGTTTAACTTAAATTGATTTTTAACTTGTCACTGCCACTTTAAATGTGTTCATAAATTCAATCATTTTAAGTCCTGCTTCAGCTGACAAATTGCATATTTCAGCAGCTTCCTCCTCAGGTATTTAGTAAAATTCTAAGATATATTCTTCTTCAGAAGGTAGTTTAAGCTAATGCATCTATATTGTAGTTTCTGTAATTTGCAAGAACTTGACCCTCTCATGTAGATTAATCAAGCACTTGTTTCTGTTTACAAATCATAGCCTGAGAAATAGTAGTAATGCGTTGAGATATTTAAAAGATAGTTGTGCTTAGGTTCTCTGCTATGACATAGGCATGCAATGTAAAAGAAGAAGATGGATAGGAAGTTGGACTTTGTCTACCTGATTATGAACCCAGCTGCTTCTCCCAGATATCCCTGTTGTAGTTTTATGAAATTTGCTAGACTGGTTTGTTTTACAATACAATAAAAGCAGCAAACCTAGTCTTCTTAAATTACCATTTTTTGTATTTAGACTTAAGTTTTTAATACTTGACTCAGCTCTACCTGCTGTTTAGTGCTAAACTGTTCTTTCCAAGAATTCTTAAGAGATTCCCAGGATTTTATCTTGTATCGTTATGTTTTGAGTACATATCTGAAATTTACCCTAAGACACTGGAATGAATACTCAGAAGAAGTCTAACTGCACAACTATGATAATATGCTTACTTTTCTGACACACTTTAAACACTTTTAAGAGGAGATATGTTAATAAAAGCTTAAATCTGATGTCAAAGTGTATTGCCACTTCCTCAATCCTCAGTTTCCTGTTTGTTTTTACTTGTTTATATAACTACCACTAAATTGTAGTTAGAGGGAATAACTTCCTTTAACAAGTAGGGTTTTCAGTTGAATTGTAATCTAAGAATATTGGTGAAAATATTTGAGGTCTGTGGAGGAATTTCCTTCTCTCAGTTATATGCATAATATATACATATATATTTCCAATATTAAACTTAGCTGGAGCTCTTGTCTCCAAAAATTTAAACTAGTTTTGTTTCTTATGCTCTAGGAGGGTCCTAATAGTCTGATTAATGAAGAAGAATTCTTTGATGCTGTTGAAGCTGCTCTCAATAGACAGGATAAAATGGAAGAATGGGTATCGATGCTTGAAAAATGTTAATGATGGGCACTTCATAGAAGACTTTTGTGACTTAAACTCAATCCTGGGGTGCATCTCCTGAAACTCTAGATATTTTATACTGACACTTATAATTGGAATTTAGTTCTTAATTTTTGTATGGTTGAATACTGTTGCTTAACACTAATTTTGAGAATGTGACTTCACAGTTCACATAGAAAAGGACAGTATAAGTGTTAACCTAATGGAATATCTCTGGTTTCTAATTCTTAAATAAGTATATTAGGGTCCTGTATAAAACTTATCTTTGTATTTGTGAGAAAATGTAATTATCACATACGTAACTAATGCCCTGTGCAAGTAAGAATATCAAACACTGCAGCTATTTCTCGAATCCTAATTACTGCCCTGAAGTTTCTTTTGGTGATAGCGGTATGTGAAATAGGAAAGATATAGTTCTACTGATGTTTCTTTTTTATTTTAAAAAAATGTGTAGGCTCTAGCTACTTCTCTAACTCATTTCTTGAATACACTTCTGTGGCAAGGATGAAAAAAAGATGAAAAAAAGATAAAATGCATGGGATTAAATATACAGTATATGGGAACATATAGTAGTGTATAAAATGAGAGGGAATAACAAAGTGGTACATCCTTTGTCTTAAGCATTTAGGCTTGTGAATACAGTGACTTGGTTAAGAATTATAAGACTTACCAGTAGACATACAGTATGCAACAGAATTTACCTATGGTGGGGTCTCTTAATGGCAAGTAAAAGTTTTGAGTGATTGTTACTACTACATTGATGCAACATCCTTAATGCTGTTGATCAATTTTCCTTAACCCAGAAACATACCTTGAAGTATAGATGAATGGGTAATTCAGTCTCCAGGCCCATTCGCTTAACTGAGAAGTCCAGCAGGACACCAACTTAATGCCTGTCAGGGACAGCGTTAGTTCTTGTTTTAATGTGGTAGCCACTATATAGATTGAGGATGACTCACTGCTTAATAGTCTACCCAGTAATATCTGACTACCAATAATTAAACCTATCTTGTTGCAGTCTCAAAGTGAAAAGGTCAGATTACACTGGCCAATATCCTTACCTTCTGGAGATGCATATTCTGCTGTGGAGGCTCATCGATTTGTTCCAAAGGTAATATATTTTCCATGGTCACCTCAGACTAATGGGATGACATGATATTTTCTATATAATTTGTATGGGTAGCTGAGACTGATTTTCTGTAGATATTTCTAGTAACTTTTAATGGTTTACTCATTTTCAACTGAAGTAGCTAGAATTGGAGAAGGACTCTTCTGTCTTGGCTCAAAAAAATACTTATCTGAGCATCTATTTACAATACTCTTGATTTGTATCAAGATTGTCAGAGATATTAAAGCGAAAAAAAACAGTTTGCTAACCGCTCAGTGGTTTTTAAGATTCCTTCACCAAAATTCATTGAATTGAATAAAACACAATAAAATCCAGTCTCTTGCATCATGCTCAGTTGACTTTTTTTTACTCTTACTGGAAACACTATGCTCCTCAGAGGGCTATGCTGGGACTATAATACGTAATAGTTGCATGAAATCAGTATTCACTGCTATCTTGATGCTTATGGTGCTTTTGTTTTCATTTTCTTCCATATCTTGTGCTTGCAAGTTGGTCTGGAATGATCTGTTGCATCTTTGGTTAGATTACCTGCGATTTTTTTATTATTATTATTTTTTGTCTTTGCTAGTACTTCAGTAGCTCTTCTTCCGTGTCTTCCATTGATCTAGTCAGTGCCTCTGATGTTCACAGATTCAGCACCCAGGTACTGTATTAGCATAGAATCGTAGAATGGCACAGGTTGGAAGGGACCTCAAAGATCATCTAGTTTCAACCTCCCTGCCATAGGCAGGAACGCCACCCACTAGACAGGTTGTTCAGGGCCTCATCTAACCTGGTCTTGAGCACTTCCAGGGACGGGGCATCCACAACCTCTCTGGGCAACCTGTTCCAGTGCCTCCTTCACCACCCTCTGAGTGAAGAATTTCCTTCTAGCATCTAATCGAAATCTCCCCTCTTTTAGTTTAAAACCATTCCCCCTCGTCCTGTCATTATCTGTTTGAGCAGAGTTGCTCTCCATCTTTTTTATAAGTCCCCTGTAAGTACTGAAAAGCCACAATGAGATCACCCCAGAGCCTTCAATGCTGTAGGCTGAAGAGCCCCAGCTCTCTCAGCCTTTCTTCATAGGAGAGGTGCTCTAGCCCTCTGATCAACTTTGTGGCCCTCCTCTGGACCCATTCTAACAGGTCCACATCCTTCCTGTGCTGGGGGCTCCAGGCCTGGACGCAGTACTCCAAGTGGGTCCTCGCAAGGGCAGAGTAGAGTGGAACAATCACCTCCCTTGACCTTCTGGCCATGCCTCTGTTGATGCAGCCCAGTTGGCCTTCTGGGCAGCAAGCATGCACTGCTGGCTCGTGTCAAGCTTTTTGTCCACCAGAACCCTCAAGTTCTTCTCTGAAGGGCTGCTCGCAATGAGTTCTTCTCCCAGTCTGTACTCATGCCTGGGATTGCTCCAACCCAGATGCAGCACCTTGCACTTGGACGTGTTGAACCTCATTAGGTTCACGTGGGCCCACTTCTCAAGCTTGTCCAGGTCCCTTTGGATGGCATCCCTTCCTTCTATTGTATCAACCGCACCACTCAGCTTGGTGTCATCTGCAAACTTGCTGAGGGTGCACTCGATCCCACCGTCTATGTCATTGATGAAGGTATTAAACGGTACCGGTCCCAGGACAGACCCCTGAGGGACAACACTCATCACCAGCTTCCACCTGGACATAGAGCCATTGACCACCACTCTCTGGGTGCAGCCTTCAAGCCAATTCTTTATCCACTGAATGGACCACCCATCAAATCCATCTCTCTCCAATTTAGGGATCGGGATGTCACGAGGGACCGTGTCAAAGGCCTTACAGAAGTCCAGGTAGATGACATCGGTCGGTCTTCCCTTGTCAACTGATGCAGTCACTCCGTTCTAGAAAGCCACCAGATTGGTCAGGCACGATTTACCCTTGGTGAAGCCATGCTGGTTGTCTCGGATCACCTTGTCTTGCATGTGCCTTGACATTGCTTCCAGGAGGATCTGTTCCATGACCTTGCCAGGCATAGAGGTGAAGCTCATCGGTCTGTAGTTCCCCAGGTTCTCCTTTCTGCCCTTTTTCAAAATGAGAGAATTATAGAATGGCTTGGATTGGAAGGGATCTCAAATATCATCTAGTTCCAACCCTCCTGCCTTGGGTGGGGGTGCTAGCTACTAGAGCATGTTGCCCAGGGCCTCATCCAACCTGGTCTTGAACACCTCCAGGGATAGAGCATCCACAACTTCTCTTGGCAAGCTCCTTATCACAATAAGGCAAGCTGAGGTTAAAGATCAGTGGCAAAGGGAATGGAATATGACATCAGATTATTGCTTTATTTTTAGCTCCTGCATGGATTATGCTAAGTAGAAGGTACTACCCAGTTCCTTAGATTGTTTGAAGTTAACTGACTCCTCACTACAGAAAGGATGATCTTATTAATTTGCAACAAGCTACCCCCTTCCCCTTCACAAATATATTTTCCCTGGAACAAATGTTTGCCAGATTAACAAGTCAGTCCACCTGCTCTGGAGCCTCATTGCTAGTGGAGAAACAGGTGAAAGACAACTGAGAGCATGAAGATAAAAGCAGCGCACCTTTTGGTGACAACTTGATCTGGACCATATCAATATAAAATTGGCCTCCATCCCCTGGCTGGGGATTTGGCTTTTGGAAAGGCAAGCTAATATCTTGATTCTGAATAAACATGACTTGTTCCTAGACAAGGGAATATTGTTATCAATGAAATGTCAAGTAAAAATGTGCAGCTTTGTTTTTAAAATGGAAATAAAATTTGTTAAACAGTACCTCCCCGTCGTGAACCCATGTTGGCTGGGACCAATGACTGCATTGTCCCCCAGGTGCGCTTCAATAACTTCAAGAATCATCTCCATAATTTTACCAGGCAATGAAGTGAGACTGACAGGCCTGTATTTGCTAGGGTCTTCTTTCTTGCCCTTCTTGAAAATTGGCACATTTGCCAGCTTGCAGTCTATTGGGACCTCTCCAGATTCCCAAGATCGTTGAAAAATAATTGAGAGAGGTCCCACAATGATGTCAGCCAGCTCTCTGAGCACCCTGGGATGGATCCCATCCGGACCCATGGACTTGTATGGATCCAGGTGGAGCAGCAAATCCCGCACACGTTCAGGGTCGGTTGGGAGTTTGTCATTCCCACCGTCATGGTCCTCCCGCTCAGGGCACCCAGGATCCCGAAGCCCATCATCAGCACTGAAGACAGAGGTGAAGAAGGCATTAAACGTCTCTGCTTTGCCTATGTCCTTGTCTGTGAGGAGACCTTCCCCGTCAAGTAGCGGACCTATGTTTTCTTTGGTTCTCCTTTTTCTGTTCACATATCTAAAAAACACTTTTTTATTGTCTCTCACAGACATGGCCAGCTTCAACTGTAGTTGGGCTTTGGCCACACGAATTTTCTCCCTACAAACATGGACAGCATCCTTGTATTCCTTCCTTGTCACCTGACCCTCCTTCCAGCAGCCATACACTTTCTTTTTCCATCTAGGCTCCAGTAGAAGATCCCTGGTCAGCCAGGCTGGCTGGCTGTGCCACCTGCCTGTCTTCCGATATTTTGGAATTGCCTGATCTTGTGCTTTTAGGAGGCAGTGCTTAAAGACTAACCAGCACTGATGGATGCCAACGCCTTCAAAAGCAGCTTCCCAGGGGACCTTGCTGACTAGTTCCCTGAGCAGCCTGAAGTCTGCTTTCCCAATATCCAGGGCTGAAGTTTTGGTGGCAGTTTTCCTTCTGTCACCATAAATTCTAAATTCAACCACTTCATGGCCAATATGGCAGAGATGGCTGCCAATTGCCACGTCCCCCACAAGACCCTCTCTGTTCTCCAGCAACAGATCTAGGAGGGCACCTTTCCTAGTGGGATTCCTTAGCACCTGCATCAAGAAGTTATCATCTAGGTGCTTTAGGAACCTTCTGGACTTGCTCGTGTCAGCCGTGTGGTGATCCCAGTTGACGTCTGGCAAGTTGAAATCCCCTGTAAGGACAAGGGAAGTTGACCTCGAGGCATCTCGTAGTTCTGCAAAGAATAATTCATCGGCATTGTCGTCCTGGCCAGGTGGTTTGTAATAGATTCCCACAACGACATCCCCTTTATTTGTTCGTCCCTTAATCCTTACCCAGAGGCTCTCAACTTTGCCATCGCCAACTTGAAGTTCCATGTAGTCCAGCCCATGCTTCACATACATCGCCACCCCGCCACCTCGCCTACCCTACCTGTCCCTCCTGAAGAGCCCGTAACCATCTATTGCAGCACACCAGCTACAGGACTCATCCTACCAGGCTTCGCTTATGCCAACGATGTTGTAGCTGTGGGACTGGGCCAAGATTTCTATCTCATCCATTTTATTCCTCATACTGCGTGCATTTGTGTAGAAGCACTTCAAATGCGCTTCCCTACACACAGCACCTTGTGGAGCCGACCGAAGGACCTCTCTGGCACACAGTCCCTCTGATTCTAGCGCACCATCCCTTAGCTCATCACCGGCGTGCCTGATTTTATCCCCTTCCCCCTTCAACTCTAGTTTAAAGCCCTAACTACCAGCCCCGCCAACTCCTGAGCCAAAATCCTTATCCCTCTCTGAGAGAGGTGCATCCCATCTGGTGACAGCAGGCCTGGCGTCACATAGACCTTCCCATGATCAAAAAACCTGAAGTTCTGTCGGTTGCACCAGTCCCGAAGCCACATGTTAATGTGGTAAGCCCGCTTGTCAGCATCGATCCCCCCTATCAGAAGGACAGAGGCAAATACAACCTGTGCCCCTAAACCTTTGACTAGTCGCCCCAAAGCCCTAAAGTCCCTTTTGATCGCTCTTGAACTTCTCGTTGCTACCTCATCATTACCAGCCTGAAAGACCAGTAGCAGGTAGTAGTCGGTGGGCTGTACCAGGTGCTTGACTTTCTTAGCTAAGTCTCTCACCCGAGCCCCGGGGAGGCAGCAGACTTCCCTGTCGGTTGGGTCCAGTCGGCGTATCAGGCCCTCTGTCCCTTTCAAAAGGGAGTCCCCCATGCCAATAACCCCTCTGTCTTTCTTGACAGACAATGTAGCAATGCGGAGGGTAGGTTGCCTTGCCTTAGGCACCCTCTCCAACTGGGATGGGCTTTCGTCTACTTCATTGTTCTATGGTGTTCTAGAGCGTCATACCTGTTACATAAGGGTAGATGGGAAGGTGAGGTGGGCAGGGACAGGTCTGACCTACCACCCCAAACAGGAACCTGCCTCCATTCCCCCCCTTGGCCTAGGTCCCCTCTTACTGCCTGGTGGGATGAGGGGACTTTTGCCTTCTGCGCAGCAGGAGGCACCTGTGCTGCGGCAGGCTCCTGAGTCTGTCTCAGGGAGGGTAGAGTACACCTCCACCAGTCAATTTCCCTCTCTGACTCCCTGATGCTCCTGAGCCTGCTCACCTCCTCCCGAAGTTCCGCTACCTGTTTGAGCAGCTCTTCAACCTGGGCACACCTCCCACAGGCATACCCCTCGCTGCTGCTGTCTGATAGGGACAGAAGACTTGGGCACACCCTGCAGCCCAAGACCTGGATGGAGGTGTGTTTCCCCGAGCTCTCCATCTGAGTGGCCACATTGGTGACCGCGGCTGAAGAGGCTGCAAGAGATGCGGAGGCCATGTTTTTCTGCCTGGTTGATACCATGGCCAGGTTTCTCGCAAGCAGGCTACCAGTACCAGTACCGAAGCGAAAGACCGCTGCAAGAGAGCTGCGAGGGGCCCTCCCTGCACGAACTGCCGCACAAACTGCTGCTCCACTCCCTTCTGATGCGTCACGCCCTGTTTGCCCGCCCTGCTCGACGTGCTCCTGGTAGCTCGTGCTCCCTAGGGGCTGCTTTAGAACATCCGGGTGTGGGAATAGAAATGTTGTTTTTGCAGAGTTACATTGTTTAGAAGGAGGGAATGTGGTACTGAGATATGCTTACAGTGATAAGAAAGTTTAGCAGGCGACCTTGTAAAATGCAGACAATCAGACTCCTTAGGACAATTAGGTGAAAATCATGGTGTCAAGTCAAGTCAGATAAGTGAAGAAACATTACCACTTCAAGCAGTAAAAATGTCGAAAGAAATTTGAAATTTAACAGGCCGGCGACTGAAGGCCATGCATTGTTTGTGAAGCATCAGATAGATTGTGAATCTGGATTACCCACTCAGTGGGGAAACAGGGGAGGGTCCTGCCATCAAAAGGTATATAAACTGTGTTTTGGAACTAGTAGATGCGCTCTCTCCTGCTTGTGGGGCGCCCGCCATTGCAATCGCGAATAAATTACTACTTCACTGAGATCCTCGCCTGAGCCTAAGTTATTGGCTACGGAGTGTTTCTCACAATTTTGGGGGCTCATCCGGGATCCAGTCACCTACTGGGGAGCCCCACCGCCGCAGCAGCAGGAAGGCATGCCCCACTGATTTCAGCGGTCCTGTGCATCGACGGTGGCGGTTCTGCGGAAAGCTGACAGAGGGCCCGAGACTGCTTAAAGAGGCAGGATCCGTGAAGTAGTGGGGAAAGGAAGAAGGTAGGCACTCCGGGTTTTTAAGAATCGATCCGGTAACTCTGTGCACAGACCAAGGTAAGAAATATTAAGTATTGCCTTGGGGGTCGGGTGATCTGGTGTATGGTAAGCCCTTGCACGGGGAAGTGCTGGCACTACACCAGGGGAATCTGGTGTACGGTAATCCTTGCACGGGGAAGTGCTTGGAAGTACACCAGGGAATCTGGTAAACTCAGGTGTGCGGTAACGCTGGCACGGGGAAGTGCTTGGCGGTACACCCCCATCTTTCAGTACGTTGGTGTGTGGTACACTGCAGAAGGGAAAATTCTGTAGCACATACTGGCGAGGGTTAGGAAAGATGGGAAGTACGAGTTCCAGGGAATCTGGTAAACTCATAGGTGTGCGGTAACGCTGGCACGGGGAAGTGCTTGGCGGTACACCCCCATTTTTCAGTACGTTGGTGTGTGGTACACTGCAGAAGGGAAATTTCTGTAGCACATACTGGCGAGGGTTAGGAAAAATGGGAAAATATGAGTTCCAGGGGACAGGGAGATATCCCTGGGGGAGTGCCTACTAATAGTTCTTCCTGAAAAATGATAAGAAATTGGAAACATAATCCCAAAATTAGAGGGATTGTAAAAGAAAAGTAATTAAAAAAAAAAAAAAAAAAAACACAGGTTAAACATTGTGTATCAGTCTGGACAAAAGAATCAATTAAGGAAACAGCAGTATTTTGGCCAAAATACGGGTCTGATGAAAATTCAGGCTTTAAATGTATGTGTAAACAATAAGATTCCTTTTTCAGAGAAGGAGCCAAGTTATGCTCCCTATAATCTTAATATTGAACTGGTGGCAGCAGCAGTCACTCCAGGAATGGAGACAGGGACTGGAATTAACACTGTATTAACACTGTCCCTAAAGAAGGATTGTACTCTAGGCTCTGGCAAGAATTAGAACAAGGTAGAAGATATGTTGAGAATTTTGCCTTCCCTGATACTAACAGTACTAACACTAACTGTGTATCCTCTTAGGTGAACTACCCCCTCCTCCTTACCAGCAGAGAGGTTAGGACTTTTTAAGAAGGAGAGGAAGTCTTTATTCAAGGACCCCAACAGCCTAGCTGAACAATTAGACCAGTTCCTACGACCTGATTTATACTCTTGGGGGAGGGAATTATGTCTATAAGTATGTTGTTTACAGGGAAAGAAATGGGAATGATCAGGAGGAGAGCTGCTATACAAGAATGGGAAAGAGCTCATCCTCCAGGACCAGGGGTAATACCGGCAGGGCAGAAATACCCACTTGCCAATCCTGGCTGGAATAATAATAGTGTGCAACACAGAAATTATATGAGAGACTTAGTGTCAGAATGAGAAAGTACTTGGGGATGAGACCTGAGGACCCAGTATCCCAAGGGCTCTTGAAAGTTCATTGTGTGATTAAAGCCTGGCAAAATACGCAGAAAATGCTTCAGAAGGTGGGGGGAATGTAGTGAACAGTCACTGGGGGACCCTCCTGCGGGAGGCCCTGGAGGGGTGTGTCTGGAGGGGAGATAAGAAGGGAAAAAAAAAAAAAAAAAAAAAAAAAAAAAAAAGATCGAAACTAATGGTATTGACAGTGCAGCGGGTAGTGAGGCAGAGGGTTGGAGAAAGATGAAGAAAATCTTCAGGGGGAGTCAGGGCCAGGATGGAAAGGAGAGGAAGAGAGATGAAGGAATGGCAGGCAAAGAAGGCTGCCTGTGTTGTGGCCCGAGTCCTAGCAGAGACAGGCTTTGATAAGATGTTTTAAGTGTGGCCAGGCTGGCCACTTCGAATAGGAATATCTGGAGTGGAAGAAGGAGGAAAGAAGGAAAATGGGATGAAATATGCTATATTGATATGTTGTTTCAGTATCTTGGAGGGAAAAGGTATGGAATTAAGTTGGACCCTGACTGAGCCTTTGGTGCTGGTATTAGAAAAGTACAGTCTGGAGAAAGATGAAGGAAGTGTTCAAAGGGTTGCTGAAGGTGTTAAAGGTGTGGCATGTAATATTTAACAGAGCTGTCTGAAGTTGAATGAGCAGGGAAAGAGGATGTAGGCATTATCTAAGTAACAGTCTAGAAGTTTTGGTATATTTGCATATTTGCTGTGGTGTTTGGTCAGTTTCCCAAGCATCGGGGAGGGGGACGGTGGGGGGGAACAGCCTGCTCCACCAGGGGCCTCTCCAGCGGCCGCAGGGGGGCTTCGGCTCCAGCGTCTGGAGCGCCTCCTCCCCCTCCTTCTGCACTGACTTTGGTGTCTGCGGGGGGGTTTCTCGCTCTCCCAACTGCTGTTGAGCAGCAGGTTTTTGTTTGTTTCTTTGTTTGTTTGTTTTCGTGGATGTGCTCTCACAGAGGCACGGACTGTATTGCTCATGGCTTGGCTCTGGGCAGCAGTGGGCCCCTTAGGGCCAGATGAAATTGTCCCTTATCTGCCACGGGGAGGCTTCCGGGTTTTTTTTTCTCACGGGGGCTGCCACTGCAGTTTCCCACCCCCCTACTCACAGCCACCGAACCTTGCCATCAAACCCAATACACTGGGGAACAGCTAGGTCATTACTGACCTGTAAAGTATCAGGGATTAAATTAACTAATGAAACCCTAAAAAGTGGGGCTGGGATAACAGTGCCACTTTGGGGGGGATACCAAGCTGAGACTAGGGGATAAAATGATCACTGGGTAATTATTGTATGTACCCAAGGCAAGGACTAATTTGTTGGGAAGGGATTTGATGATTAAATTGGGCATTCAAATAGTAAATTGTTAGACTGGAATAACAGTGTTGTTAATGGAGTGCTCTCTGGCCCTGAGAGCAAACATACATGTATATTCACCTCTGACTGGAAAGACCCTTAAATGGGGGCGGAAGCAACAATATAGGTGGACAATTTTACCTCAGGGGTTTACAGGGACACCTATCTATTTGGGTAAGATCTAAAAAAAAAAAAAAGAAAAAAAAAAAAGAGATTTTGGAGCAATTACAACCTCCCAAGGAGGTATTAATGTTAACAAATATGTGGATCGTTTTCTATTGTCAGGACAGGAGAAAAGAGTTGTGAAGGAAGCTACTAACAAGCTATTCAACTTTCTGGGAAAGCAGGGCTTGGGAGTATTAATAAATAAATAAATAAATAAATTACAATATGGAGAAAGAGAAGTCAGGTATTTAAGGCATCTAATGTCTGAAGGAAAACAGAATAAATGCAGAGAGGATTCAGGGAATTGTTGAAAATTAAGAAAGAACTAAAAAGTTTTAAAAGAAAGATTTTTTTTAAGGAATCAGGAGCCATGAAGTCTGAAGGAAAATCGATACTCCCTGATGGGAGAGAAATGCTGAATAAAGTGATAATGAGGCAAATATTAACTGTTTTACATCAGAAGAGTCATTAGGAGGTGCAAGCAATGTGTGATGTTGTGCTAAGAAAGTATGTCTGCGTAGGGAACACTTTAGGGAAGCACATATGTAGAGGATGTACCATATGTCAAAAGGTAAATAAAAAGGTGTTCTGTAACCCATCTAGAGGGGGACGGGAGCCAGGGGTTTGACCTTTCCAAAGTATACAGGTAAACTTTACTGAGTTACTTGTTTGTCCTAATTGACCACGTGACTAGATGGGTGTAAGCTTTACTGCAAGGGTTAAAGCAGGCCTTAGAGATTGAGTGGGATTTTCACAGCCCCTGGCACCCCTCCTCTTCTGGGAAGGTGGAGCGAATGAATCAGACATTAAAGAAGCAATTAACTAAACTAGTGTTAGAAACCCAACTTCCTTTGGTAAAATATTTACTCCTACAGGTTTAAACAGCACCAAGAAAGGATATAGGAATTTCACCATATGAGATGCTGTTCAGATTGCCCTATCTGGGCAGAAGGGATGAGATACCACAATTCAAAATAAGAGAGTTTCCTTAAGAACTGTATTCTGGGGTTGTCTTCTTCTTTGTCATCTCTCAGGACCTGTGGGTTGTTGGCTCAAACCCCACCTTTGGAATTCCCCATTCACCACCATCATCCAGGAAACTGGGTCCTGATTCGGACCTGGAAAGAGTCAACTCCGGCCTGAATGGGAAGGACAATTACTGACCACTGAAACAGCCGTAAGAACTGCGGAAAAAGGTTGGACTCACTATACTCGAGTGAAGGCATCTGTCGACGCTAGTACCTGGGAAGCTGTTCCTACAAAAGACTTGTTGGAAGTTGAAATTGAAGAGAAAAATCTCGTAGTGGACTCTGAGCAGGATAAGAGCTTACAATTGTAAACTAACCTTTTATTTTCACAGGTAACTAATGAGTGTGACTTGTGATTGAGAGAAAGGACAGACCTATAGCGAACTGCAGTGCTCCCAAGGGGGGGGTTGTTATAGTAGTAGTGTACATCTTATTTTTGTATCGATAATTATTTGGAAACCTAAGGTTTAAAAATAATGACAGGGAAAAATTGATTACTAATTTTGTTTTTAGTGATTCTAGGCCTCAGAGAAGGCCTTGGTCAATTGGTAACTTGGAAAAGGCATGACCAGATAATAGCAAAAACGGGATACCCCATCAAAATATGGGTGACTGTGACAGAGGGTTATGTACCACAAGCCGTCACGTTTGATGCTTGTGAGGTGTTAGCTTGTGGAGATTTAAATGCCCAATGACAATTGAACAGAAAGAACAAATAACTGGGAGAGACACAACAGCCAGATTGAGAATAGCTGTATGGAAACAATCCTCTATTGCCATCAGAGAAAGGGAGAAACTCAAGGAGAAAACAGGAGAGTAAACAGGAGGCCCTCTGAAATGTGGCAGTTCAAACATTTGAGATTCAAACAGGGTATGGGGACGTGAATGCCTGGATAGAATGGGTCAAATATACTGTCCAGAGTCTCAATCGTAGCTACTGCTATGCTTGTGCCTCGGGATGACCGATTGCCCAGATAGTGCCCTTCCCATGGGGGTGGACCAAAGACTCCCAAGGGATGCGATGTATGATTGCATTGTACCAAGAAAAGACTGCCTGGGGAAATGAGGCCTGTAAGTCTCTCTTTGCTGTTTCTTGCATGATAGCAATATCGCAGTTCCCCCTGCATTCTCTACAGCTATAGGTAACCATACAGTTTGCCTCTCACGGCAGGGTGTGAGTGCTACCTGGCATCTGGGAGAATTTGCCTTGTGCTACCAAGGACTTGATGGGAAACTGCTCAAGACTAGAGATCCCCAGGGCAGATCTCTGGTGGTACAGTGGAGGGAAGATCTTACGGTCCACCCTACCATCTAATTGGGAAGGCACTTGTGCACTTGTTCAATCAGTTATACCCTCCACCCTGGCATTTGAAAGAGAAACATCACAAATACCCAGAAGAAGTAAAGGAGGCTTAGGAATATCATTTGATGATAGAGTATACATAGATTCTGTTGGGGTACCTAGAGGAGTTCGGGATGAATATAAAGCCAGAAATTAAATTGCTGCAGGGTTTGAGTTACTGTTCTGGTGGGTAACAATCAATAAAAATGTGGATTGGATTAATTATTTCTATTATAATCAGCAGAGATTCATCAATTATACCAAGGATGTGATGAGAGGAATCGCTGAACAACTAGATGCCATCAGCAAAATGGCTTGGGAAAACAGGATAGCATTAGATATGATGCTTGTGGAGAAGGGTGGTGTATGCGTGATGCTGGGCAACCATTGTACTTTTATCCGTAACAATACTGCCCCGGATGGCACAGTAACAAGAGCATTGCAAGGGCTTACCACCCTTGCCAATGAATTGGCAGAAAATTCGGGAGCAGACACTTCCATCACAGGATGGTTGAAATCTTGGTTTGGTAAATGGAAAGGGATGGTAATGTCCATATTTACATCCTCAATTATAGTAGCAGGAGTTTTGACAGCTATTGGCTGTTGCATTATCCCCTGTGTAAGGGGACTTGTCCAGCGGTTAATTGAAACCACATTATTGAAACAAATGACCATAGATCCACCACCCTACTCAGATAAAATGATATTAGAGGAAATGGAGAGCAAAGAAAGTGAAGAACAGGAAGATATTTACCAAATTACACTTAAAATAAATAAATAAATAAAAATAAAAAGAGTTTTTGCAAAAATCAACAGTTTATAAAAAAAAAAGAAAAGGGGGGAATTGTGGGAATAGAAATGTTGTTTTTGCAGAGTTACATTGTTTAGAAGGAGGGAATGTGGTACTGAGATATGCTTACAGTGATAAGAAAGTTTAGCAGGCGACCTTGTAAAATGCAGACAATCAGACTCCTTAGGACAATTAGGTGAAAATCATGGTGTCAAGTCAAGTCAGATAAGTGAAGAAACATTACCACTTCAAGCAGTAAAAATGTCGAAAGAAATTTGAAATTTAACAGGCCGGCGACTGAAGGCCATGCATTGTTTGTGAAGCATCAGATAGATTGTGAATCTGGATTACCCACTCAGTGGGGAAACAGGGGAGGGTCCTGCCATCAAAAGGTATATAAACTGTGTTTTGGAACTAGTAGATGCGCTCTCTCCTGCTTGTGGGGCGCCCGCCATTGCAATCGCGAATAAATTACTACTTCACTGAGATCCTCGCCTGAGCCTAAGTTATTGGCTACGGAGTGTTTCTCACACGGGGAGGGGGCGCTGCTGGCTCCACCTATGCCTTGTCAGCCTCCCTCGCGAGGGCTGCCGGGTCCTGGCGGCTTCCTTGGCTGCTTCGAGTGGACTCGATGCCGAAAAAAAAGCCCTGCCCGTCTCGATCCCCTGCTCCATGGCAGAACGCGTCTGCCCCGGAGCCGATCACCTTGGCAAGAAATAAAACCTTACTTAAAGTAAGTTCATGAGGAAAAAAAAGTACTAAAAATGTCTTTCAAATTTTCAGAGGAAGTCAGGGGGTTCAATGAGCAATTCAAAAAGCCTCAAACTCTTTGAAGTGAGTTCCTGTGGAGGCCTCCTTCTTTTCTTTCCTTGCCGTTTCCCGTCTTCCCTCTAGATTTGGCATAAAGCAAAAAAGCAGCAAAATACAAAAGCAAATACGTAAAAGTCAGTTTAGTCCTTAATAGATCAGGCCCTAGAGAATAAGAGAAATAGGAATGTGAAGGTAATTGCAGGTAAAGGTTGGGAGCATGATGAAGATTCCTTTCTGACAGAAGTGTGACCTAGAGCTAGTAAATTGATTACCTAAATAGTACATATACAAATAGTACTTACTTGGCTTAGACTATATTGCTATTGTGTCACTGGAAAAAAATAAGAGTGCTTTGTAGGAAACTTGTTAGTAACTGGTAGGAAAAGATGACCTGTATAAAAACAAACACAGATCTTGCTGGTTTCTTTTAGTTCATAATATCTTAAAAACAAAACAAAAAAAAGTGCATTGCCCAAGAAGTACATCGTACAAGCAAAGCTACTGTTTTTAATTTAAAGTAAATAACGTAGAATCACAGAATATCCGGAGCTGGAAAGGACCCAAAAGGATCATCGATTCCAACTCCTGGCACCACACAGGTCTACCCAAAAATTCAGACCATATAACAAAGTGCACAGTCCAAACGCTTCTTAAACTCCAACAGGCTTGGTGCAGTGACTAAATACCTGGGGAGCCTGTTCCAGTGCACGACAACCCTCTTCAGGCTGGACATCAGGAAGAACCTCCCCTGAACCTCCCCTGTCACAGCTTGACACCATTCCCACGGGTCCTATCATTGCTCACTAAAGAGAATAGATTGGCACCTGCCCCTCTGCTCCCCATCGTGAGGAAGCTGTAGACTGCGATGAGGTCTCCCCTCAGCCTCCTCTTCTCCAGGCTGACCAAAGCAAGAGACTTCAACCGCTCCTCATATGTCTACCCCTCTAGACCCTTCACCATCTTTGTAACCCTCCTTTGTACATTCTCTAATAGTTTCATGTCTTTCTTATACTGTGGTGCCCAGAACTGCACACAGTACTCGAGGTGAGGCCAGCACAGAGTGGAGTGGGACAGTCACTTCCCTCAACTGGCTAGCAATGTCGTACTGGATGCACCCCAGGATATGGTTGGCCCTTTTGGCTACCAGGGAACACCACTGACTCATACTTAACTTGCCATTAGCAGAACTCCCCGATCCATTTCTGCGGAGCTGCTCTCCAGCCTCTCGTCCCGCGGTGTATACATATATACAGGATTGCTCCATCTCAGGTGCAGATCCCAGCACTTGCTCTTGTTAAACTTCATATTGTTGGTGATTGCCCAGCCCTCTAACTTGTCAAGATGTCTCTGCAAGGCCTCTCCACCTGTGTGGGAGTCCACAGCTCCTCTCAATTTAGTGTTATCCACAAACTTGCTTTGCACACCTTACAGTCCTGCATCCAAAAAATGGTGCCCTGCAGAACCCTATTAATGACTGGCTGCCAGCCTGATGTAACCCCATTTACTATAAGCCTTTGAGCCCAACCCGTCTGCCAAATGTTAACCCGTCTTTTTATGTATTTGTCTAGCTGTAAACTGAACATTTTGTCCAGAAGGATACTGTGAGAAACAGTATTGAAAGCTTTGCTGAAATCCAAAAAGATCACATCAACTGGCTTCCCTTGGTCAACTAGATGGGTGACCTTGTCATAAAAGGAAATTAAGTTTGTTAAACAGGGCTTTTCATTTGTTGGCCTGTGTTGGCTGCGTCCAATGACTGTGTTGTCTTTCAAGTGTTTTTCAGAATAATCTTCTCCATAATTTTACCAGGCGCTGAAGTGAGACTGACAGGCTTGCAATTACCAGGGTCTTCACAGACCGGACCCAGCACCGACCCCTGGGGAACACCGCTAGTCACAGGGCTCCAGCCGGACTCTGCACCACTGATCACCAACCTCTGAGCTCGGCCAGTCAGACAGTTCTCAACCCACCTTACTGTCCACTCATCTATCCCACAGGGAGGCTCAGTCTGCCTCCCTGCCAGGAGCTCTTGCTGCAGTCAATCCACACCAGGTCCTCACTAAAAATAAAGTTCTTTCTTGTCCTTGAAAATCGGGACAGCATTTTCCACCTTCCGGTTGACTGGGACCTCTCCAGATTCCCACAGCTGTTTAAAAATAATTGAGAGAGGTCTCGTGAAGACATCAGCCAGCTCTCTGAGTACCCTGCGATGAACCCCATTGGGCCTTATATGCATTCAGCTGGAGCAGCAGATCCCGCACAAGTTTGGAGTTGGCTGAGAGTTCATCATTACCAGTGACAGTCCTCCCCAACTCAGGGCTCTGGGGGTTCCAGGGCCCATCACTGGTGTTAGCGGTGTTTCCCAGGGGTCAGTGCTGGGTCCAGTCTTGTTCAACATCTTCATCGACGACCTTGATGAGGGAATAGTGTCCACCCTCAGCAAGTACGCCGATGGCACAAAGCTGAGAGGAGTGGCCAACACGCCAGAAGGCTGTGCTGCCATTCAGCGAGACCTGGACAAGCTGGAGAGCTGGGCAGGAAGAAACCAAATGAGATTTAATAAGAGCAAGTGTAGAGTCCTGCACCCGAGAAGGAACAACCACTTGTACAGGCTGGGGGCTGACCTGCTGGAGAGGAGCTCTGTGGAGAAGGACCTGGGGGTCCTGGTGGACGACAGGTTGACCATGAGCCAGCAGTGTGCCCTGGTGGCCAAGAAGGCCAATGGGATCCTAGGCGTGCGTTAAAAGGAGTGTGGCCAGCACGTCAAGGGAGGTGATTCTCCCCCTCTACTCTGCCCTGGTCAGGCCTCACCTGGAGTACTGTGTCCAGTTCTGGGCTCCCCGGTACAAAAAAGACAGGGATCTCCTGGAAAGAGTCCAGTGGAGGGCCACAAAGATGATATGGGGCCTGGAGCATCTTCCTTATGAGGAAAGGCTGAGAGACCTGGGTCTGATCAGCCTGGAGAAAAGAAGACTGAGAGGGGATCTTATTAATGTTTACAAATATCTTAACTGTGGGAGACAGAGGGATTTGTCCAACCTCTTTTCAGTGGATTGTGGGGACAGGACAAGGGGAAATGGCCAAAAAATGGATCACAGGAAGTTCCGCACCAACATGCGAAAGAACTTCTTCACGGGGAGGGTGACAGAGCACTGGGACAGGCTGCCCAGGGAGGTTGTGGAGTCTCCTTCTCTGGAGATATTCAAGGCCCGTCTGGACGCCTACCTGGGCAGCCTGCTCTAGGGAACCTGCTTTGGCAGGGGGGTTGGACCCGATGATCTCTTGAGGTCCCTTCCAACCCCTACAGTTCTGTGATTCTGTGACCTGCACAAGAGATCCATTTTTCAGGAATAAAATAACAAGAGGGACGTCACGTCATCAGATCCCAGTGGATGCGATCAACAAAATAACAGCTATGTCTCCACCAACTAGCAAAAAAGAAACGCAAACTTTCCTAGGTGTCATGGGGTTTTGGACAATGCACATTGCAAATCACAGCCTGATTGTAAGCCCGCTCTATCAAGGAACCTGTAAGAAGAATGATTTCAAATGGGGCCCCAAGCAACGACAAGCCTTTGAACAAATTAAATGGGAGATAGTTCCTGCTTCAGAAGCAGTCGGTACTGAAGCACAGCTCCTCCTGGCACCCCGACTGCTGGCACTGGGCTGGATGTTCAAAGGAAGGACCCTGTTTACATATCATGTAACTGATGCTACACGGAGTAAGTAGGTTGCACTGATTACTCAGCGGGCTCAGATAGGAAACCCTAGTCGCACAGGAATCCTGGAAGTGACTGTGGACTTGACAGAAGGCAAATATTTCGGGATATCACTGGAGGAGGAGGTGGCCTGTGCTGAAGAAGCCCCACTGTACAACAAGCTATCAGAAAATGAGAAAGCAATTGTGGTGGTTTTACTCGGGTGGGCAGCCGAGCTCCACCACAACTGCTCTCTCACCCCCCCCCCCCCCCCCCCCCCCCCAAAGAGGAAGGGGGAGAAAATACAACACAGAGAACTTGAGGTTTGAGATGAGCATGGTTTATTTTAAGGGAAAGGGAATGGGGAGAAAAAGAAACAAAAGAAACAATAAGTCCGCACAGAAGCACAGAGAGAAAGAAAAAAAAAGTTGCTCTCTACTTCCCATCAACGAGCGATGTTCGGCCATGTCCTGGGAAGCAGAGCCTCAAAATGCGTAGTGGTTGCTCAGGAAGACAGCCCCCTCCCTCACAAGAACCCCCCTTTTTTATTACTGAGTGTGACATCAGTTGTTACGGAATATCCCTTTGGTTGGTTTAGGTCAGCTGCCCTGGCAATGTCCCCTCCCCATCACTTGCCCACCCCCAGCCTACTGGCTCCTGGGGGCTTGGAAGGAGTCCTGATGCTGTGCCAGCACTACGCAGCAATAGACACAACACTGGAGTGATACCAGTGCTGTTCCAGCTACGAGTGCAGAGCACAGCACTGTGTGGGCTGCTGCAGGGAAAGGTGACTCCATCCCAGACAGACCCAACACAGCCTTCACCCCTTATTCCATAACATTTGTGTCACACTCAGGTCCCACATAGTTTAGTATATAGGTATTCTCATCACCATTGTTCTTCGTCCATTGAAGTATTTATACGATTTTACTTTTTTTAATTCCATAGGTCTTTACCCAAAATGTTCATAAAAACTGTTGATGGTTTCAGCTTCATCTGTCAAAGTGGTCACTCAGGGCAGGCGAAGTTGGTTTTCTTGACACCAGCACCAGCTTAGCTCAAATCACTGTTGCAGTTGCCTAGTTCCTTGTGATATTGACCTGTCATTGGTTCTGCAGTGTCCTCTTACAACATATAACTTGGATTACAGATTAATTTTCTCCCAAGGTTAAATCTCCTTGAGGCACACACCTGATATCCCCATCCTTCTGCATTACCCACCAGGTATACCCTGGTCCTTGGGTGAAGACAATCCCACAAGCGGGTTTGCCTTTTCCCATGGCAGGAGCAACCCACACCGCCTTCCCCAGCCACTTCCCTACATGCGCTACAGGGACTTTAGCTTCTCCCATAGTGTGTAGGGGTTTTGTTTCGGCAGGACCAGCACGGCTGTCAGACCCCCTATTGTTAACTAGCCAAGTGGCTTCTGGTAGATTTGTGTCCCATTGTTTCCATGTCCCAGCACCTAATGCTCGTAACATAGTCTTTAACAGTCCATTGTACCTCTCAACCTTCCCAGAGGCTTGTGGGTGATAAGGGATGTGACACACCCACTCAATGCCATGTCTCTTGGCCCAGAAGGTGACAAGATTGTTTCGGAAGTGACTCCCATTGTCAGACTCAATTCTCTCTGGTGTACCATGTCGCCACAGTACTTGTCTTTCCAGGCCCAAGATAGCGTTTCAGGCCGTGGCATGGTTTACTGGATATGTTTCCAGCCACCCAGTAGTTGCTTCTACCATGGTAAGTATGTAACGTTTGCCTTGGTGGGTTTGTGGGAGTGGTCCAATGTAGTCAATCTGCCAGGCCTCACCGTATCAAAATCCAAGCCATCTCCCCCCTATTCCAGGGAGACTTTACCCTCATGTCTCATTTGATTGCAGCACAGGTCTCACACTCATGGGTAACCTGTGTAATGGCCTCAGTGGTCAGGTCCACCCCTCGATCACGAGCCCATCTGTATGTGGAATCCCTCCCTAGATGTCCTGATGTTTCATGGGCCCATCGAGCTACAAACAGCTCACCCTTACGTCCCCAGTCCAGGTCCACCTGAGCCACTTCAGTTTTCGAAGCTCGATCCACTTCTTTGTTGTTATGATGTTCTTTGGTGGCACAATTCTTAGGCATGTGAGCATCTACATGACGTACCTTTACAGACAGGTTTTCTACCCAGGCAGCAATATCTTGCCACAGGGTAGCAGCCCAGATAGGTTTACCTCTGCGCTGCCAGTTGTTCTGTTTCCATTGCTGCAGCCACCCCCACAGAGCATTTGCCACCATCCATGAATCAGTGTAGAGATACAGTACTGGCCATTTTTCTCTTTCAGCAATTTCTAGGGCCAGTTGTATAGCTTTCTCTTCTGCATACTGACTCGACTCACCTTCCCCTTCCATGGCCTCCACAGCTTGTCGTGTGGGACTCCACACAGCAGCTATCCACTTCCGATGGCTCCCTACCACACGGCAGGATCCGTCAGTGAACAACACATACTGCTTTCTGTCTTCTGGCAACTCATTGTATGGTGGTGCTTCTTCAGCACGGGTTACCTCTTCTGTTGGTACTCCGAAATCCCTGCCCTCCGGCCAGTCCATAATCTCTTCCAGGATTCCCGGGCGGTTGGGTTTCCCCATTTGAGCCCGCTGTGTAATTAACGATACTCACTTACTCCAAGTAGCGTCGGTTGCATGATGTGTAGTGGGGATCTTCCCTTTGAACAGCCAATGTAACACAGGTAGCCATGGAGCCAAGAGGAGTTGTGCTTCTGTACCAACAACTTCTGAAGTGGCTCGAAGCCCCTCATATGCTGTTAATATTTCCTTTTCAGTTGGGGTGTAATTGGCTTCTGACCCTCGATAGCCCCGGCTCCAGAAACCCAGAGGTCGACCTCGAGTTTCTCCTGGGGTCTTCTGCCAGAGGCTCCAGGTGAGCCCATGCTCCCCAGCTGCAGTGTAAAGTATGTTTTGCACAGCTGGTCTAGTACGGACAGGCCCAAGGGCTACTGCACGAGCTATTTCTTGTTGTTTTTGTTCAAAAGGCCTGTTGTTGCTCAGGACCCCACTTGAAATAGTTCCTCTTTCGAGTGACTCGATATAGAGGACTCACAAGCTGACTATAGCCTGGCACATGCATTCTCCAGAATCCCACAAGGCCTAGGAAAGCTTGTGTTTCTTTTTTGCTAGTTGGTGGAGACATAACCATTATTTTGTTGATCACATCTGTCGGAATGTGGCAACGTCCATCTTGCCATTTTACCCCCAAGAACTGGATTTCCTGTGCGAGTCCCTTGACTTTACTCTGTTTAATGGCAAAACTAGCTTTCAGGAGAATTTGAATTATTTTCTTCCCTTTCTCAAAAACATCTTCTGCTGTGTTACCCCACACGATGACATCATTAATGTACTGCAGGTGTTCAGGAGCGTCCCCCTGTTCCAGTGTCGTCTGGATCAGTCCATGGCAAATGGTAGGGCTGTGTTTCCACCCCTGGGGCAGTCGATTCCAAGCGTATTGGATGCCCCTCCAAGCGAAAGCAAACCGTGGCCTGCATGCTGCAGAGGGATGGAGAAAAACACATTAGCGATATTGATTGTAGCATACCACTTGGCTGCCTTGGACTCTAGTTCGTACTGGAGTTCTAGCATGTCTGACACTGCAGCACTCAGTGGTGGCGGGACTTCGTTCAGGCCACGATAGTCTACCGTTAGCCTCCACTCGCCATTAGACTTTCGCACTGGCCATATAGGACTATTAAAGGGTGAGCGAGTCTTGCTGATCACTCCTTGGCTCTCCAGATGATGAACTAACTCATGGATAGGGATCAGGGAGTCTCAGTTGGTGCGATATTGCCGCCGGTGCACAGTTGTAGTCACAATTGGCACTTGCTGTTCTTCAATCCTCAGCAATCCTACAGCAGAAGGGTCTTCTGAGAGACCAGGCAAGGTAGACAGC